>NC_137807.1:20902795-21390102 GCF_963383645.1 Muscardinus avellanarius
TATATATACATAAATACATATATAAGTATTTATATACATATATATGCAGTTATATATACATGCACATATATACACCCTGGTGTATATATGTTATATATACATGCACATATATACACCAGGGTGTATATATGTGCATGTATATATTTATAACCCATATATAAGTTTTCATGTAATACACACATATACACATATTATATGTATATATACACACACACCATATATACACCATATATATGGTGTGTGTGTGTGTCTGTGTGTGTATGTTTGGAAATTGAACCCAGAGGCATTCTACCTCTGAGCTATACCCCCAGTCCTATTATTAATTAATTAATTTATTTATTTATTTATTTTGCAGTACTGGGGATGGAACCCAGGGGCATTCTACCTCTGAGCTACACCCCTGCCCTATTTTTTTTATTCTTTATTTTGAAACAGGGTCTCACCAAGTTGCAGAGGGCCTCGCTAAGTAGCTGAGGCTGGCTGCGAACCACCATCCTCCTGTCTCAGCCTCCCAATACTGTGATTACAGGTGTGCGCCAACACGCCTAGTCTTTCCCTGTTTGGGACCTGAAAGCCCCGTGTCCCAGGGACCTCAGGCCTGCACAGATCCATGCGGCTCTGAAACCAGAGAGATGGGCTTCAAATCAAGGCACATTCAATAACCTAACGGGCTGCAATCCGCAAACTATGTCAGCGAAACAGATGATCAAGATGGAAGGACGAAGGTCTGCTGAAACTGAATCAGGATGCTGAGCCTCCCGGGAGGGACTCTGACTGTTGAGGGAAATTGCTACAAAGGCCAGGCGCGGTGGCGCACGCTTGTCATCCCCGCGCTTGGGAGGCTGAGACAGGAGGATCGCGCAGGTTCGAAGCCAGCCACGCTGGCTTAAGAGACCCTGCTTCCAAATAAAAAAATATAAAAATAGGTACTGGGAGTATAGCCCGGAGGTAGAAGGGCTTCCAGGAACCGCAGTACCACCAAAAAAAAAAAAAGAAAAAAAAATTGCTACAAAGGACATGGTGGGCGGAGGGGGCAGCTGAAAAATGTGACCAGGCAGCAGAGGCCACCAGAAATCTGAGAATGTCTTCTACAAGGACCAGAGAGCAAATATTAAATATTGTAGACCTGGCAGAAAATAGAGGTAAAATGGGATGTTTGGGTGTGTATGAATATATATACACAGATAAATGAACATATATATATATATATATATATAATTGGATATATG
Organism: Muscardinus avellanarius; assembly: GCF_963383645.1. Lineage (NCBI taxonomy): Eukaryota > Metazoa > Chordata > Mammalia > Rodentia > Gliridae > Muscardinus > Muscardinus avellanarius. The sequence continues at coordinate 20,904,025 of NC_137807.1, forward strand.
TGAATATATGTTCAATGTAAGCGCAATCCTTTTCAAACATCAAACAACACTCTTTACTCGTGGACAATAATAAAACAAAACCAAACAAAATAAGACAAGCATAGGAGGCGGGCTGGATCCGGTCGAGGGCCCAGTTTACCAATTTTGGATTTATATCAATATTACATTTTTTTATTTTGATCTGATTAAAGTTTGCTATGACTTTAACCCTTCCTTCCTTCCTTCCTTTCTTTCTGCGGTACTGCGGATGGAGTCCAGGGACATTCTACCTCCGAGCTACATCTCTAACCCTATCTTTTATTCTTTATTTTGAAACAGGGTCTCACTGAGTTGCAGAGGGCCTCAGCAAGTAGCTGAGGCTGTTCTCGAACCGCGATCCTCCTGTCTCGGCCTATCCGAATGCTGGGATGACAAGCGTGCGCCACCATGCCCGGCGTGGACTTCATCTCTTTTACAAATTATGCCGAAGCTCAATTTTAGAGAGACGGTGGGGGAGCAAACACAGAGACATGTTGAGCACTGGAAGGGGAGCTCAGGGGTGGAGCTGGCCTACTACGCGTGAGGCTCAGGGTCTGACCCCCAGCCCTACAAAAACAAACAAAATAGCTCATCATGATTGGCAAATAAGACGTGAAAAGACATTTTTTCTTTAAATGATGCTGGGCATGGTGGCACACACCAAAATTCCAGTGACTAGGGAGGCTGAGACAGGAAGATCTCCAGTTCGAGGCTAGCCTGGGCAACTTCGTGAGGCCCTGTCTCATAAAAAAAGAAAAGTAAAAGGGCTGGGGATTCGGCTCAGTGGTAGAGTTCTCCTGCATCCAAGCACCCCTTGAGTTCAATCCCCAGAACCCAAACATATGTATTCATATTTACATAGAGATTCTGAGGATTGAACCCAGGGGTATTCTGCCTCCAAGCTACACCCCCAACCAGTCCTATTTTATTTTATTTTATTTTTGTGGGTCTGGAGGTGGAACCCAGGAGCATTCTACCTCTGAGATATACCCCTTGCCCTTTTTATTCCTTATTTTGAAACAGGATCTCAGAGTTGCGGAGGACCTGACTAGGTAGCTGAGGCTGTCCGCGAGCCGCGATTCTCCTGCCTCAGCCTCCCGAATACTAGGATTACAAACATCACCACGCTCGGTTTATTTTTTATTTTGAAATAGGCTACTACCAAGTTCTGAGGCTCACCTTAAGTTACGGAGGCTGACCTCAAACCTATGATCCTCCTCTCTCAGCCTCCCAAATACTGGAATTACAGGCATGTGCTATTGTGCCTGTTTTAAGGTCCCTCCCCCGCCCCCTCCCACTTGGCCAGGCATGGTGGCACATGCTTGTAATCCCAGCATTCAGGAGGCTGAAACCAGAGGATTGTGGTTCACAGACAGCTTCAGCTACTTAGCGAGGCCCTTCTCAACTCAGTGAGACCCTGTTTCAAAAATAAAAAATAAAAAGAACAAAAAAATAGGACCGGGAATGTAGCTCAGAGGTAGAATACCCCTGGGTCCCATTCCTAGTAACTCACACACACACACACACACACACACACACACACACACACACACCATTAAAAAAAATCCCACTTGGTCTAACTCTGTAGAATTTTCCTTTTTGATGAACCCCCACCCCCCAAAGCAGATAAACTTGTCAGGATGGTGGCGTACACCTGTAATCTCAGTACTTAGGAGGCTGAGACAGTAGGATCACAAGTCTGAGGTGTGGCAACTTAAAAAGACCCTGACTGGACTGGAAATAAAAAATAAAATAGGGAGCATAACTCAGAGCTATGCCCTGGGTTCAATCCCTGGAATCCCTAGAATGAAGACACACACACACACACACACACACACACACACACACACACACACAGAAGGCAGGCCGGCGGGAACCCAATGAGGGGGCTTAAGAGGGACAACTAGGCCGTGGCCTTACAGAACTTAGTACCTGGCTGGCAGGGGTCGTCGGTCTAAGCTCCCTAAGATGGCGGCGGCCGCCCGCTGGGCTGGGCAGCCTGGCCCTCCCTCCTCGGCCAACCAAGACCGGCCCCTTCAGGGAGAAGACCCACTTTGCCTCCCGCCTGTGATGTACCATCCGTCACAACCTTGATTATTTGCTGGCAAATTGGGACATCCATGTTTGGGACCAGTTACGACTCCGGTCTTTACCTCCTCTGGCAGGAGGCTGTGTTAATATTGAATCGATTCGCCCCTACATCATCCTTTAAAAAAAAAAAAAAGTCTCTTCAAATAAAGCCAAGAGTGAGGCCACCTGCTCCATGGTCGTGGCTGGGGAGAGGGGGCCCCAAGGTGGCCGTGCACACCAAAGGCCCTCATTGGACCATCTTCCCAGGGCTTATTAATTCCTTGCGATGTCTCTTGGAAGCAGGGCTGACGCGCGGTGACAAATGCCCCCAATTAAGGGCGCTGGGGACGGAGCCAGGGCAATCAGTCTTTCGGGCACTAATGGGGACCTTGGGCTGTTACTTGATCACCGCTGGGAATTCATGGTCCGGAAGATGCTCCAGGCCCGAGTGAGCTTTGAAGCTGAGCCAGGATCCTCAACTGGGAGTCACGGAAGAAGGAAGGGACCCGGGAGGGAGGCGAGGCCCTGACACGAGATAGCCATTCTGGGTTAGCCTCCTGGGACCACTGCCAGACTCCCTGGGTTCAAATCTCAGCACTATGGGTGTATTCATTTCGAGTCACCCCTCCATGCCAGTCTGGTATGGAGCTATATTTCTATTTTCTGTATTTCTATCTTTCTAATAAACTTCTTTAAATCTTCAAACAAAACAATAAAAATCTCAGCATTATCCACTATGACATTTGTGACCTTGGATAATTTTTTTTTTCTTTCTTGTGGTACAAGGGGTGGAACCCAAGGGCATTCTACCTCTGAGCTATATGCCCGGTCCTATTTTATAGGACTTTATTTCCAAACAGGGTCTTGCTGAGTTGCTGAGAGGCTCACTAAGTTGCTCAGGCTGAGTTTAAACCTGTGATCCTCCTGTCTCAAACTCCCAAGTACCGAGGTCACAGGCATGGCCCATTACACGCAGTTCTTTTTTGGTTTTGATTTGCTAATATGGTACTAGGGATTGAATCCAGGGGCATTCTACCTCCGAGCGACACCCCCAGCTTTATGTTTTACTCTTTATTTTGAAACAGGGGCTCACTGAGTTGCAGAGGGCCTAAGTAGCTGCGGCTGTCCTTGAACTGCAATCTCCCCCCCTTAATCCCAAATGCTGGGATTCTAAGTGTGCGCCACCACGCCCGGCAAAGTCTTTCTTTTTCTTTAACTAGAGCCCGGCAGACGCACAGCTTGGGTGAAGGGAAACAGGTGTGGAAGGATACCAAACCTCTTGATGACAAATGGTAGCCGGGCAGGCGGCGGACTGTGTGCCATCCTGAGCCTCAGAGGAGGCAGTAAGACGTCCTTTATCCATTTTGAACACAGAGGGCCAAGCTCTGATTTAAATTTTAAAATCCTCAGGCTTGGGGATGCAACTTGGTGGAGAAGGCCTTGCCTAGCCTATGCAAGGGTCACGCCCCAGCCCCGCCATAAATAAATAAGTCAATGAATGTTGGCATTCTCTCTTCAAAAGTCAGGGGCGGCAGGCTCACAGGGACAAGACCCCAGGCCAGCAGGATCCTAGAGACAGGAGCTACAGGTGGTCTTTGATAAGGGCAGGGAGAGGGAGGAGGGGCAGCTCTCGGAGCTATTTAGTGGGGGCAGGGATTGAGATTTGGGGACAGCTTTGTTCTTAGCAAGAATGGATGAATACAGCTTCCAGCATGAATCAAATAATTGACTAAAGGGCTTAGTGCAAACCTTTCTCTATTGCACAGAAAGCAAATAATGTTTCCTTTGGGGCGACGACAAAGGTCAAAGTCATGAATCAAAAGGGAACGAGAAGAAATTTTTTAAAAAAAAATGAGCCACGGAGCCCGGCCCCGGGGGGGCGGAGCTCACCTTCCTGGGTCCCTTTTGCTCTTGGAGGCAGGTGCGGGCATCTGCCATCCACAGACGTTATTTACTAGCAGTGATTACAGCAATTACCTATCTCAGTTGTTGGGGTTGCTTCTGGCTCCGAATTAGTTTGTTTCCAGTGAAAACATTTCATGGGAATTAATTAGTCATGGGCTCAGAGAGAACAGATGTCACTAGATTGACCCCACCCCTCGACATGCCCACCTGGTCCTCTAAGTCTTAACAAATCGTGACCCCAGAGACCACGGTCTTCCAATCTCTGGTACCAGGAGCACAAGTCCGGTGCCAGAAATGGGATGTCCTGTTTTTAAATGGGTGCCATAGAGTTTTTACATTTAAAAAATTCTTTCAGATATAAGGTCTGAAGTTGTTTCTATCAATGCAGTTGGCAGAGGGCATCGTGCCCTTAGGAGGTAAGAAGCTGGGGTCCCCGGGCAGCAGAGGCCTCGCACTAGCTCCCAGGAGCTCCTGGACAGCCGAGGCAGGCTTTGAACCCCAGACACAGGCTGCTGTTTCTTCAGGGCTGCAGGCATCTTCTGTGTTTGGGATGGGCAGGAGCCCCATGATTCTCTTAGGGTTCAAGGTGGTGGGGCTGTGGGTTTGGGGTACACACAGAGAGAAAATGCTCTAAGAAAACCACTCAAGGAGCCGGGCGTGGAGGCTCACGCTTGTCATCCCAGCATTCAGGAGGCTGAGACAGGAGGATTGCGGTTCACGGACAGCCTCAGCTACTTAGTGAGGCCCTCTGCAACTCAGTGAGACCCTGTTTCCAAATAAAGAATAATAAATAGGGCTGGGGGTGTAGATCAGAGGTAGAATGCCCCCTGGGGTCCCGTCACCAAAGCACCACTCACAGTCTTATAGAGCTTGGTATTCAGCACATCCAGGCTTCTGTGCTGACTGGACAATAGAATCTGGTCATTTTTCTTGTAAGCCCTTCTAGGCATAGCCTCCTCTGATCAGTAGCTTTCTATGGCTCCCTATCACTCCAGGGATCAAGCCCAAACTCCTGAGCCAGGCTCACTAAACTGTATTCATGAGCTGGTTCCAGCCTCCGTCACCAGCCCTACCCCCTTTACCCTTACAACCTGGGCACTTTATACCCCAACAATACCAAATGCCAAATGGGGGAGGGGATAAGAGGATGTAGGGGTGGAATCTAGAAATCGGTGGTTTAGTTCTCAGAAGTGCAGCTACATTTATTTCAGCACTGCCAAGACACTAAGGAAAAGCTGGGACATAACAGGAGCTTGAGAAATATCTTCAGTACACTAACCAGGCATACCAGATTGCCCGGGTGTGGAACTGCTGGCGTTCACAGCATCCAGACGTGGCTTGCTGTGTGCCCCTGGTACTGCGCTCAGCCTCTCAGGGCCTGCATCCTCTCTAGTAAAATGGGTTGGACCCAGGAAGAGCCACCTGCGGGGGCTGTGGCAAAGACCATCCAAAATAATGGGCTCACTGTTGTTACCAAACCTCACCTGCAAGTCCCGCCAGTGAGCCCCAAGTTTATCCCTTCTTGCCATCCATAACACCCGCCAACCCAGGGGACCCTTGCCTCTGGCCCCGGAAGGTGTGTCGGCTGCCAAAGGTTCCCATTATCCCTCTGAAACCTAGTCTCCAACCAGAAGAGTGGTCCTCTAACCCATGGAGGGGGTGCTCCTGCGTGCTGCTCAAACTCTGCCAATGCAAGGCCGCTACTCAGGCCTCCAAGGCCAGGATCAGAGCCTGCTGAGGGGTTAGGCCAGTGCCGGGGCCAGCGAGGCCGGGATCGGAGCCTGCCGTGAGGCAAGGCCGGTGCTGGAGCCTCCGAGGCTGGGATCAGAGCCTGCTGAGGGGTTAGGCAGGTGCTTGGGCCAGCGGCCGGCATCGGAGCTTTCCGTGAGGCAAGGCCGCTATTGAGGCCTCCGAAGCCAGGATCGGAGCCTGCCGAGGGGTTAGGCCGGTGCTGGAGCTAGCAAGGCCGGCATCGGAGCCTGCCATGAGACAAGGCCAGTGCTGGGGCCTCTGAGGCCGGGATTGGAGCCAGCTGAGGGGTTAGGCCGGTGTGGGGGCCAGTGAGACCAGAATCGGGGCCTCCCATGAGGCAAGGCTGCTGCTTGAGCCAGCGAGGTCTGGATCAGTCCACCGGGTAGCCAGGCCACAACTGGGGCCATCAAGAGTGGGATCGGTATTTGCAATGCGGCATGCACAGAGAAATATCGCAGAAAATTAAAACCAGATGCTTACCCTAATCAGCAATAACTAGGAGGAAAGGGGCAACAGGAAGTGGTCGAGCTATAGAAAGGGCCCTATAGTGAAGCAATTAAGGTGACCAATCAGAGGGTATGGAATAGGGGAGGATGGAGCCTCTTTAAAACGCAGGAGGTACATAAACACATGTATCAAAGTTAATCACCAAACAAGCAGGGGATCGAGGGAGGGGGAGGAAATGGGATGGGGACTGGATGAGGGCTAATTGAATGATGTGTGCTTGTATATCCTCTCAAGTCTTGTATTCCAATGTGATGTATGATTACAATTCACCAATAAAAATAAATTTTAAAAAAAAACTGCCAATGGCTTCTCACCATGTTTGGAGTAAGATCTAAACCTTCCAGGCCCTGTGTGTTCTGGTTCCTCCTCCTCCTCCTCCTCTTCCTCTTTCTTTCTCCTCCTCCTCCTCTTCCTCTTTCTTTCTCCTCCTCCTCCTCCTCCTCTTTCCTCCTCCTTCTCTTCCTCCTCCTCCTCTTTCTCCTCCTCTTCCTCCTCCTCTTCCTCCTCCTCCTCCTGCTTCTCCTCCTCCTCCTCCTTCTCTTGCTTCTCCTCCTCCTCCTTCTCCTCCTCTTCCTTTTTCTCCTCCTCCTCTTTCTCCTCCTCTTCTTCCTCTTCCTCCTCCTCTCTCCTCCTCCTCTTTTTCCCCTCCTCCTCCTCTCTTCCTCCTCTTTCTCCTCTCCCTCCTCCTCCTCCTCCTCCTCCTCCTCCTCCTCCTCCTCCTCCCAAGTCAGCAGAGCTGGCCACTGAGCTTTTAAAAGAGACACCCCTGCACTTTCCATCCCAGACCCCCAATCATTTCTCTTCTCCCCCAAATTCAGGTGCAGAATGGCTCCACCAACGTGTATCATAGTCTTTTCCATCAGATGCAAATCCCGCGAGGGCGGAGCCCACACCTGCCTTTCCCAGCAGCCTTCCTCTCTCCAACACATCACGTGACACCCAGGAGCTGGCCAGACCCAGTGGATGGATATGTAAACAGATAGATACACAGACTTGCTCAGCGCCACGCCCAGAATTCAAGAAGCAGCCAAGAACAAGGTTAGGTGGTTCCCTCTCCCTCCCCCACCTGCCTGTGCCCCTGGCCTCTGTCCCAAGAGCCTTCAGGCTAAAGACAAATGCCACACATCAGAGGGGCAGACAGCAATGCCCAGTGTGACTGCCACTTTATTTGCCCGGCTCTACTCAGGCATCCGGGACACAAGTGCTGTGAGCTGAAGCAACTGTGGCCTGACCTCTGGTCCACGCCAGCCCATCTTTATAACGATCTCCATGACAACCGCATCAGAAAGCCAAGGCTGTGGGTTTCCTTTGATAGGAGCCGGATGCGGAGAGCGGGGAAGAAGAACTTTCAGAAGAATGAGGCTCTTTGATTCTGCTCTAGCCGGCTTCGTTAAATACCACCACTTCCCAAGAACACACAGTGTTCGCCCTGCAGAGAGAGAGTTCTTATGAATACTCTCTACAAAGGGAAAAAGAAGAAAAATGGACCAAAAAGCACTGTGGCTCCCCTGCAGGCACGTTCACCTGCGGAGAAGGGAGGCTCAGCTGCGGCGGTGGAAGGGAAGCCGGGCACATGTTCCCCTGCCAAGAGCATGGCGTAGACTCTAGGTGCGTCTATGCCTACCCGAGGGATCCAGTGGGCCCTGCGCACCTGCTCGGCCAAGTAGGCAGGGAGACGCATAGGAAGCTGCAGGTGCGACGTGCAGAATCAAAGTTTGGGGTTTGAATCTTGGCTCTGACTTTGGTTGCCAAGTCATCTTGCCGACCCCAATCACAACCGCTAGACCAAATTTCCTAGTCTGTGAAATGGGTGCCTCAGTGCCTCCCGTCCCTGGGGGTCTCATGACGATTAAAGAAGGGGATGCCTCTGGCACAGGGGGCTATGCTTTTCTAACACAGCCACGGGGAGAAGAAAATGGCCAGCCGCCTGGTTTGCCTGGGACCGAGGGCTGGCCCAGGCCGGCAAAGTCCCAGATGAGCCAGGATGGCCGGCCACCCCAGTAGAGGATGGCTTGATACGTGATGGGAGGCTCATAGCATCTCCGAGACAGATGGGCCTTAATATGTCTTCTGGCTTTAGGGAGCTTTGTCTATCTGTCGTTCTTTCCCCAAAACCACAAATGTGGTCTCATTCATCAGATGAAGCTGGATTAGAGGATGTGCTATGGGAACCAGGGAAGGCAGGGAGCCATCCCGGCAGGGAGACGGCAGATGAGAGAACTGACCGCGGGGTGTGTCCTGGGCTGGGACCTGGGACGGGAAGAGGGTGTTAATAAAGACATGGGGAGATTGGAACAAGGTCTGAGTTTAGTATTTTTCTGAAGGTCGCTAGCCTACTCTAAATGTTTTATTTGATGGATAGAAACTGATGCCAGGACAGGAGAAGGAGGAAATGCCTGTTTCCACAGCCTCCCGCTGCCTCTCCCTTCCTCCTAGGGACGTGCTGGCCATCCTGAGCTCTTCAGCCAGGGGCTGCAGGGCAGAGCACTGGGTTTGGAGTCGGGGAACATGGGTTCCCAGGGTTCCCAGGCCTGGTTCTGCCTCTGAGTGGCTAAGTGACCTTGGGCCTCTGACCCTCGCTTTCTTCTTCTCTAAAAAGAAGGTAACAAGCCTACTGAACTCAGTGGAAACGCATCCGTTGTGTGCAAAGGTCTGGGGGAAGCTTAGGAGAGGACGCAGTGCAGCTCCTGCCTCAGGAACTTACGGTGTGGTTGGGGAGTCAGTCTCAAAGGTACAGACCGCCTGTCGGAGGTCTTGAAGGTGGCCCTGGCTGAGGCCAAAAGACAGAAGACAGAGGAGGAGGATAGAGGGGAGGGTCCCTCCTAGCAGGAAAGGAGGTGGACCCAGCAGGGCTCAGCACAAATGGATATCCATAGGAAATGTGCGGCGTACATGGAGACACCAAATGATGAACCCAGCACTGAAAGCAGGGCTCAGAACCTCGCTGGCCTCTCAGATCCCTCAGGGGACCAGTAGCAACTCATTCCCTGCTACATTACTTACCTCTGAGCCGTCTCCCCTGCCGCAGGATCCACACACATCACTCAGCACCAGCTGCCATGAACCACGCTCTACAGCAGACACAGCCACACTCAACATGTCTGCTGAGGGCCCATCCACCCACAGGCCTCCTCCACAGAAGACAGGTACTGTGGACTCATCTGAATCCTGGTTTTGCTGCCATCTAGCCGTGGGACCTCAGGGGAGTCACTGTACCTCTCTGCAACCCAGTCACTTCCCATGTGAGAAAGATGGCACCAGGGCTGGGTATAAAACAAGTAAGATGATGTACACTGGGCTTAGCCATCCTAAAGACACCAGGTGATGGCAGCCAAAGAAGACCGGCATATGGAGGCTGGGGTTCCAGAAAGTGGTAGGCAGAGGTCAACAGGAAACTTGATCAACATCGTTGGCATCTGGATAGGCAGGTAGATGGCCAGTGTGTCATAACTGATGTTGACAGGAGCTGACTGTACATCGGCACTGTTACTGTTTTATACCCAGCTGTGATATCATGGAGCTCAGACATATCCCCTGCCATCAGCCCCCCAGCCCCAGTTTGTTCAAGCTCTGCACACAGACACACTCTGCCTCCCCTCAGGAGGAGGAAACAGGTTCTCTCATTCCTTTATCTGTCTTGGCTTTCCCAGACTCACAAGTGCCCATCTCCTTGCAGGTCTCTGAAAGCTGGAGTTGGTGCCGTGGCCTACTGACTGCACTGTCTCCCATGACAGCATCCTCCCAGCCCAGGACTTGAGGGGACCCAGGATGCCCACCTGGCTGTGCACTTTCTCCAGCTCCTCCTTGCTCACTGACGTCTTTCCATCCTCCATGGTCGCTAGCAACAGCTGCACGTCCGCCAACAGCGCGTGCGTCCTCCTGAGGTCCTTCCGAAGTCGCTTCTCCACATCGAAGTCCCGGTGGCCAATCTGGGAAGCAGAAGGAAGGCTAGTGGGTGAGCTTCGGGGGCAAGGCAGCAGCTGGGGTGTCAGAGTCCTCCAGAAACGAGTTCCCTGGGTCCGCATCTTGCCCCTGCCGCTCATACGGCATGATTTCACACAAGACCCGTCTCCTCCCCGAACCTCAGCCTACTCATTTGCCAAACAGGACTGGCACCAACTGCACGGAGCTACTGCAAAAACGAGACACGTGCTTAGCATTGTGCCTGGACCAGAGTCAGCGAACAAGAAAGACGAGTCTTCATTGACAGTGTCATCACAGCTGACCAGCTCCAGAGTCCGTCTGCTGCATCTTTTGCAAGCCACCAGGAGGACTTTGCTCCTCTCCTAAGAGACTCCCAGGCCGGGTGAGAGTCTCAGAAGCTGGACAGACTCTATTTAGAGAGGTCAGGATAGCCAGGGACCAGCAAGGATAAGGGGGACTCCGGAGGACTATTAATATTATCCATCCTGGTGTTGTCTAGTGTGTCGATAATGTATTGAGCTGCACACACAGGCTAGAGCATGCTTCTCGACATGTGTGTCGACGACAATCTACATTATGTGGGGGATACTTTGCTTCTCTGCCTGAATGTGACGTCCCCAGATAGCCAAAGTGCTCCTTTTGGAGAAATCAGAGCATTTCTGTGCCTTGAGCTGGTCCCCCTGAACCAGTACAAGAACAGACAAGTGAGGTCATTTTCTGCAGAGGGAATATGGCCCAGAAGTGAGCATGCAGGCACATTCCTTCCCCCAGAATTCTACCGACAGGGGTGCAGGGGTCAAGGGACAGGAATGAACCACTTCCTAGACCAAGCACCAGGAAGATGAAGGTACAGCCTTACGACTTACTCCCAGTAACTCTAGCCAACGTATCAGTGAACAAAACAGGAGGTTCAGAGTCACGTGGCACGCCAGAAGCCCTCTGTCTCCCCAAGAAACAGTACTTGACATAAGTCACATTGGATTAGAATTCCCGGAAGAGCCAGGCGTGGTGGTGCACACTTGTGATCCCAGCGCTTGGGAGGATGAGACAGGAGGATCACACAGGTTCAAAGCCAACCTCAGCTACTTAGTGAGGCACTCAGCAACTTAGTGAGACCCTGTTTCCAAATAAAATATATAAAATAGGTCAGGGGTGTAGCCCAGACATAGAGGACCCTGGGTCCCATCCCCAAGACCACACACACACACACACACACACACACACACACACACACAGAGAATTCCCAGAAGAAACCAACAGCCTCTTCCCTGGGCTTTCCAAGAGACTAAAGCAAAGAACATGATACTCTCAATAAGATGTGGAGTTAATAAAGAAAATGGGGTACAGTACCATAAAACCAACCCCCAGGAATTGGTTTTTACATACTAGGAATCCGTGCCTTTGTATCAAAGGCTAACCATCTCTTAGGATGCACAGAATGTCCCAGAATATTCTATGGAACTGAGACAGAGGCTTACACTTGAGACCCCAGATCACCATTTGCTGCTGGTGGGGCCCTTGACTAAGTTATACTATGTCTCCCTGGCTCTGAGTCTCCTTGTCTAAAAGAAGAGAGAATAGAAAATAATCCCTGCTGTTGTGCTGAGATAAAGCAAGGATTCCGTGTGATAATGGATAGCAGAGGACTGCGCTTGCTGTCGAGCGCTTTGCAAATAAAAAGGGTCGTGAGCACTGTCCGATGGCGGAAGATGCGCCTCTGCAGATGCGATGTCACCGTTTCTCTACCGCTGCTTTTGAAGTCTTTGAAAAATGAGATGGTTCTTAGAATACAGCCACATTTCTTTCTCGAATGTATTGCTTTGGTAAAGCTAAGACGCTGGCCTGTGATTCTATATGGAGCATTTCTGCCTGGGAAGAGGTAATTTTAGTAAGATGTCCTATGAGAGGTGCATTTTTCTCTTTAACTAAAAAAAAAAAAGTGTTGTGAAGGCACAGAGGAGCATCATTGTCTTGCTCAGGGTGGGACGGGATCTGGAGGTAGGAGCACGCTCCTCCCAGCTAGGGGAGGTGCAGGGATATTATGCCAGGCAGGAGAGCTGCGTGAACAAAGGCATTTGCAAGAAGGAGCAGCCTGGTGCTTGCGCTTGGGTGATGGGCACGATGCTACAGCCGGGGTGTCACAGAGTAAAATAAATTACTCAGGGCTTCCCAGTATGCCCTGTCATGTGGAGATGAAGTTATAGCTGATAAAACTGATACAGATAGTACCATTTTTAAGAAGCTTATGCAGGGATTTGAGGCACAGCGCTCAGCACAGCAGGGAAGTCCCTAAGCGCCGTGCCATGGTGCTTGGTGGACATGCTACCCAGACCCAGACCCACTTACCGTAAAGTCCAGATTTTTACTGCTATCTGTTTTACCTTACTTTTATTTTTGTATCTGCGTTTACTCTGCACACATCTTGCAAAGTGCCTTTCGTTCTCTTCTGGAGCAATTTGGCACCAGGGACATTTCCTGATGTTGGCACTGACCGTGTGGCAGAGATGGCTCAGATCCTGTGATCTTCACCGCCAGGAAGCCCTTGAGCAGGCTGGCGCCCTGTCCCTTCCAGAGGGAGCATTGCAGATAGGACTCACAACAAAATCCCAGACCAAGTTGTCCTCCCCTTCATAATGAATTGTGCTCCAGGAGAAGAGGGAAAAAATGCTCATTAGGTTAATGGGAAATAAATGTCACTCTGAGAGTCCCTGCTTTGCAGCCCAAAGATTCAAATTTGGATGAAGATGGTGAATAATTAACCAATAAATCTAAATGATGTTTAGTGTTGTTGTGGGAAGCTACATTCAAACCTCAATTGTTTCCCCATTAATCATAAAGGAAAATTGTTCGGGGCATTTGTAAAATGTCTATCGTCAAAGAATCCTCTCAGCACTACAGAAATATGATTTGGAAACAGCGTTAGGGATAATTCAGGCCCTGTAGAGTTGGGGAAATTGAGGCTTGGAGAAAAAAATGTATCGTTGATAGCTACATAGTAAATCATGCAGAAATGAACTGCCTGATAACACTGTGGTCCACAAGAGTACAGTTTTAGTTAATCTCACACACACACACACACACACACACACACACACACATCCCCCCCCTTTCTCTCTTTTCTTTCTTATTTATTTATTTATATATTGGTACTGGAGATTGAATCCAGAGGCATTCTGCCTCTGAGCTACATCCCCAGCCTTATTTTATGTTTTATTTGAAGCAGGGTCTCACCAGGGTGCTGAGAGTTTCTGGCTATGCTGCTGATGCTGGCCTCGAACCTGCGATCTTCCTGTCTCGGCCTGGAATTACAGGCATGTACCACTATAACTTATTGAACCTTACCAATTTTAAGCAACATCATGGTGTTAGATTCTTTATGTTATGGATTTTCAAGTAATATATATTTTCTTTCAAATCCTAGAGTGTTGATTGCATATGATCCTGGACAAGTTGCGTTTCAAGTAATATATATTTTTTTTCAAATCCTAGAGTGTTGATTGCATATGATCCTGGACAAGTTGCGTTACCTTTATGAACCTCATTTTTATTTTAGGAAGAAAATACTAATGTCTTGCTCTCATAGTATAGGGTAAAAAGGAGCGTTAGAAAAAATTATGACTGAGTACTATGAGTGACCATAAAAAGACATGCAATTTACAGATTCTAAACCAGCAATAACACACACACACACACACACACACAGGAAAGATCGATCTCTCTAAAAGGCACAAAGGAAGAGCAAAGAAAAGAGACAGAAAAAACCCAACAAGCACTAAACACAAGGTAAGAAAATACAATTTCAAATGCATGCATCATTACAATAAATGTAAATGAATAAAATTCTCCTATGAAAAGTCTACAATATCGAATTAAAATTATCCAGCTGTTAGCCGGGCGCGGTGGCGCATGCTTGTAATCCCCGCACCTGGGAGGCAGAGACAGGAGGATTGCGCAGGTTCGAAGCTAGCCACGCGCGCTGGCTTAGGAGACCCTGTTTCCAAATAAAATATAAAAATATAGGTCTGGGCGTGTAGCCCGGAGGTAGAAGGCCCCTGGGTTCCATCCCCAGCACCACACACACACACACACACACACACAGAAAAGAATAAAGGATAGGGCTGGGGTGTAACTCAGAGGTAGAATTCCCTGGGTTCCATCTCCAGTACCGCAATAAATAAATAAATAAATAGTCACATATACTTTCCTTATGATTTATGTTTTTATATTTTGCATGTAATATTAAAAAAATAAAATTAACCAGCTTGATTCATTTGTCACCTATAGAACCCTAAGTGTTAAAAATAGCTAAATTCTTTTCCGTTTAGCACTTTATTAAACTTGACCATGAAATGAGACCACAAAGAGATATGAACAATTTCAAGGAAAAAATATTAAGCATTCTTCCATGTTATCTGTCCAAAATGCCTTTAAATTGACATTTAAAAAGTTATTCCAAATAACCTCAAATGTTAATGAACCTGAGACTTAGTTCATAAATAATTTGCAAGTTAAATGAGAAAAGCGCAGAGATATTATAAAACCCCTGGCATGTAAGGATGCTAACATAGCAATTCAAGGTAAATACGTTGTCCTAAATAGACTAAAACATTTTTTTTAAATTGGTTTATATGATTCTTAAAAATGTTCATGGGGCAAAAATATATTGAAAAGTTAAAATGTTCAACATTGAAACCAAAAATAGATAAAAAGGCTAAATTAATAGTAAAGGGAAAAGACATAAAGACATATCAATATAGACATCAACATAAAGACATATCAATGAATATAAAACATGAAAACATAGAAGACAAAGTTGGTCCTTTGGACAAGCTTAGTAGGTAAATCTCCAATAAGGATGGCTCACAAAGGTAGCAAAACTCTCAAAGTTAAACATTAAGATCTTAAAAGGAGCCTATCTGACACAAAATGATTTTTTTAAACCAGATGAATATATGGTGAAAACAATCTTGACGCCAGCCTATGGGGAAGTCAGATTAAATAATAAACATATCGACTAACGCAATTTCTTCAATAAGAGAAACATATCTGAATTCTGTGTTCAGTTGTGACTGCAGAATTGCGAGACAGCAAATCAAACATTTATTCTGCTCCCAAGAAAGAAACTAGACACAAACGGGGTTTACCGGCAAACCATTGTACCTCTTCAAGAGAGACGTGTTCCAAGATTTATCAAAAATCACTTCAAAAATAGTCGCAAAGTCATTTTATGAGGTCAGTTTAACCCTGACGATGATGATATAAGGAAGGAAAATTGTAAATCAATCTAATGATACTGGTTTCAAAAGTCCTGGAAAAAAAATGTTAGCAATGAGAGCCATGAATTAAAAGGATGTGATTAGTCAGGATTTCTCTGGGAAACAGGTCAAGATACACTGCGATATCTAAAATGGGACGCACTAGATTGATAGATGAAGGTGGCGAGTCAAAGATGGCTCACGGCTAAATAAAAGGCAAGGGAGAGTATCCAACATTTGTTAAATTAAAATATAATTTAAAAATACTAAAAAAAAAAAGCTACGAATGGAAGAAGACTGACTTCTGTTGTGTTGTTTTGGGTACCCAAGGTTTTGAACCTGTGATCCTCCTATCTAAGTCTCTCAGGTACTGGGCTCTGACAGGTGTGGGCTACCATACCTGGCTTTGCTTAAAATTTTATTTTCTTCGTGTTCATTTTCTTTCTTATCTTTATTTCTTTTAAGGTAGAATTCTACATGTGAATTATATCATCAGCTCCTTTTATTTTGCAACGGGATCTCGCCAAGTTGCTGAGGCTATCCTCCAACTTTTGACCCTCCTGCCTCAGCCTCCCAAGCACTGGGATCGCAGGCATGTACCACCATGCCCAGCTAAGAAGACTGACTTAACCTGACTGAATTTACCTGTCCAGCACACGCACGTGCGAAACACTGCGGACATTCCTTCTAAGGCCCAGATCATATAAGGGAAGGACGCCAAATATTTTTGCCATCCTCTCTTACACTAGAGGCCCAAGCCAAAGGAATAAGGTAAGAAAAAAATTTAAAAGGCACAACATGTTCCTTTGAAATTGGTGAGATGTTCCTGTTGCCCTGATTTATGGTCAAGAGACAAAATTATTCTCAATTTCAAATTGAAAGCCTATCAGTGTAGAAAATTCAAAAGAACCTACAGATGAAATATGAAAACTAATGTACTCAGCAAGTTTGCTGGATTCCAGATCAATATAAGTAATACAGTGGGGAGTATTCCCAGGGGCCACAGTATCAGATCAGTGTAATCAATACAGTGGATTGTCCTGTTAGGGGCCACAATAACCAAGTGAACTACAAATAGAGAAATAGTTTACTAGCCATAGCAGAAATGGAAACCACACGCTTTCTAGGAATAACTCTAACATAAAAGTGTAAGGCCTATAAGTGTAAAAGTGATGAAATAATGGGTAAGTAAAGAGAGATGGCACTAGGTAGAAAATAAAAGTTTAATGTTTTTAAAAAATTTTAATGCCAGTTGTTCAATAAAAATCACATTAGGTTTTTTTTGTTGTTGTTGTTTTTGTTTTTGCGGGTCTGGGGATGGAACCCAGGGGCATTCAACCTCCGAGCTACATCCCTTGCCCTATTTTTTATTATTTATTTTGAAACCAGGTCTCATTAAGTTGCGGAGGGCCTCACTAAGTAGCTGAGGCTGGCCGAGAAGCGCGATCCTCCTGTCTCTGCCTCCCGAATGCTGGGATTACAAGCGTACATTAGGTTTTGTTATGAATTTTTTTTTTGATTGCTGGGGACTGAACTTAGGGCCTTACACATACTAGCCAAGTGTTCTACCATTCAGCCATATACCCCTCATCCCCCATAAACACACCCAAACACACAAGAAAAGGGCAAAATACACATTTGTGAAATAAAACAGAGGTTATCCATATCCTAGTGAAGAATTAGAGTCCTACCTCACACTTTATGTCCAAATAAACTCTAGATGGATTAAAGACCTAACAATGTCACAAAAAGAATTTTACAACTTTCAAGGAATAAGTAAAAAAAAAAAAAAAAAACAACTGAACTCTAGTTAAGGAAAGCTAATTTAAGATATCGCCGGTGGTCTCTGGAGGGAACCACACCGAGTCCTGTGTGCATGTTTATTTCTATTACTCTGAGCCTCACTCTGATATATCATTGCAAAACACCAATACAAGTATAAAAGAGATAGAAAAGATCCAGTCATGGTGATACACGCCTGTAATCCCTGTGCGTAGGAAGCCGAGACAGGAGGATTGCAGGTTTGAAGACAGCCCGAGCAAGTAGTGAAACTCTCAGCAATCTAGTGAGATAATGTTTCAAAATAAAAAAGGGCTGGCTTAGAGGTAAAATTTTCCTAATTCAATGTCTTGTAATGTGCATACAATAGAAAAGCACAAACTATAAAAATGATTGATTAATATTACTGCATTAAAAACTACTTTGTACTAAGTGAAGGACATTATAAGCAACTGAAATGACTATCCATGGAACAGGAGATATTTGTAAAATGTACTACCAAAGATGGATTAGATCATAAACGATTAACAGGAAAGGCGGCTTGCATAGAGAAAACCTCTAGCGCCATGTGAAAACACAGGGCTTCAACAGTGCCGAGGGAGGTGCAGAAACAGTCAACACCGGCCGAGAAAGAAATTTTCAACTTCCAACAAAGCCACGCACTGATGAAAGGGTGAAGTCAGGAAACCTCAGACAAGGCCGGTGACAGTAACAATGGCCGCAGCCACGTGGAGGGACCATTCACGTGATATTTAACATTTCCCAAGTTGTACATTTCTGGGAGTCAGCAGTTCCTCTCCTAGTCACACTCCCAGGACAAAGTCTTGGCACACACATGGGGAGATGTATGCAGGAATGCATGCTGCAGTCTTGTGTCTTAAAGTATAAATATCAACATATATCCACTATTACAGTCAGATACAGAATGTCCCGAGGAGCTCATGTATTAATGTTCAGAGTTGATATCAGGAGGGTTCGAATCTCATCGGTGAATAAATCCATTGTAATAGACTTACTGGGTGGTGACCTAGCACAGTGGGCGTGGCTACAGAAGGTGGGTCCCTGGGCTGTAGCCGTGGGGACTGTGCTTGTGTCTCTGAATCCCCTGCTCACTCGCTCTCTGGCTTCCGGCCTCCAAGACATGAGAGCAGAGCCGTGCACTCTCCCCCTCTCTCTGCTTCCCGCTGCCTTGAGCTCTGCAGACCCAGCCTCACATGGACTGAAAGTCTGGAATGTACTACAATCGTGAGCAAATCAAACTTCTTCCCTCTAAGTTGTTTTGGATGATAGCAGTGAGAATGTGGACTGTGACGTTTACCAAGAGAAGAAGAGGGCTTACGTTTTAAAGTGAGTACTGTGTAGAATGAAATGAAATTAATAAACAGCTCTATGAAATTAATAAGTTAGAGCTGCTGGTACTCTTATGGACCAATCTTTTTTTTTTTTTATGGTATTGGGGATGGAACCCAGGGGCATTCTACCTCTGAGCTACATCCCCAGCCCTATTTTTTTTCTTTTTGCGGGTCTGGGGATAAAACCCAGGGGCATTCGACCTCTGAGCTACAGCCCCTGCCCTATTTTTAGTCTTTATTTCGAAACCGGGTCTCACTGAGTTGCAAAGGGCCTCACTAAGGAGCTGAGACTGTCCACAAAGTACGATTCTCCTGTCTCAGCCTCCAGAATGCTGGGATTACAAGCGTGTGCCACCACGCCTGGCTTTGGACCAATCTTAAAAAAAATATATGAAGGACAAACTAAAGTACAGAATCAAGCTGGGTGCATGCCTGGAATTCCAGTACTTGGGAGGTGGAGACAGGCAGATCGCAGGTTGGAGGTCAGCTTCAGTAACTTAGCCAGGCCGTCAGCAACTTAGTGAGACTCTATTATTAAGAAAAATGTAAAATAGGGCTTGAGGTGTAGCTTAGAGATGGAATGCCCCTGGTGTGGAGAGCCATTAAGGCTTTCCCCTAGATTAATGTCTCTGACTCAGCTGACTGCCCTTCGCCCAGAGTCAACAAGGTTTGGGGAGAAGACCAGGTGGTGATGGCACGAGGGTATTGATGAATCTACCTGTAATGTGTGTGTTTTGGATTCGTCTCTGTTGTATTCCGGTGGTGATGGCACGAGAATGCTGATTGCCCTGTAGCTGTATATAAGTACCTCTGGAAAAACAAACCCGGCATCGGCGCAGTAGAGATGAGATTGACCCAGAAGCTGCGTCGGCCAGGAGCGTCGGCGCAGTAGAGAATGCTGACCCAGGCATAGTCGTCGACCCGTGGGAAATGTTGACCCACGAACAGGGGTCGACGAGTAGAGATAGTAGGCTGGCGGCTCCCCCACGTTGGCATTAAAAATTCTCCATCCTCACGCCTCACTTCAGAACCTGTGCTCTCGCTGGCTGGCTCCAGCACCCTGGGTTCAATCCCCAGTACCAAAAAAAAAAAAAAAATCAAATATACCATATATGGTTAAAGTTTAAACACACACACACACACACACACACACACACACACACACACACACAAGGGGATTATATCCTCCAATCTCAAGGAAATAACTTCCTCTGGGGAGGGAGAGAGGAAGGAAGGAAGATCAAGAAGGGACTTTCAGACGCCACAAACTGGCTTTAAAAGGTTTTACTTCCTTAAAAACATCAGAGTTTTCAAATATGGCAAAACCCTAATCCCCGTGAGCCCCGGATGCTGGGGGCATAAACATCACTAACCGCATCTCTCCGTTCTCCGTGTGCTTGCCAGAGGTCATAATAAAGACATTTAAGGCCATCTCGCGTGACCATTTATTTAAAACCTCCGGCTCAGGGACTAACCCGTAACTGGCATTCTATTTCTCTGAAGTTCCCGTTACATGGGAAATTTATTTTAGCAGTATTTATAAGAAACTTTCATTTTTCCCCTTCCTTGGTGGCATGAGGCTAGAACCCAGGGTCCCGTGCCTGCAAGGCCAGTGCCCTCCCATGGAGACCCCCACCGGGGCCCCCAGTCCTGCCCTCACTGGGTCATCTACGCTGTGTTCTCAATGGTCAGAGCTGGAGAGAGCGCGTGATTCACGTAAGCGTTAGGTCCGGGGCTCGCCGTCCTGCATCGAGGCAGAAGGGCAGCACTGATGACATGCTGGGAAACCAGGGGTCATGCCAGAGCTCTCCCGGGGTCCCCTGGACTCCTGTAGCTGTGTACGCCCTACAGAGTCCCCTAAGTTCACCAGTTTATTTTTTATTTATTTATTTATTTTTTTGTGGTACTGGGGTTCCTGGAAGCCCTTCTACCTCTGGGCTACACTCCCAGATCTATTTTATATTTTTTTGAAACAGGGTCTCTTACGCCAGCGCGGCTGGCTTCGAACCTGCGCGATCCTCCTGTCTCCGCCTCCCAAGTGCGGGGATTACAAGCGTGCGCCACCACGCCCGGCTATTTTTTATTAATTTTCTTTTGTGTGTGTGTGGTACTGGGGACTGAATCCAGGGGTATTCTACCTCCATGTAACACTTCCAGCCCTATTCTATTTTTATTTTGAAACAGGATCTCGCTAGGTTGATGAGAGTCCCACTACTTACTGAGGCTGTCCGCGAACCTGCGATCCTCTTGTCTCAGCCTCCCAAGTACCGGGATTACAGGTGTGTGGCTCCAGTTTATTTTATTTTTATATTTATTTTTTTATTTTAATCAATTCATTTGTTTATTTATATTTGCGGTACCGTGGATTGAACCCAGGGGCATTCTACCTCCAAGCTATACCCCCAGCCCTATTTTTTATTTTTTTATTATTTATTTATTTTTTTTTTGTGGTACTGGGGTTCCTGGAAACCCTTCTACCTCTGGGCTACACTCCCAGACCTATTTTATACTTTTTTTTTTTTTTGGAAACAGGGTCTCTTGGCTTCGAACCTGCGCGATCCTCCTGTCTCCGCCTCCCAAGCGCGGGGATTACAAGCGTGTGCCACCACGCCCGGCTATTTTTTATTTTTGAAACAGGGTCTCACTGAGTTGCGAAAGAGCCTCACTAAGTAGCTGAGGCTGGCCCCAAACCTGCGATCCTCCTGTCTCAGCCTCCCGAGTACCATAAGTGTGTGCCACCACGCCTGGCTTCTAGTTTATTTTTAAAGGCGTACTGAACATTTATCTTGCCTGGTTGCCCTGGATGGCTTTTGGAGCCATGTCATTCCTGGGTAAATAAATAAAATCAACTTAGAGGAAAAGAGTGAACGTTGCTGATCAATAGATATTGGTCAGGGGTATGCGTTAAGAAATGCACCAGTACGACGCACCTGTGCGGTACTTCAGAAAGAGATGGAGCCAGGCGTGCCCGCATCCCTCCCATGCTGGGGTCCCATACCGTCCCACAGTCAGGGTAAAGGACACTCAGGAGGCGGACGGGTGGCCCCTCCGGCCCGAGCTCGGAGCCAGCTCCGCGCTCCGCCCGACGCCTTGGACGCAGCAGTAGTTCTCCTGGGAAGGAGGCTCGCGTTGTCCTCAAGGGACACTTGGCCGTGCCTGCAGATATTTCTAGTGTCGCGGGCAAGGGGGGTGGTACTGGGATCTTCCGGGAGAGAGCAGGGCTGCTGCTGCTGCAACGCACTGCCCCCCCAAAACAAAACGCTCCGGCTCGAAATGTCCACAGCGCTGTCCCTGAGCGCCCCGTGTGCGGCGACAGCGACAACCCCGCAGAGCTTGATTCTCTAGAAACTCAGAGTGGCCGCCTAGCTCACCCAGAGCCATTAGACAGAAGGCCCCGCGGGTTTCAAGCTGCATCCACCTGGCAGTGAGCCTGGCTGAGGCCGGCAAAAGCCTTGTCTTGGCCGGGAGGCGTGGTGCACGCCATTAACCTCAGCAGCCCTGGAGGCCAAGGCAGGAGGATGGCAAGGTTGAGACCAGCCTGGGCAACTTAGCAAGACCCCATCTCGGTATAATAAGGGCTGGGGAGGAAGGTCAAGGGTAAAGCACCCCAGGTTCAAAGTGTGGAAGGAAGGAAGGAGGGAAGGAAGGAAGGAAGGAAGGGCACACAGGCACACACGCATGAGGCCTGAATCCCTCCAGGAGCCCAGCAGCAGGGGCGGGGCCCTCGGGCATCCGCAGGGGCGGGGGCCGCTTACCTGGTCACACAGGGTTCCGATCAAGCCCTCCAGGTCCTGCTTCTCGTGCAGGGCCACCTGCTTCTCCTCGTATTCTTGTTCCAGCTGCATTTCCAGCTGGTGGAGCTGCGGGGAACAGGGCGGGTGAGTGCCTGGGCGGGGCGAGCTGGCTCTGCGGGGACACATCCCGCAAGGCAGGACCCTCGCCAGGAGGCAGAGACGTGGGGCTGTGGCTCCCCTCTGAGCCAGCGACCAGAGCTAATGGGAGGGGGTCTGCGTGTCAGAAAACTTGGGAACATAAAAGTTGGGGAACTGCAGGGCGTGGTGGCGCACGCTTGTAATCCCCGCGCTTGGGAGGCGGAGACAGGAGGATCGCGCAGGTTCGAAGCCAGCCGCGCTGGCTTAAGAGACCCTGTTTCCAAATAAAATTATAAAGAAACAGGTCTCGGAGTGTAATCTGGAGGTAGAAGGGTTTCCAGGAACCCCAGTACCACCAAAAAAAAAAAAATGTTTGGGAACTGGGTACCGGTGGGGAGAGATGGCCAGTTCTGGGGAGCCCTCGCCGCTGACCCAAGTTCCCCGACAGAAAGGCTCTTCCTCCTTGAGCCTTGGCCCCTGTGTGAATTTTTCCAAGCCTTGGTAGTCTTTTTTTTTTTTTTTTAAGTTCTGCAGGTGACAGCCAGCATTAAAAATGCACCCAGTTTCCTTAATAAATGCAGTTATCCAGCCAGGCGTGGAGGCATATGCCCGTCATCCCAGTACTAGAGAGGCTCAGAGAAGAGGATCGTGGGTTCCAGACCAGCCTCAGCGCCTGAGCCAGACCCTCAGCAACCTAGAGAGACCTTGTTTTATTATTTATTTATTTATTAATTTATTATTTTTTGGTGGTACTGGGGTTCCTGGAAACCCTTCTCCGGGCTACACTCCCAGACCTATTTTTTAACTTTATATGGAAACAGGGTCTCTTAAGCCAGCGCGGCTGGCTCCGAACCTGCGCGATCCTCCTGTCTCCGCCTCCCAAGCGCCGGGATGACAAGCGTGCGCCACCACGCCTGGCTGGGGACCTTGTTTTAAAAGAAAAAATAAGAAGGGCTGGGGGCGTAGCTCAGAGGTATGATGTCCTTGGACTCAATCACTGATACCACAAAAAAAGGGAAGAAAAAGTTTAAAAGGTGCACGTGTGGACCTTTTAACAGTTAAAAATACGCATGTGTGTGCGCACATGCACCTTTTTACACTTAAAAATGTTCATCTGAAATTATTTGGAGCTGGGGGGGTGCTACACTTGTAATCCCAGTACTTGGGAGGCTGAGACAGGAGGATCGCAGGTTTGAAACCAGCCTCACTGGCTTAAGAGACTCTGTTTCAAAAAAAAAAAAAAAAAAAAAAATATATATATATATATATATATATATATATATATATGTAGATCTGGGAGTGTAGCCCAGAGGTAAAAGTGTTCCATCCCTAGTACAAAAAAAAAAAAAAAAAAAAAAAACAAAAAAAAAAACCAATTCTGGTCTACAATGGAAGGTATCTGGAGGTGGGGCTATGGGACCCTGGAGCCATCGCTGACCCTGTTTCACAGATGGGTAAACTGAGTCCTGGGGCGGTGCGCTCTTCAATCAGCCGGAGAAGAGCCCTGTCCTCCCTCCTGCCCCCAGATCGCCCTACACCCCGGGAGGCCACAGCTTCCCCCCAGGTCACTACCTAAGAGGCTGCACAGGGCCGCTGCGCAAAGCCAGGGCCAGCGACCGTCTTGGGGAACAGTGCCATCCTGGGCTGACACTCTCCCTCTGTGAACTGGCCCAGGGAAAAGCACCCGGAGGGTCCGTAGCATCCCTGGCTCATCATCAAGGGCACAGACGCCCTCGGAGGCTCTCCCGGAACCAACCAGAAGCCTGCGCGCCCTTCCCCTGAAAGGGAGCATGACCCGGGGCCAGGGCTTCCGTCACCCCGACCCACAGAGGGAGAAGGTATGAGCGGTGGTCCTTCCTACAGAGAGCAAATCCATCTCAAAACCGCCTTGAAAAGCGAGAACTAGCAGCTACTCTGCCTGCTTCTGCTTGTAGGAGACCAGAAAAGCTAAAAGTCACCCAAAATATATACAAAAATATACAAAATAAATACAAAATAATAAAATCTGCATGTCAAGCAAAGCACAGTTTTCCAGGGTGTTTTTTCTAGAATATTCTCACATGGTGTCCATAGGCATGGGAGAGGGAGGTCATGCCAGATTGATATGAAATCATGAGATTACATCCCATGTGAGAACCGGCTTAGTTCTGGGCAGGTCCCCTGTAAGGACTGGTCTTAAATCCACATCAGTCCACACATCTGGAAAGATGTTTATCCCGGGATTGATTATCA
This sequence comes from Muscardinus avellanarius, assembly GCF_963383645.1. NCBI lineage: Eukaryota > Metazoa > Chordata > Mammalia > Rodentia > Gliridae > Muscardinus > Muscardinus avellanarius. The sequence continues at coordinate 20,928,691 of NC_137807.1, forward strand.
TTGCAAACTGGGAACAACCTACGTGTCCAGTGGAAGGGGATCTGTTAAATAAGTTAGTGCGCGGACATGAAGCAGGACGTTGCCGAGGCATTAGATACGTGGTCAGTTTTCTATGGCTGTATCGCGAAGGGAGACGTCAGAGACTGTTTAAAAGAGGAATGGCTTCCAGGTGGCAAGGAGTCAAAGGTTAGTGTGTGTGTGTGTGTGTGTGTGTGTTACCAGGAATCGAACCCAGGGGCATTTCACCTCCAAGCGACACGACACCCCCAGCCCTGTATTTATTTTTTTATTCTTTTTTTTGTTGTTGTTGTTTGGTTGTTTTTTTATTTTGTTTTTTTTGTTGTTGTTGTTTTTTGTTTTTTGTTTTTTGTTGTTGTTGTTTTTTGTTTTTTGTTTTTTTTGTGGTACTGGGGTTCCTGGAAGCCCTTCTACCTCCGGGCTATACTCCCAGACCTATAATTTTTAAATATTTTTATCTGGAAACAGGTTCTCTTAAGCCAGCACGGCTGGCTTAGGACCTGCGCGATCCTCCTGTCTCTGCCTCCCAAGCGCGGGGATTACAAGTGTGCACCACCACGCCCGGCTTATTCTTTATTTTGAAACAGGGTCTCACTGAGTTGCAGAGGGCCTCCCTAAGTAGCCGAGGCTGGCCGCGAACCGCAATTCTCCTGCCTCAGCCTCCCGAATGCTGGGATGACAAGCGTGTGCCACCACACCCGGCTGGTTATTGCTTTCTGATGCACTGACCTGGCGTGTCTGCAAAAAGCTTGCAGAAAATGTAAACATCAGAGGGTAAAAGTGAAATTTAAGAGCTGCCTGGAGGGAGGGGCCCCATCACTGGGTCTCAGAAGTCCTTCCCCAGGGCGGCCAACGCTGCCCGGCATGAAAGGTTCTTAGTAAAGATTTTGGAGACCAATAAGATGCCAATTTCCAGACGCTTCTGGAAGCCCCAGGGCCATATTTAAGAGAGGCACTTCCTGTCCTGAGCCCTGGAAAGCCCCCAAGCCGCTGAGGTTTTAGGTTTTAGGTGGGGGCCAGAAGAGCCCGTGTCCTGCCCGCCGCTCCTCCTCCCGAGACCCGCCCGGACGTACCCGCTTCTGGCAGGACTGACGGACGTCCTCCAGCTCCTCCTCCTGGTCCTCGCGGTCCTTCTGGTGGATCTGCTTCATCCGCTCGATCTCCAGCTCAAACCGCTGGCGGAGCTGGGGAGAGTAAGCAAGGGCAGGGCGTGAGGGCGGCCCGCCATGACTTTCCCGGCCCGGGTTCCCTAGCGGCCCCGTTGTATTTTTCGCTTTTAATACCTGGATGGAAGTCCTCTCCCTAGGACCCTGGAAGGGCAGCGATGGTAGACACATAGACACCTGCTGCCTCCCTCCCTCCCTCCCTTTCCGTGGCTGTAACAGACATCACCAATCTATCACCCTCGCCCGCTGAGAGTAGATACTGCCACAGAATCCTTTTTAACACTCCTGAAATGAAGCAAAAGCTCAGCCTTGCCCCCGCAGCTCAACGGCCGTCCCCCACATGGGAATTAGGTGAAGAACAAACCATCATGGTCTTGGGAATTCTGGAGAATGCGCCTGGCTGTGTGGGAGGGTGGAGGAGAACAGGGATCTGAGCTCCCGTTTCAGCCCCCGGTAAATGGCAGGCTCGGTTTAAATGCCAACGTCCTTCCTCCTCGCCTTCAAATATGAGAGGTTCTGGGAGGATAATCCAAAATGAGCGCCTAAGCAAGCAAATCTAATATTTCTCCTCATCTCTTTCTCGTTTTTGGCCGGCCTCTCGGACGCTCCTGACATCTGCAGTAGGGTGTGTGTCAAGCCAATATGAGTTCACACAAAACTCGCCAGAAAAAGCGTCACCGATAAATATCTCTGTGTACAAGGGCACAGTGGGTGGGAGGCAGTTCCTGCAGCGAAGGGGAAGGGCGCTGGAGGCCGCCCCGCCCTGCGGAGTCCAGGCAGGGAGGGAGCCCGGGAGCTGAGTGACTTCCAGCCCCCTGAGAGCCCTGCCGCTGGCTCCTGCTTCATCCAATTTCCCGAAGTGCTCCCTCTCCTCTTGGTTCCCACAAGGATCCTCGTCATTTATAGAACCGCTGGGTTGGTACAAGATGCTGCCCGGTCCTCAGTGAACTTTAAATACTTTCAACATCTCCCCCCCCCCCCCCGCTCCCGTGAGCCTTTGCAGACTTCGCCCTGGGGCTGGGGGCAGCCGAGAGAGCTCTACAGAGGAGGAGACCGAGGGTCTAGAGGAAACGGGCTCGGAGCTCCACCCCCAGCCCTATTTTTTATTCTTTATTTTGAAACCGGGTCTCACTGAGTTGCCGAGAGCCTCACTAAGTAGCTGAGGCTGGCTTCGAACCTGTGTGATCCTCCTGTCTCAGTCTCCCAAGCACAGGGATGAAAAGCGTGCGCCACCACGCCCGGTTCCCAGCCCTGTTTTTATTCTTTATTTTGAAACAGGGTCTGAGTTGCAGAGGGCCTCAGTAAGTAGCCGAGGCTGTCCACGAACCGCGATCCTCCTGTCTCAGCCTCCCAAAGGCTGGGATGACAAGCGTGCGCCACCACGTCCGGCCTTATTTCTCGTTCCCCTCAGTTCTATTTCCCCACGGCTCGCACTCCGAGCTCGAGGCCGTGCACGCAGTAGGCATCTGAGGCTCGGGGGTGAGAGGACTCGGGTTCCCGTCCCGTCGCCCTCACTTCCGCCCCATCTCCAGCTCAGCTTCTGCCGCTGTGGAGTGGGGGCCACAGTCCTCGTGCCCACATAAGGGTCTTGTGGAAATTCATGAGAGGCAGCAGCGGCAGAAGCCATAGGGCCGAGTCCAAGCACCCAGGCGGTGCTCGGTCAGCATTAGTTAGTTATGGAGCACCAGCTGTGTACCTGGCCTTATTCTAAATCCCAGGGATGCTCTAAGCAAGATTAATAAAAGAACCTGTCCTCCTGAAACTTTCATAAAGGGACAGAGAAGCACTTAGGGAAACTATTTAAATTCTATCTGATATGGCAATGGATGTTATAGCGATGGACATAAAAATATTTAAATCCTAGCCGGGCGTGGTGGCGCATGGTTGTCATCCCAGAACTCGGGAGGCTGAGACAGGAGGATCGCGGTTCGAGGACAGCCTCGGCTACTTAGTGAGGCCCTCTGCAACTCAGTGAGACACTATTTTAAAATAAAGAAAAAAAAATAGGGCTGGGGGTGTGGATCGGGGGTAGAATGCCCCTGGGTTCCATCCCTAGTACCTCAAAAAAAAAATTAAATCCTATCTGAAATGGTGATGGGGATAAAAATATTCAAATCCTGATGTGGCTACGGGTCTTACCTCCAGTTAAGGAGATAGAATGGTAAACGGGCTTAGGGGGAGCTGTTTGCAAGGTCTGGGCCTCTCTGCGGAAGCCATATTGACCTTGAAGGGTAGCGGGAGAAGTCTAGGTCACAAGGTTCCGAATGTCAGCCTCAGGAGTTAAGAGCTTGTTCCAGGACAGAAGGATGAGGAACCCGGCGTTTCTGATGGCCTCTCTCTCTGGTCCCAGGCCCTGGACGGGGTCCTCCTACCTGCTCCAGCTGCTGGATGGTGCTTTCTTGCTGCGTCTGGAGCTTCTCCTGCTCCAGCGCGTTCGACTCCAGCTTCCAGAGCCGGTCCTTCAAGCTGGCGACGCTGTTTCCCCCCGCGGAGGACGCCTGCAGCAGCTCCCGCTTCTGGTCTTGGAGAGTCTCCACCTCCTGCTTCAGCTTCATAGTCTCCTGTTCCTTTTGCTGTGGAGACCCAGGCCCGGAGTCAGCGAGGAGCATGTCCACAGCGCCCCCTGCAGGCAGCGGCGCTCTATCTCCACCGCCTGGGCCCCACAGCGCCCCCTGCAGGCAGCGGTGCTCTATCTCCACCGCCTGGGCCCCACAGCGCCCCCTGCAGGCAGTGGTGCTCTATCTCGACCACCTGGGCCCCACAGCGCCCCCTGCAGGCAGTGGTGCTCTATCTCCACCGCCTGGGCCCCACAGCGCCCCCTGCAGGCAGCGGTGCTCTATCTCGGCCACCTGGGCCCCACAGCGCCCCCTGCAGGCAGTGGTGCTCTATCTCCACCGCCTGGGCCCCACAGCGCCCCCTGCAGGACACTGGCCATGGCTGTGCTGGGAAGGAGGGAAGAGGAACCAGGGGAGAAGCCGGTGGCTCTAGAGGTAGACGTTAGCACATCCATTCGTGTTTAGTGCATTTGTAAGCAGGGTGCAGGGGCATCCGCGGCAGCTGGGACCTATTCTTGGGATCAAGGGGGCATAAGAGTCCAGGAAGACCCTTCCAAGCAGGGAAGTCAGCCCCAGGGACAGAGTTCTTTGGGCTCAGTCAGAAGGAAGCTGCATGCCAGGCTGCAGGATGCAGAACAGGGTTCTCCTAAGGGCAATAGGGAGCCACAGAAAGATAAGGTGCAGCCAGCGAGGTGTGACTGAGTCCGTGTGGGATGGCCAAGGCCCCTGGACACCACTCTAGGTAGCTCATTTTTTTTTTTTTTTTTGCGGAGTTTCTTGCGTTGCCCAGGTCAACATACTGGACCCAGTGCAAGATCCTGACATCAGACTATGAAGGCCCGATTATCAACGTGCCAGCCACAGTCTGATTTCTTAAGCAATGCTGGGAGCTGGGCGTGGTGGGGAACACTTGTAATCCCAGCTTTCGGGAGGCTGAGACCGGAGGATCGCGGTTTGTGGACAGCCTCAGCTACTTAGCGAGGCCCTTTGCAACTCAGTGAGACCCTGTTTCACACATTGAAAAAATTAAAAAATAGGGTTAGGGGTGTGGCTCAGAGGTAATGCCGTAGACCCTGGCAGCTCAGAGCCCTCTCTAGTTCACACAGCGTATGCATGATGAGTCTAAGGAGGATTCACGACGTTACCTTCAGCTGCTCCTGCAGGCGGCCCAGCTCCCAGCGGACACCGGTGTTCTCCTGGGTCACTTTCTCCCGAAGGCTCTTCTCAAACACGGACTCCCCCAGAGCCTGGGCCAGCTGCATGTCAAACCTGTACAAGGCAGGACACGTGTCATGGCATCGCGGCAGGGGAAACTGAGGCAGGGAGGGAGCAGCTGGAGAGAGGTAACTAGTTTGCCAAGGACCACGAGAAGAGGAGAAGGGATGGCAGGAGGTTTGTTCCGCGACTGTGCATAAGACTGTGAATGGCTTATTGGTAGAAATTAAGAATACCAAGAAGCCGGGCGCGGTGGCGCACTCTCGTAATCCCAGTACTTGGGAGGCCGAGACGGGAGGATCTCGCAGGTTCAAAGCCAGCCTCAGCTACTTAGTGAGGCTCTCAGCAACTTAGTGAGACCCTGTTTCCAAATAAAATATAAAATAGGTCTGGGAGCCGGGCATGGTGGCATGTGCTTGTAATCCCAGCATTCGCGAGGCTGAGACAGGAGGATCACAGTCTGTGGCCAGCCTCAGCTGCTTAGAGAGGCCCTTTGCAACTCAGTGAGATCCTGTTTCAAAAATAAAAAGACTAGCCGGGCGTGGTGGCCACGCTTGTAATCCCCGTGCTTGGGAGGCGGAGACAGGAGAATCACACAGGTTTGAAGCCAGCCACGCTGGCTTAAGGGACCCTGTTTCCAAAGAAAAAAATATAAAATAGGTCTGGGAGTGTAGCCCAGAGGTAGAAGGGCTTCCAGGAACCTCAGTACCACCATAAATAAATAAATAAATAAATAAACAAACAAACAAACAAACTAAAAATAGGGTTGGAGGTTCAGCCCAGAGGTAGAAGACCCCTGGGTTCTATTCTCAGTATCACACACACATAAAAAAAAAAAAAAAAACAGGATACTGAGAGCAAAGATTTGGGGCTTAAATTGAGTTCCCATAAGAAATACTGAATTCTTCTAAAAACACATGATAAAAATATAAAGTAAAATTAGAATTTGACCATATGTGGCTATAGAACAAAAATTAAATATACATTTATGTGAAGTTGGAGAGTCTATCTGGTGGCCAATACATGTCCAGTTCCATGAACTCTGCTAGGCTCAGGTTGGATATCTAAGATTCAGGGACCGGTGAACAAGCACGCGTGTTTATACACACACACACACACACACACACACACACACACACACACACATACACACACACACACACACACACACATCGACACACTCCTACACCCAGTTAAAGCCCGGCGGTTGTCAGTGAGATGCTAGACACCGCCACACCACCTGGTCTTCATCTGTTGCCCGAGCAGATGACATAAAGTCAGGACATTCCTGCCGAGGGCCGTCGGGACGCGGCCACATGGGGGCTCTGCTGGCCCTTTGCGGGCGGTGGCCACTGGGTAAGAAGCACCTCCGGGGCTTCCTGTCATCCCTCGAATGTCGGGTGTCGAGGCCTCTGTCCCTGTCACCGTCGAGGGCACCCAGAAGGGCTCTCTGCCCGGTCTCAGCCAGGTGTGACTGCGGGTCACAAACAAAAGGTCCCCCTGATCCAGAGAACTCGGTGTGGTGCCTGGGATTTGGGCCTTGGTGACAAGGAACCCGACTGTCACAATGTCATCCTGGGACGGCAGCTGGTCAATCAAATCTCAGATGCCTGTCTGGGACTACCCAAGGAGCGCTGCCGGGGTGGGGCAGCCCGGGAGCTCTCTGATTGGCTGTCGATGACATCACTCCAGGGTGCTGTCTGCTGTCCCTGAATGAGAACATTGTGAGGACAGTGGGCAGGGTGGCCCCAAGCCTTGATGTGCCTGCCTGTGCCACAGGGGTCCCCGCGGCCCGCGCACCAGTACACAGACGTAAAGGCTGAGGCCATCTTAGAGAAGAACCCAAAAGTGACAGAGGAACTCCACCCAGATCCTAAAACAGCAAAATTACGGCCCGGCCCAGCTCCCCTCGTGTCTCAGCTAAGCCCCATCTACCTGTCCACGTGCTTGGACAGGTAGGACTAGGAGCCAGTGTCTGAGGGCCGGGGAGGGCTTGACCCAACAGGCCACTTGATGCCAGAGAAAAGCTCCTAGCACCCTGACTTCTCGAGCCGACCAACCCCACCCCAGGTCAGGCAAATTTGCACACACCCATCACCCACGAGGCGCTGGCCTGGGGAGTCGGGGAGCCTAGCCCGGGGCTCACCCCAAGAGTTCCACCATCCCTTCAGCTGAGCTTTGTGACCCATGCGTGGAGTAACCATGGCAACAAGAGGCCAGCTCTCTCTGGACCACTCTGAACTCAGACGCCAAGGTGGGGATGCGAAACTCTGCCGGCACGGAGACGCCCCTTCATCCCGGGCCCAGCCCAGTGGCGTCTATGACTTGAGCCAACGTGGACAACGTGGACAGGCAGAGGGGCAAGGAGTGCAACTGGCTTCTAGATCTTTCCCTCGCCGGAGCCATTCTGCCTGAATTTCTGCCCTTAGACAGAGACTTCCGCGGCTCCCGGTGAAATACTAATCTACCTGGAGAAAGGACGGCGTGTGACCAGCAATCACTGATCATACGGTTCTGCCAAGAGAGGGCAGCAGAACTGAGGGCATTAGGTGCGTCTGGAAAGAAGGAAATGTCAGTGCGGAGAAACAGTGACCCCAGGGCCATCGTGGGGAGCTTTGTGAGTATCCTCTGAGGGGTTATCCCCAGGAGATGGAGGAACGACCAGAGAGATGGAATCTTTCTGGCTGTACAAATTCCCAAGGCCAGCTCCCCGCCCATTAGCGGGGCCAGCCCTCTCACCCCACGGTGAAGGGGTAGGGGGAACACAGTAAAGTATCCTTAAGAAGAGAACATGCTTTTTACTTGGGGGAGCAGGCTAGCCACACCCCCAAGGTGCTTTCTGTTTTTCATGAAGAAAAAATAAAAAAAACAAGCCAGGCGCGGTGGCGCACGCTTGTCATCCCAGCATTTGGGAGGCTGAGACAGGAGGATCGTGGTTCATCGACAGCCTCAGCTACTTAGTGAGGCCCTTTGCAACTCAGTGAGGCTGGGATGTAGCTCGGATATGGAATGCCCCTGGGTTCCAGTACCACACACACACACACACAAAAAAAAAAAAAAAAAAAAAAAAAAAAAAAAAAAAACCCAGCTTATGAAGTTTGAGGATGAATAAAAGAAATAATATTCAATGTAGAAGGAGTCGGAACTCTTTTCTACCCCCATGGCGATGGAACACTGTCTGCTGCCTCTTGGGAAAGGATCCGTCCTCAAAAGCACAGCTCACACAGGAACTTTCCTTTGCCTTTGGGCCTAAGAGGAGGCTGCGGGGTACCTCTTCACCTCCTAGGAAATCTCTATCACAGCTTGCCAGGCTCAACATGGGTCATACCTGGGCTCCTTTCACTGCCCAGGAGAGCCCAGCTGGACAGGCCTGGAGGGCTCCCGGTGCCAGGCAGGCCCGAGGATGCACAGGCCGGGGGCTGGGATGCGTCTCTGCAAGTATGCCCAGCCCCATGGATGTAGAAATCTGAATCAGTCCCTCTGGCCGCGCGGAGCACACTTCGTTGACCGACCACAAGGGGGCGCGCTCGGTCCAACCTACAGGTAAGGAGTCTGAGGCCCAGAAGGGTTGGAGCCCGCTCAAGGTCACAGGGTTCCAGAGATACCCTGCTGGGACTGGACCACGGATGGCTTAAAGCAGCACCCAGGCTCCTGACCACCCCGCCAGGCGGCCTCCATCCTCCACCGCCAACCTTCTCTTGATGAAGGAAGTGATGTCGAGCCCCAGAGAGGCCAAGACAGTTCCCCGGTGGGGTCACAGGTATGAGGCTGGGCATGAGAAAAGATGTTTTAGCAACTTAACAAGACTCTGTTTCAAAATATAAATAAATAAATAAAGGGCTGGGGTGTAGCTGGAAGGTAGATTACCTTGTGTTTCCATCCCTTTGAATAATAAATAAAAGAATGCGTTCTTAGCCAGGCGTGGTGGCGCACGCTTGTAATCCCAGCATTCGGGAGGCAGAGACGGGAGGGTCTGGCTTCGCAGCCAGCCTCAGCTACTTAGCGAGGCCCTCTGCAACTCAGTGAGACCTCGTTTCAAAATAAGGAATTAACCCGGGCGTGGTGGCGCACACTTGTATTCCCTGCGCTTGGGAGGCGGAGACAGGAGGATCATGCAGGTTGGAAGCCAGCCGGGCTGGCTTAAGAGACCCTGTTTCCAAAAATAAAAAATAGGTCTGAGGGTGTAGCCTGGAGGTAGAAGAGCTTTCAGGAACCCCAGTACCCCCAAAAAAAATTAATTAAAAAAGAATTTAAAAATAGGGCTGGGGGTGTTCATCTGCAGTACCACAAAAAATAAAATAAAAATAGGGCTAGGGTGTTACTTGGAGGTAGAATGGCCCTGGGTTCTATCCCCAGTACCACAAAACAAAACAAAACAAAACAAGAATAAAAAAAATAGGGCTGGGGTAGCTTGGAGGTAGAAAGCCCCTGGGTTCTATCTGCAGTGCCAAATATATATATATATATATATATATATATATATATATATATATATATAATTATTATATAAATTATATTATTTAGTAGTATGATCATTATTGATTATTTATATTAATTATCAATATAAATAAATACATATTTTTAAAAGAATGAATTCTTCCTGAAATTTTGGTGAAATCATGCAGGACTAAGGCGTGGCGGAGATCAGAAGGGGGTCTAGGCAGAGAAGGGGACCAGGTCCTGCGGATCAAGAGGCCTACTGAGGAGACGCCAGAGGAGCCCAGAAGACCCTGGCCCTGGCCCGCCCGCCCGGCCCGGGCGGCCCAGCTCACTTCTTCTGCTTCCTCTCCAGCTCATGGTTCCGGCCCTGCTGGTTCTCCAGCAGGACGCGGGTGTCCTCCAGGTCCCAGGTGAGCCGGCCGCACTTCCTCTTCAGCTGATGCGCCGTCTTCTTGGCTTCCTCATACGCAGCCTGCAGCTCCCCGAGCTGTGGGAAGAAGAGAAGGGATTACTGGGTTCTGGGTGCAGCACGAGCTGGTGCAATTCCAGTCGCAGGGGAGATGCCGTCTCATCTGCTCTTGGAATCGCATCCCGGGAGGTCCTCTGAGCCCGGCCTGGGTTGGCTGGGAAGGAAAATGAATGTCATGACATCAACCCCTTAGGCTGCTATGAACCTCCTGCCAACACGCCCACAGAGATTTCACCTGCCCAGTCTCAACTCGACACCGGATGATTCTGGCCCCTATTGGGCTGGCATCACTGAGACATTTTCAAGGACCAGCTATGAAGCCACCAATATGGTACCCAGAAAAATCTGAGCAGGAAGCCCGTGAAGCCGGCCCTGGAGGCTGAAGCGATCGGTGGCACCCTGGCTGGGCTGCCTGAGACGGGGCCACACACGGCCTTCAAGGAAGAGAGGAGAAGCCAGGCTCCAGAGTCCTCCTGCGGGAAACGCCCGCCCAGGTGACCTAGTTTAGACCTGGGAGACTGCAGCTCGGCACACTCGCATGGAAGGAATGGCCTCATTACAGAACTGCTTTAAATAAGCAAAACCCGGAGGTAATGAAGCCTGTAATTCTGAATTCACTATTTGCAGGCAAATGCGATGTTTTCTTAGAATCCGCCACTCAGAAAAGGTTGCAGTTTTATTACTTTTTAATGTAGCGTGGATATTCTCCTTTCTTGGGGAATTGGACACGGCTTTTGAATCTGTTATTAAAGAGCTGGTCTGGCCGGGCATGGCGGCATCGTGCCTGTAATCCCAGGATTCGGGAGGCTGAGACTGGAGGATCGCAGGTTCAAGATCAGCCTCAGCTACTTAGTGAGGCCCTCTGCAACTTAGTGAGACCCTGTTTCAAAATAAAGAATAAAAAATAGGGCTGGGGGTGTAGTTCAGAGGTCGAATGCCCCCGGGTTCAATTTCCAGTACCACCAAAATAAATAAATAAATAAAAGAACTGAACCGTTTCCTTTCGACAGCCCTTCTGTGTGCATCTGTGGTGTCGGATGTCTCTTGAGAATCACAGTAACACGTCCATCTTTGAAGAGACCGTGGAACCATCTCAAAGTGGTGAGAAGATTCTGAGTCTCAGGTCACCACTTGCAGATTCCCAGGTGACCAAGCCTCTGCTCGGCGATCCATGACGTGTTTCTGTCACCCCAGGAATATAAAGGCCGGGAAGCAGCCCACCCTGCAGTTCTTACAATAAATGGTAATAGCAGGAACGAAATAATTATGATACAGCAGAGTCAGGTTCAGATTTTGGAAGTCGACTTGCGGGTTCCTAATCTACATCCATGATGACCTTCTGGGGTGACACTGAAGCCAAGAACTTACAAGCAGCAGTATAAAGGAAGGGGGGGATAGAGATGGCGTGGTCTGGGAAGGAGAAGCATCATATGCAAAGGCCCAGGAGTGAGAGAGAATCCGACACTTTTAGAAGGAGAAAAAAATAAACATGGCCAGAGGCAGCGGAGTGGCGGAGCTGGCTGGCACCAGCTCACAAGGACCAACGCTCTGCTCTGTTTCCCGACTCCAGGTCCAGAGGCGTTAGGGTGATAACTGGAAATCGGCCATGATGGAGAGTTTACACCCTGGAAATTGGCCAACGCTGCAGGTCAGAGCTTTGTGAGCCATTTGCCAGCGCGTCCTTGGCTAGAGTGTAGACAGGTAAGGATTCTGATCATCGTAGGGAACCCCAGAGGCGGGCAAAGAGGCCAGGTGCCCTCCACGTTCATCTCGGGGGGCTAGACAAGGTTACGCCGCAGGGAGGTGAGGGTGCTTCCGGTCCTAGCTCTAGTGTTTGGCTCTTTTAAAAAAAAAGGGGGGGCCGGGCGTGGTGGCGCACGCTTTTAATCCCCGCGCTTGGGAGGCGGAGACAGGAGGATCGCGCAGGTTCGAAGCCAGCCGTGCTGGCGTAAGAGACCCTGTTTCAAAAATATAAAATAGGTCTGGGAGTGTAGCCCGGAGGAAGAAGGGCTTCCAGGAACCCCAGTACCACCAAAAAAAAAGGGGGGGGGGTGAATTTCAGCACTTCAGAAATAAAGAACAAAACCAGAAGAAGGGTAGAGACCGATATTTCAGAAGCCAGGGTGAGGGAGGAGGACCTTGGTACATGTAGAAGCATCGGTGGGAAAAGAGATTTCTGCTTGAATATCCAGGGACAGGAGACGCGCCCTTGGACCCAGCAAAGGAGGGAGGCAGGATGGAGACCCCCGCAATGTCGAGGATCCTCAAAAGCACCCCAGAGAGAAGGGAAAATAGAGCCCTGGCAATGGCCAGCAGGTGAAGGAAGCCTGAGCCGCGCTGGCTCTGGGTGGGAAAGAAAGAATTTCCATGAGAAAAAGGCCAAAAGTAACATATATGCCTAAATGGCACATGCGTATGATGTATATACTCATATATGTATATATGTATATCATTTTATTTTTCATTACTTTTTTGATTTATTAAAGAAAATAACCTCTAATAATTATCTAAAATATTTTCCTTTTTTTTTTTTGGTACTGGGCATGGAACTCTGGGATAATCTATCTCCAAGCTACCTTACCCCCAACCCTCTATATTTTTAATTGAAACAGGTGTGTAAGTTGCTGAGGCTGGCCTCAAACCTGCAATCCTACTGTCTCAGCCTCCCAAGTACTGGGATTACAGGCATGCACCACCACACCAGCTCCTCTTTTATTCTGAAGATGCAAATGTGTATTAGCATTTTGTTCTACGTACAGCCCGAGCTGCATCTCCTAAATGCTATTATATAAATTTGTTCATAATTGTTAAAAATTAAAGCAAAAGCTCAGATATGTGCCTCATGTGGGTCTGGAGATCCTTATCCGTTGTAAAAATCCGAGACTCACGACGTCGCCCGAGCTCAGGTTTTGCTGCCCGCGTGTTTCTTCCACAGGGACACTCACTCCCACGGCCCGCTATCTGAGGACTCCCAGTAATCTCCGTAAGAGCTTTAAACATCTGCTAAAGATGAACTCATAAAATAAAAGCAGCCAGCTACACAGAGCAAAATCACCATGAGAGAAAAGAGTAAACACATTCCACAACTCAGAACGCCTCGGATGGCTGGGGTGGGAGCCGAGGAGCCGCCCGAGGATGAGCTCACAGTCAAACCTACAAAACGCACAGGGGGAAAATCAGGATGACACGGACGCTAGAGCGAGCAGAAAGACTGGAGCGTCTCTTGGAGCCGGGCATGGAGTCACACGTACCGCCTGTGATCCCAGTACTTGGGAGGCTGAGACGGGAGGATCACAACTGGAGGCCAGTCTTAGCAACTTAGCGAGGCCTTTGACAACTCAGATCCTGTTTCAAAATAAAAAAATGAACCGGGCGTGGTGGCGCACCGCGCTTGGGAGGCGGAGACGGGAGGATTGCGCTGGTTTGGAGCCAGCCGCGCTGGCTTAGGAGACCCTGTTTCCAAATAAAAAGTATAAAATAGGTCTGGGAGTGTAGCCCGGAGGTAGAAGGGCTTCCAGGAACCCCAGTACCACCAAAATAATAATAATAATAATAATAATAATAATAATAATAATAATAATAATAAATAAAATAGAGCTGGTGTGTAGCTTGGAGGTAGAATGCCCCTGGGTTTGAGCTCTAATACTGCCAATAAAAAAATAAAGAAGGTCTCCTGGCTGCCCTGTGGCAGGTGGCTGGGGAGAGGCTGAAGGCAAGGAAGCCAGATTACAGGCTTCCTTCCCGATGAGATGCAGAGGACGTACGTAGCAGGTAATATTAGAGGCAATGAAAATGGATGCAGTGTCTCCATTTTAAAAGTATAATTTTTTCCTTAATTCACAAGTGGTTTAATTGACAGATGTCTGCTGATTGCTTATTATATAGTAGGCATGCTACTAGACACCAAGAAAACAACAGCAAATACAGCAGATACCAGTAAAAACGTTGCAAGTCTAAGGCAGGTGTGTGGGTGGATGCCCATAATCCCAGTTCTAGGGAGGCTGAGACAGGAGGGTCGCAGGTTCGAGCTCAGCCTCAGACACTTAGTGACGCTTATCAGAAACTTCATGAAACCCTGTTTCCAAATAAAAAATAAAACAGAGCCGGGTGTGGTGGCGCACGCTTGTAATCCCAGCATTCGGGAGGCTGAGACAGGAAGATCGCGGTTTGCGGACAGCCCCCGGCCACATAGTGAGGCCCTCTGCAACTGTTTCGAAATGAAGATTAAAAAATAGGGCTGGGTGTGTAACTCGGAGGTAGAATGCCCCTGGGTTCCATCCCTAGTACCGCAAAATAATAAATAAATAAATAAATAAATAAATAAATAAATAAATATAAAATAGGGCTGGGGGTATATCCCAGGGTTAGAAATACCACTGGGCTCAATCCCTGGTATCAAAATATATATATATATATATGTAGCCAGGCGTGGTGGCGCATGCTTGAGAGGCGGAGACAGGAGGATCGCGCTGGCTCGGAGCCAGCCGCGCTGGCTTAAGAGACCCTGTTTCCAAATAAAAATATAAAACAGGTCTAGGAGTATAGCCCGGAGGTAGAAGGCCCCTGGGTTCCATCCCCAGTACCACTAAATATATATATATATAAATATATATATATAAATATATATATACACACATATATATGTGTGTGTATAATTAATGTAATATATGTATAATATTGTTATATATGTTATATATAATAAAATATCTCATATATATTATATATAACTATGAATGTGAACATATATTTCCAAATAACACTGAAATCTTATCAAGGACTTTGTGCCAAATGTGGATTATTTGCAAGATTTCAGTGTAACTATTTGAGACCCAAATGCCACAAGGTTCATGTACTTTTAAATATGCCCTCTTCACTGATGGCCACAGGGTTGCTTAGAAGGAATCTGAGGGGGGCCCAAGGGGTAATGCGATTTCCACAATGTCCCAGCAAAAGCAGAACTCAGATGTCCTGTGTTAATGTCCGATGCGCCACAAAGCAGCCGTTCCTTGGGTAGCAGACCCACACGTAGACAAACCATTTTCCTGCCCCAGGAGGCCAGCGTTTGTAGCAGCTCCACAGGTGGGCGGCTGGGGCGTCCCGTGGCCTCCTGCCCTCCCCTGGGCTCCGCCAAGCCGTGGGGCTGCCCTCGCTCGCGCTCTTACCCTCTGCTCCAGCTCCGTCCTGGAGGCCAGCTCGGAGGCCAGCCTCTCCTCACACTGCTGCAGACGCTTCCTGAGGAATTCGTTCTCCATCTGAGCGCAGTCCAAGCGCATCTGCCACTCGTCAGCTGTGAAGAGAGTTGGGGAGGCCGGGATAGGAGGCCAAGTGGGCACACACAAGCCCACAGCTTTCACGGAGCCCCTGAACCTCCGCCCTGGACTTCAGATTAAGAAACCGTGCTGATAATTTGGAAAGATACCAGGAGTCGTGTGAAACTGTATGCAAAAAGCCAAGTGAGTGGAAATTATGCTCTATGCAGGTATGAATATAGCACTCTGGATCCTGTGAGCCTGCAGAATCATAATGCATCAATAACAAATGAACAAAAATGACACGATGCTGATTGTCCAAGTTTAAAAATGCTTACTCCAGGCAGCCCCTCCTGATTACCCCCAGTTGGCTAAACTCCTTGACTGCACTGTGGAGAGATCAGTTTCCCTACACTGTTCATTGGTCTCTACAATACATGCAAACCTTTCTTTTTTCAATGAAATGTCATAATCCGTAAGGGTCCAGAAGCTGCTTTGATCATCTGGGAGCCCCTAACATCTTCTAGAAGACTGGCCCGTGTTCCTGCTCCCCAAACCTACTGGCACAAGCTTGCCGTGTGCTTCAGGAAGCCAACACGGTGACCAGACAAGAAGACTCTTCCTATTCACCAACCAGGTCAGGGGCACAGAGCCTGGGCTCACTGACTGCTGGTTGAGTTAACAAAGACATGGCTTAGAAATAACTCAAAGTCTGTTAAGTACAGAGCAACAGAAACTCTGACTACAAGATGTCTCCATGAAATAATATGGAAGCCCAATTCCTTGGTTTGGTAAAAATCTAAAAAAAAAAAAAAAATCACTGGCTTAACTAAAACTTCGGCTGAATAGAAGTCATCTTCTATTTTGACTATCTGAATAATACAATAAGGTCCCTTAATGAAGGTGTGAAATTTTTTCCAAATGGAGAGCTCCAATAGAAACCAACCACTTTTTAAAAATCTACCATTCATGCATCCATTTATCCATCCACCCATCCATCTATCCATCCATTCATCCATCTATCCATCCATTCATCCATCCATCCATCCATCCATCTATTTATCCATCAATTCATCCATCCACCCATTCATGTATCCATCCATTCATCTATCCATCCATCCATCCATCCATCCATCAATTTATTTATCCATCAATTCATCCATCCACCCATTCATGTATCCATCCATCCATCCATCCATCCATTTATCCATCTATCCATCTATTTATTTATCCATATATCCATCTATCCAGTCATCCATCCATGTATCCATCCATCCATCCATCCATCCATCCATCCATCCATATATCCATCTATCTATCCATATATCCATCCATCCATCCATCCATCCATCCATCCATATATCCATATATCCATCCATCCATCCATCCATCCATATATCCATCTGTATCCATATATCCATCCATCCATCCATCCATCCATCCATCCATCCATCCATCCTCCTGTTTTTTCAGCCATTTGAACACTCACTGAGAATGCTATTCTGTACCAGGTACAATGAATAAAACAAATAAAAGAGAAACCACTTCCATCCATCTTCAGTATAATCTAGTGGGAACACAGCGTATAAAAGGAGAGCTTTGGCTTGGCATGACTGAGGCTCTTATAGGAAAGTTCATGGGAAATGCAAAGAGGATGCGGGTTCACAAGAGTAATGAACTTCTTCACTGGTGTGTGCTGAGAACATGATCTAGTGCAGGTGATATGGTAAGTGACCATCTCATTGGAGGTGCAGAAGGATGAATGGGCAGATGGGTGAATAAATAGGTGAGTGACTAGATACATGGTAGGGTGGAGAACTAATGGGTAGTGTGTGGGCAAGTGTAATGGTAAATAGATGAATATTAGAGGGATAGACAGGTGGTGTACAGATGGATAAATGGGTGGGTGGGTGAATGGATGGATAGATGGATGAAAAGACTGGAAAATACACAGATACGTGAATAATAGGATAGTTATATGGATGGGTGGATAGATGAAGGATAGGAGATGGGTGAAATATGGCTGGCTGGATGGACAGGTGAATGCAAGGATGTATAGATAACTGGATAGATGGAAAAACAGGTTGATAAATGAATACATAAGTGGATAACAGGGTAGATTAGTTGTGTGGATGGATGGGTGGATGGATGGATGAACGGATGGATGAGTGGATGGATGGATGAACAGATGGATGGGTAAATGGATGGATAAGATGATGGATGGATGGATGGATGATGGATGGATGGATGGATGGATGGGGGAATGGATGGATGATGGATGAATGGATGGATGGGTGGATGGGTGGACGATGAATGGACAGATGGATAGTTTCAACCTCTTAGAAGAGGTAACCTCAATAAAGATTCCTATATTGCTAGCTTAAAAGAAGAACGATACCATCTTAAGGAGTTAAAGTTTGTGCAATTTCCCACCGAGGTAAACAAGCATGATGGGAAGAGAATCCTGTCCCCCACAAGGAAACACCCTGGGGTGGCCAGCAGCATGGCCAGGAGGGGAGAAGGCAGCAGAATGCATTGCCTCAGCTGCCCACAGGTTTGGCACCAGCTTGCACTAAAAGGAGCAGCAAGGTGGGGAGCTGTCCCATCCTTCAGAGGTCATCTCTCCCTGCAGTTGCCCTGCCCAGGATGCCACTTTGGGTGGGTATGCATAATCCAGCCCTTCAACACCCAGTCCTCTTCCCCTGGCTTTATCTGAACCCCACATTTACAAGTTCTCTGACTACAAGTCCCCGTCAAAAGTCTTCTGTCGCCGGGCATGGTGGCGCGTGCTTGTAACCCCCGTGTTTGGGAGGCAGAGACAGGAGGATCATGCAGGTTCAAAGCCAGCCGAGGCTGGCTTAAGAGACCCTGTTTCCAAATAAAATATAAAAAATAGGTCTGGGAGTGTAGCCCGGAGGTAGAAGGCCCCTGGGTTTCATCTACAGTACCACCAAAAAAAAAAAAAAAAAAAGTCCTCTGTCGCCCCTGGTGCCCAGCTCAGCGATGGGTGCTTATCATAAAAGGTTCTCTTCAAATATTTAGTCAGGCATAAAGAAAAAATATATATTCTTCATAATTAATACTCCAACTTGATCTATGGAGGCAGGCCTGGTGCCGCTGTGCCATGGCATGATTTAAGTGTTTTATGGCTTCTTTCAACTTTCCTATGTTTTTGAAATTTCCCATAATGAGTATGTATTACTTTCATAATGAAAAACACAATATTTGCGGGTTGGCTTCCGGGAATGAGCGCCCGGGGCTGAGAGCCGATTTAGCTTCGTAACTGATGTGCTCTGGAGTACGGCGCGTCTCCCCGGAGCATCGGCTCCCTGATCTTTCTAGAGGAAATCAAACCCCAGACCATCTTGTAGACGTGCATCTCTGCCGGGTGGGGCTGGTGCGGAGCCTCTTCCGGGGACACTATGCTCTCCTGCGTTGCTGGTTCTGAGCCAACACGCTGCTCTGTGTACCCACCTTGTTGGCTCTCCCAAATCAGAGAGTCCCAGCTCCTCCATGATGGCCTTGCAAATGTCTGCCCTCCCAGCAGCCTGGATGCTCACAGGACAAGAGTGTGGCAGAGACCAGGGTGTTTGGTATTTCTTTGTGGATTCCCGACTCCTACCCCTTGGAGTATCCCTGACATTTCAAGGGCATAAATTCTCCAGAAACACCGAAGCCATGATGCCAGCTTGTATACAGGCAGACACAGCGGGCGCCCTTCTCATCTGACTCCGGCAGGCTGGGGAGGATCAGAAACGCCGTGGTAACCAAAGACGTCACCATGTCAGCCAGTCATGGGAGACGGGTCCCCAGGCAGTCACCGAGGAAGAGCATGGCCAGAAATTCCTGGCGCTACCGAGATCATGCGTCACTGGGGGAAGCAGGAGGAGCCCCTCCCCTTCTCCCCAGAGGGCGGGACAGTTTTGTCATCTATAGAATGGGGACAGTGATGATGTCACAGTGATGATGTCATAGCAGTCTTTTTTTTTGGTGCTGGAGACTGAACCCAGGGGGGATTCTACCCCTAGGCTATACACCTAGCCCTTTTTACCTTTTTTATTTTGAAATGGAGTCTAAGTTGCTAAGGCTGGATTTGAACCTGCCACCCTCCCATCTCGGGCACCACTGTTTCTCATGATAATACAGAAGCTGCTGCTAATAGCTGGCCAGCACGCTGTGCCCCCCAAAGGGTGAAATGATTCTATGAGTTGTCTATGACTATCTCTGTTTGAAAGGTGGGGAAACGGAGGCACAGCAGGACCCAGGTCTTCACCCCAAGCCACCCCTCCAACAAGAGAAGGGACCAAGATAGAAATCCAGAAACAATGTCATGGGTTCCACCTGAGTCAAAGTTTATAGAATATTCCTACGAATGCAAAAGTGTCACGTTTAGGGAGCCTCTGTCCCTATTTTTTTTTTTAAGTACTGGGGATGGAACCAGGGGCATTCTACCTTCGAGCTACACCCCCAGCCCTATTTTTTATTCTTTATTTTGAAACGGGGTCTCACTGAGTTGCAGAGGGCCTCGCTAAGTAGCTGAGGCTGGCCTCCAGCCCGCAGTCCTCCTGTCTCAGCCTCCCGAATGCTGGGATTACAGGCATGCACACCACGCCCGGCTTCACTATTGTTCTTTGCTGTGGGCAGCACCTGTCACGTTGGTAACCGACAGTTCGGGGTACCGTGCCTCCTGTCTACGATGCCTGCCTGTTGCATCGACTGTAAATGTCGGGGGGCAGGGCCTGCGCGTGTTTACTTAGCACAGTCCCAGCCCCCAATGTAGTGTTCAGTGTGTGGTAACTGTGAATGAATGAATCTGCAGTGCATCTGTGAATGAATGATTGAGTAAATGAACGGATCCCCCCGCCCGCATCCGACTCCAAGCCTCCCGGGCGGCGTACCCCCAGCCGTGTGACTCTTTGCCACTTCATTCAGCTGGATCTTCTGCTGGGCTTCTTCCAGCTGCTTCTCCACATTCCCCAGGGTCTTCTGGACTTGCGCGCACTTGCTCTGGAAGACGGGGCAGAGGTCAGCCCTGGGGTGGACGCGGCTCGGTCTGTCCCCCCAGGGTCCATACTCGGGAGACTGGCCCTCTGTCTTGTGTGAAGAGGTGGGGCCTGGGGCGTCCTCAGAGGGATGAAGGGCTTTTTGGGGGAGCCCAGGTGAGGTCTTGCATTGCTAGGATGTAATTCTTGTGAGTTGTATGAGAGGACCCAGCCTGGCCCCTTATCCTTACTCCCCATTCAGCATGGGGACCGCTCCCCTGTGTCCGTATTTCTGCCATAAATAATTTACAGCTAGAAAATCAGTGTAATAAGAATGCCCCGTGTAGGACTCCCGGCCTCCCAAACTGTGAATCACATAAATCTTTTTTCTTCATAAAAAAAGCCCGCCTCTGGTACTGCATTACAGTAACAAAAATGGACTCCGACGAGGTCTCAACTGCAGCTCGATAGGAGCCACGTCAACCATCGCACCCAGGGCACCTCCACGGTCCCCACTCACCGCACCTCCGTGGCACTGCCAAGGCCAGGCCTGCAGAAGAGCCACCTGCCCCCCACCCCAGGACCCTGACATGGGAGCTGGTCCCTTGTGTGTCTGGCTTACACTCACTCATCCCAGCTGTGGGCAGCAGGAGGCGGGCGCAGCCTCTCCTGGCCACCCTGACACTCACCCTGAGCTCCTGGGCCTCCCGGAAGGCCTGCAGCCTCTCCGCCCGCTCGCTCTCCAGCACCTGGCAGGCCATGTCGCCCTTGAAGCGCTCGTCAGCGAGTTCTGAGGTCAGGTCAGCAATCTGGGGAGGGGTGGCCAGGGGAGGGTCACCCACTGAGGCCCCAGCCCCTCTCCCCCACGCACCCTCCCTGCCGGGTCACCTCTGGACAACCACTGGCCACTTCTCCAGGCTGGGGAGAAGCAGCCCTTCTCCACAGCCTAAAGGAGGGGTAAGAGGACAGATTCCAGGCTGCTGCTGCTGCTGGCAAGCTAGAATTCCTGGACTAACACTCACTAGTTGAGTAACCTTAAACCAAGCAGAATGCTTGTCTGGTTATTGGCTTTAAAAGGGACGGGGAGTGAGGCCCTCCACAACTTAGAGATGCTGTTTCAAAATAAAGAATAAAAAAAATAGGACGGGGGTGTAGCTTGCAGGCCAAATGCCCCTGAGTTCCATCCCCAGACCCACACAAAAAATGGAGGGGGATAATATAAGGAGTGATTTTGAGGTTGGGAATGAAATAATCCACAGAAAGCTTAGCCCAATGCCTGGGGTATAAGAAATGCTCAAAAAAAAAAAAATCTATGTTAGCCGGGCGTGGTGGCACACGCTTGTAATCCCCACACTTGGGAGGCTGAGACAGGAGGATCGCGCAGGTTCGAAGCCAGCCTCGCTGGCTTAGGAGACCCTGTTTCCAAACAAAAATATATTTAAAAAGGTCTGGGAGTGTAGCCTGGAGGTAGAAGGGTTTCCAGGAATCTCAGCACCACCAAAAAAAAAAATCTATGTTAAAGCCGGGCGTGGTGGTGCACGCTTGTAATCCCCGTGCTTGGGAGACTGAGACAAGAGGACTGTACAGGTTGGAAGCCAGCCTCATCTACTTAGTGAGGCTCTTAGCAACTTAGTGAGACCCTGTTTCCAAATAAAATATAAAAACTAAGTCTGGGAGTGTAGCCCAGAGGTAGATAGCCTCTGGGTTCTACCCCTAGTACCACACACACAAAGTTCTACATTAGCAGAAGCTCTTCTTAATCTTGCAAGAGTGACCATCAATCACTCTTTCCCAGGAAGACACAGGGATGGATGGATGGATGGATGATTGGATGGATGGATGGATGATTGGATAGATGGATGGATGGATGATTGGATAGATGGATGGATGGATGGATGGATGGATGGATGGATGGATGATTGGATGGATTATTGGATGGATGGATGGATGGATGGATGGATGGATGGATGGATGATTGGATGGATGGATGGATGGATGGATGGATGATTGAATGGATGGATGATTGAATGGATGGATAATTGAATGGATGATTATTGGATGGATGGATGGATTATTGGATGGATGGATGGATGATTGGATGGATGGATTATTGGATGTATGGATGGATAGATGGATCATTGGATGGATGGATGGATGGATGGATGGATGGATGGATCATTGGATGGATGGATGGATGATTGGATAGATGGATGGATTGGTGGATGATTGGATGGATGGATGGATGGATGGATGGATGATTGGATAGATGGATGGATAGATGATTGGATGGATGGATGGATGGATGGATGGATGGATGATTGGATAGATGGATGGATGGATGGATGGATGGATGATTGGATGGAGGGATGGATGATTGGATAGATGGATGGATGGATGATTGGATAGATGGATGGATGGATGGATGATTGGATGGAGGGATGGATGATTGGATAGATGGATGGATTGGTGGATGATTGGATAGATGGATGGATGGATGGATTGTTGGATGGATGGATGGATGATTGGATGGATAGATGATTGGATGGATGGATGGATGGATGGATGCTCACTGTGTTGGGAAGGGCTCAGCTTGGAGCCCTCTCCATGGCTCCCCATGGGCCATCTGCCCCTACCAGGTGACAGCCACTCATGCTTATTATCAATATTGTGTGCTCCCAACCTGATTTTGCAATTGCATTCTAGCCTGTAATCACCTGTTTATTTAGCTATTATGTAAACCTAGCACATTACATAAACAGCTGGACAAAGACTCTGCCTGATAATCCGGCAGGATAGTTTAGATGGAATTAATAAAGGTGAGCTGCATTAAAAAAAAAGCGATCTGGAGGTTTCTCCACAGACAAGGAAGGGGCCGTCACTTGATCTGGCTATGTTCCCCTCAGCATCTTCCTCAAAGAATTAAATCTGGACACTATAGTCACACAATGCACACCCATGTTTGTAGCAGGACGGTCCACAAGAGTAGAAGAATGGGACCCACCTAGGTCCCCACCAACATTGAATAGATCGAGAAAATATGGTATAGCCAGGCGTGGCGGCGCACGCTTGTAATCCCCACGCCTGGGAGGCGGAGACAGGAGGATCACACAGGTTCGAAGCCAGCCTCGCTGGCTTAGGAGACCCTGTTTCCAAATTTTAAAAAAAAGTATAAAATAGGTCTGGGAGTGTAGCCCGGAGGTAGAAAGGTTTCCAGGAACCCCAGTACCACCAAAAAAAAAAAAAAAAAAAAAAAAACAAGAAAAAGAAAAGAAAATGTGGTATACACACACGATGGGATTTTACTTAGCCAGAAAGGACAAAATCATGTTATTGGTAGGGAAATGAATGGAACCTGGGGATATTAGGCTGAGTGGGATCAGCCAGTCTCGGGAAGTCAAGGGTCGTGTGTTTTATCTCATATGTAGAAGCTGGAGAGAAAAATGGGAAACATAAGGAAATTAAGATTAACGAGGAGAGAGAGCAGAAGACTAGGAGGCGAGGGCTGAGGAAGGGAAAGAGGAGGGCAGAGGGGTAACGGTTCAATCATGTTATGTCTGTGTATAAAGGTCTCATTACCGGTTATACTAACATGCAGAGTGTGCAGGAAAATACACAAGGGCCGTGTGAATGTATAAATGTGTCACTATAACCCTCATGGGGTTGCACAGTTACCACCACCAATAAAATTATAAATCAAAAACTATAAAATACATAGGGTTGCAGCTACAACCTAGGTCCCCATCTATAAAACTGAAGTAAAATTAGGTCTCTACAGTCATAGAACTTCATCATTTACTCTGTTTTAAAGAAGTGAGATTGGGTACAGTGGCACACACCTGTAATATCAGTAGTTAGGAGGCTGAGACAGGAGGAGCCCAGGTTTGAGGCTAGTCTCAGCAACTTAGCAAGACACTGTTTCAAAATAAAATAAAATAGCCGGGCATGGTGGCACACGCTTGTAATCCCCGCACTTGGGAGGCTGAGACAGGAGGATCGTGCAGGTCCCTCAGCAACTTAATGAAACCCTGTTTCCAAATAAAATATAAAATAGGTCTGGGAGTATAGCCCCAGAAGTAGAAGATCCCTGAGTTCCACCCCCAGTACCACAAAAAAATTAATTAATTAATTAAAAATAAAAATACAAAGGCCTACATATGTAGCTTGGAGTTAGAATATCCCTAATTTCAATCTCTGTACAAAAAAAAACTTAATAATTAAATTATGAACCAGGGATGGTAGTACATCTTGTAATCCCCGCACTTGGGAGGCTGAGACAGGAGGATCGCGCAGGTTCGAAGCCAGCCTCAGCTACTTAGTGAGGCTCTCTGCAACTGAGTGAGACCCTGTTTCCAAATAAAATATAAAATAGGTCTGGAAGTATAGCCCGGAGAAAGCCTTTAGGTTCCACCCCCAGTACCATAAAAAATAAATAAAATAAATAAAAATTAAAATAGGGCTGGGGGTAGAGCTCAGAGGTAAAATGCCTCTGGGTTCAATCTTCAATACAAAAAAAAAAAAAAGTCAGGCTGAGTATGTTAGCACACATCTGGAATGCCAATACTTGGGAGATTGAGGCAGGAGTACCGCATGTTCGAGGCCAGCCTCAGCCACTTAGAGAAACCCTCATCAACTTAACAAGACTGGCAGAGACCTGAGGATCGCGGTTCACAGACAGCCTCAGCTACTTAGCGGGGCCCTTTGCAACTCAGTGAGACCCTGTTTCAAAATTTAAAAAAAAAAAAGACTAAAAATTAAGGCCGGGGATGTAGCTTGTAGGTACAATGCCCCCTGGGCTCCATCCCCAATACCGCAAAATAAATTAAAAATCAAAAGGGCTGGATGTGTAAATTGGAGGTTTAATCACTCAAGGTTTAATCACGCGTACCAAACAAACAAAAACAAGTTCACAAAGAGTTCTGTAAAAATGTTCAAACCGGAAATTGTGTAGCTGCATATATTAAGGGAGAAGCAGACACGGGTTTGTACATCGAAGGATGCGCCCAGGAGCTGCAGAGGATGCAGGTGTGATCATTTTAAGCTTAAAAGAGCACGGCAGTGATTTCCCACTTGTACTCACTTGCTTTTTCCCTTTATATTTGTTCTCGTTTTCCAGTTAAATGGCCGACTTTAAATGCCAAATGGGTCAGGGTTCCTGTGGTATCCTTGTTCCAAAATAACACAGCCTTCAGGTTCCGGAAATTTGCCAGAGAAAACAAGAGGCTCGTGGAGAGGCTGTGGCCAAGCGCTCGGCGGCGGCCGCCCAGGGGAGGGCGAGCTCCTGGGACGCGGTGGTGGCTCTACCCCGAGGCAGGGCATCTGCTAAGGGCGTGACGTGAGCGGCTTTTGCCACAAAAGGAAAAATGGAACCTAACTGTTTGAGATGGCGAGTCTGCTAAACTGTTTAACTGTAGAAATGCCTTCACTACGTACATCAAGATAAGTACGTCAAGAGCTGGGCATGGTGGCTTATGACCGTCATCCCAGTACGTGGGAGGCGGAGACAGGAGGATCGCAAGTTCAAAGCCAGCCTCGGCAACTTAGTGAGGCTCTCAGGACTTGGTGAGACCCCGTTTCCAGGTTAAAAAAATAAACGAGATGGTTGTTGGAATGCGCATTCCAGGGCTCTCAGATCCCCCAAACCTGAGTGTCCAAGAACTTGCATTTTGCCATGATCCAGGGAGATTATGTCCAAAGAACTTTATTTATTTATTTACTTATTTTTGGTGGTACTGGGGTTCCTGGAAACCCTTCTACCTCCGGGCTACACTCCCAGACCTATTTTTATACCCTTTTATTTTGGAAACAGGGTCTCTTAGCCAGCGCGGCTGGCTTTGAACCTGCGCGATCCTCCTGTCTCCTCCTCCCAAGCGCGGGGATGACAAGCGTGTGCCACCACGCCCAAAGAACTTTAGAAACTGCTGCCGCAGAACTTGCCGGGTCTGTACCTAACTCTCTTCTTCCCTGGGGCTTCAGGTGGTTAGGTCTGTCTGCGCACCAACATGCAGAAGCTTTTGTCATCGATGCGGGAAGAGGGATGGCTCGCAGTGTCCACACAGTTCCGGCTGGGGCGCCACAGAGAGGCGCAGGATCCCACCCCAAGCTCCACCACCCCGTTCCCGAAATCCGCACTCCTTCCAAACATGGGCATCGCATTCTCTCTGCCTTAGCCAATTAGTGTGAAATTTAATTTGTGCTAATCGGCCTGAGCTAGAGGAATACAAAATTAATTTAGTGCATTAATTTTGAGTTTCACAGAACCCAACGTCTGGAGCCCAAAGGACAATTAGTCCTTTCAAACAGAGGAGATGACAGAATGGGTTTGGGATGGACAAGCGGCCCCCGGCCTGCCCGTAGCCCCAGAGAGATCCCTCCGCTTCGCACCCTGTGAGGCCCGGGAGCTCTGTCCGCAGAGCTGAGGCGTGGGCACCGTGCCCAGAGCTGCCAGGTGAATGCACAGTAACTGCAATGAATGGGGAGCCTGGTCCGCAAGCCCAGAAGGGTCCTTGCGGGGCAAGGAGGAGGACCAATTAGCTAGAAGTTATTGGGCAAACCTCTGTGGAGTCAATGCTCGACCAAATCGACAGAAATACTCTTCTCCTTAGAGA
Organism: Muscardinus avellanarius; assembly: GCF_963383645.1. NCBI lineage: Eukaryota > Metazoa > Chordata > Mammalia > Rodentia > Gliridae > Muscardinus > Muscardinus avellanarius. Next base: position 20,955,390 of record NC_137807.1, read on the forward strand.
TGGTGGCCCTCGAGCTTGCTGGAGAGAGGGGACGGGGCTGAGCGAGTTGGCCATGCCTTTTATCAGGAGATGAACGTGTCCCGTGCACACGCGCCACCTGGGACCCAGGATGCAACTGGTGACTGGGGTTGGTGGAGGTTAAGTGCTGACCACGGATCTCAGCCTAAAGCGGGCCCCGCTGGGGTATTCTCAGACCTGGCCTGCACTGTGTGAAGACCTCATGGTCAATGAGGAGAGAAGAAAACCAGGGGGGGCCCCCACATGTCTTGGCTGGTCCCCGTGTTATCGTCACAACTTCACAAATGCAAAAGGAGGGTCATGTGGAGAGGAGGGTTCATGGGCACAGGGGTACAGAGGGCTGGGGGAACAACGTCGAGTGTGCCCCAGCACCACAGGGGACTCCGGACAGTAATTAATTGTATATTTGAAAATAGCGGGTGGAGAGGATTTCAAATGCTCCCAGCACAAGAGATGATAGACGTGATAGGTCCGGGTTACGCCAGTTATGCTGGCCAGATCATTCCGCACCGCGTACGTGCGTGCAGCCATGGCACCGTACCCTGTGGCTGTGCGCAATTAGAAGGTGCCGATTGCACAGAAAAGTGTTTTCAAAAGTTTCAGAAGGCATTCCGGAAGTCCCGAGCCAGCCTGCACACAGACAAGGACGAGTGAGCAGGCTTCCACCCTGGGCCTGGGCGTGGACCTGCTCATCAGGACCCCATGTAGGAGAAGGCGCTCAGACTCACTGGCTGCTGAGAGTAGAGGGGAAACTGAGGCATGCAGGGCGAATGGATTTGCTAAGGGCCACCTGACTCCTAGTGCTTGGTTCACCCCACTGTCCCCAGCCCGCCTCCGCCATCTGCCTCCATTCCCTCCCCCTGGGCCCTGGGGTCACCGGTCAGGGGTCAGGGGCCACGTGGGACACACCAGAAAGCATCGGCTCTGCGGGGAGAGGCCGGAGAGCCAGTGGAAGGCCAGATAAGATGCGAGCTGAGCCAGCCTCGCAGGGATGTCTGAAGGGAGCCCGCGGGGACCCCAGGGGAAAGGCCCCCAGGCCCATCCCCATCACCCTGAACAATAGACACAGGGACACACAGACACACAGACACACAGGCAGACCCTGGATCCGCAGCCTGGCTCTTGCGCTGTCAAGAAGTTGAAGCTGTGGTCCAGCCTCCAAGGCCGCCTCGACTATCAGAGGGGCTCACCAAGTTGCAGAGGCTGGCCTCAAACTTGGGATCGTCCTGTCTCAGCCTCCCAACTCCTGGGATTACAGGTGTGCACCACCACACCCAGCTGTGATAAGTATTTCATTTTTTTTAAATTAGTTATTGAACTCAGGGGCATTCTACCTCTGAGCTACACACCCAGTCCTTTTAGGTTTTTTTTTTGTTTGTTTTTTGTTTTTTTGCTTTTAAACAGGTTCTAGCTAGTCACTACATTGCTAAGTCTGGCCTCGAGCCTAAGATCCTCCTGTCTTGGCCTCCCAAGTCCTGGGATTACAGGTGTGCACCACCACGCCCAGCTGCCGTAACTGTTTTAAATGTGATTCCTCAACCCTCCCTCCTCCTGACAACCAAATTGTTACTACTGCCATTTTATTGACAAGGAGATAAAGACCCAGAGCACTGAGGAATTTTCCCACGATGCCCTAGAAATAAGGACACGAATCCAGACATCCCTGGCTCCCTCCAGCCAGCTCTCGGCTTCTCCGCACCAGATATTCAAAGTTGGGTGATTATTCTAACTCCTTTTTGGTATGTGTATTATCTCCAGTTTTCCTGTCTGTGCTGCAAGGCAGGCAGAGGAGTTCACGGTCCCAGCTTTTGTGTGGTGACACTGAGGCACACGGGAACATCCCAGCTGCGTCCTCCTCTGAGAGGCCCCGGCTGGCCCCGCCATGGCCGTCTCTGCATTCTGCCACACTGTAGCCAAGCGTCTCTGCAGCCAGCTGCCCCCCCCCCCGAAAGAGGTGTTCCCAGCAGCTAAGGCCCATGAGACCCTCATCCCCTGGATGGGACAGGAAGCCGGTCTCTTGTTTGGCAGGAACTTAGGAGCGGCCATGTCCACCCCGGTGTGTGGCAGAGTCAGGAGACCTGAGATATAGTCCTAAGACTCCAGGACGTCACTGCCCTTCACCCCCCCTTCCCCGGGGACAAGCCAGGGCCACACTTCTATACATCCCAGGTAAGCTCCCCCGCGCTCAGCAAAATGGTCTTTGAGACCCAAATCCCCGGTCCCTTCTGGTGGTCTCTCCACAGTTCCTCCCCCAAAAGCAAAACCCACTGGGCTAATAAGGCCCCAAATCCAGAGCACCTAGGCCCTGGTCTCTTCCCCATAAATAATGTCTTGGAGAAAGCCTCAAATATATCCCCAGAGGAAGTAAAATGCCCCACCCTGCCCGCCCATCTCCACGCCCGCCTGAATCCCGGGGGACCCTATGAGATGCGGGGTGCTGATTCCGTGTAGAAAAAAAAAACCACTTTGCGCCCAGGCAGAGTCTGCACGCCTGAAGAATATTCCTAGCCAGCCTCCCTGTGGCTCCTAGCCCTCTCCTCTGCTCCTTCGCAAATGAAGCCCTTAAATCATTTTGCAATAATGTTGTCTTTTTAATAAGCCCAGTCAAATGGCGCTTCCTGGGATGAGACTCAGCGTGTTTCAGACACATTCTGTCTGTTGTCTCCCCCCCCACGGAGAACAGAGGGTGGGGTGCAGAGCCGCCAGCTCAGCAGGTGTCTTCCTGATGCCTGGCCCTGCGGGGTCTGCCCCCCCAACTGTCAGCAGAAGCCCCCTTCCAGGAAAAGGGGCGCTCGCGCTGGAAAGGAGGCCCACTCTCTGTCTCTAGCCCAGTGATTCTCCATGTGTGGTCCCCAGGCCCGCAGCTTCCGCCATGCTGGAGAACCTGGCCACAGTGCAGACCGGCCCGGGCACCCGAGCTGCTGATTCCAAATCGCGGGGCTGGGGTGGGGCCATTTGTATTCTTCTACACCCCACAGAGGATTCTGATCCACTTCTCAAGGCAAGGACCCATGCCCTGTAGCTACAGGAATCCTTTTTCTGCATCAGAATTGCCTTGGGCTTGTAAAAGAGCCTGTATGAAATTGAAGGGTAAGATAGGGCTGGGGGTAAGGCTCAGAGAGAGAATGCCTTTGGGTTCAATCCCCAGAACCAGGGCCATGGGGGGAGGAAGAGGGGGGAGGAGGAGTGGGAGCAGGGGGAGGAGGAGTGGGAGCAGGAGGAGGAGGAGGAGGAAGAGGAGGAGGAGGAGGAGGAGAAACAGGAGGAGGAGGAGAAGGAAGAGGAAGAGGAGGAGGAGAAGGAAGAGGAGGAAAGGAGGAGCAGGAGCATGAGGAGGAGGAGCAGGAGCACAAGGAGGAAGAGGAGAAGTGGTGGTGAACGCCTGTAATCCCAGTACTTAGAAGGCTGAGACAAGAGGATCACAGGTTCGAGGCCAGCCTCGGCAACATAGCAGACCCCTCAGCAACTTAGCAAGATCCTGCTTCAAAATAAAAAATTAAACAGGAAGTCGGGCATGGTGTCGCACACTTATAATCCCCGCGCTTGGGAGGACCATGCAGGTTCGAAGCTAGCCTCTCTGGCTAAAGAGACCCTGTTTCCAAATAAAAAATATTAAAAAAAAAATAGGTCTGGGAGTGTAGCCCGGAGGCAGAAGGGTTTCCAGGAACCCCAGTACCACCAAAAAAGTCAAAATAAAAATAAAATAGGGCTGGGCCAGAACACCCCTGGGCTCCTTCTCCAATACCACAATAAATGAATTAATTAATAAAAAGGTAGGAAGAGAAAGCGCTGCATATTTTAAGATGCCACTGATTGGGAAGACAATCTGATTTCAGAGATGAGAAAAGGTAGGAGGACCACGTGCGGGCCCTGCGTGTCTGGCATGAGCTTTACTAAAAGAGAACCAAGAACAAGGAAAGACAAACACCGTGACCACTGCCCTGCCCCAAGATCACCTGCCCCAAGATCACCTGGCCACTAGCACCCCGACCAATGGCTTGCACAACTACTCCTGTACCCGCCTTCCTTGCCCCATAAAGAGCTCCCAGCCTGTAAGAAGGCGGGCTTCTGACTCTCGTGGGCTCTCTCCCTGATCAGATGCCTCCGTCCAGGTTTTATTCCTAAATGAAGCCTGTCCCTGCTGTCGGGCGGTGTCTCTTTGCCTCCCGAACCCCACAACCACGTGCATTTTAGAACTGGCAAAATATAGAACAAGACCAAAATGTCTAAGCTATACCAATGGAGAGCCGGGAGCTCTGGAGTCCTTTGACCTCAAGCTCAGTCCTGAAGAAACTCAAGGGTTGAGAAAACATCACTTAACACCACTGTGTCCCTCACAGGCAGCAGAGTGAAAAAAAAAAATCTACAGCACGGGTGTGCAACAGTAGAGCTCGGGTCCAGAACAGGTACAGAATCGCGACGTATCACTACAGGGGATGACAGAAAATTAGGCAAAAGAATGGCAAGTCCGCTGTGCCAAAGAGGATAGCCAAACAGCCAAGAACACGCAAAGAGGGTGCGTTAAGATGGCAACAGGGTACAAGCACGCACCCAAGAAAACTGCTAAATGGACCTGGCAGACGACAGCAAGTGCTAATGAGAATGTGGAGCCCCCGGAACGCCCGCCCGGGTCCCTGAGAGCGTTTGTAAGCTAACTAACTTCCTTCCTTCCTTCCTTCCTTCTTTCCTTCCTTCCTTCCTTCCTTTCGTGGGTCTGGGGATGGAACCCAGGTGGCACACGTTTGTAATCCTAGCATTCAGGAGGCTGAGACCAGAGGATGGTGGTTCAAGACCAGCCTTAGCTACTTAGCGAGGCCCCTTTGCAACTCAGTGAGACTGTTTCAAAACAAAGAATAAAAAATAGGGCTGGGGGTGTCGCTCGGAGGTCAAATGCCTCTGGCTTCCATCCCCAGACCCACGAAAGGAAGGAAGGAAGGAAGGAAGGAAGGAAGGAAGGAAGGAAGGGAGGAAGGAAGGAAGGAAGGAAAAGAGGGAGTGAGGGAGGGAGGGAGGATCGTGCTGGGTGTGTAACTCAAAGGCAGAATGTCCCTGGGTTTAATACCTCGTATGAAAGAGAGTTGGAAGGAGGAGGAAGGGAGAGGAAGGAAGGAAGGAAAGTAGGTAGTTGGTTGTAGAATATTGTAAAGAAAAGGAGGGTTAGGGAAGGAAACAGACCAAATAATGTCATGTGCATATATGAATTTGAATCTTACCGTGATGTATAATTACAATGCGCCAATAAAAATTTTTAAAATTCCAAGTAATGCAAAAAATTCACAATGATTAAAATCTTGACTCTCCTAATCTTGTCCTACAGAATCTTACCTTTATCTAAAGGTTGAATCTTTGGCTCCTCATGGATTTTTTACACTGATTTACAGTTTTAAAGATATTACGGTAAAAGAGTATTTGTCTTGCACTATTTATTTTTGTGTTACTGGGGACTGAACCCAGAGGCATCCTACTTCCGAACTATACCTCCCAGCTCAATTTTATTTTTTTGTTCTAAAATGGGTCTTAACCGAGAGTGGTGGCGCACGCTTGTCATCCCAGCATTCGGGAGCCTGAGACCGGAGGATCGCAGTTCGCAGACAGCCTCAGCTACTTAGCGAAGCCCTTTGCAACTCAGTGAGACCCTGTTTAAAAAGCTAAAAAGACTAAAAAATAGGGCTGGGGGTGTAGCTTAGAGGTAGAATGCCCCTGAGTTCCATCCCCAGTACCACAAAAAAAAGGGGGTCTTACCAGGTTGCTAAGAGTCTCAATATATGCTAAGGCTGTCCTCGAACCCATGATCCTCCTGTCTCAGCCTCCCAAGGAGTGGGATTAGAGAAAGCCGCCACCACAGCCAGCGTGGTGACACTTTGAATTTTGCGCCCCTGACAAGCCCCTGGACCCCATCGCCTCGTCCTACCCACCCTAAAAGTCCTGGAGGAGTACTCGCTTGACCACCATAGCTCTTCCTGGCCCAGCTAGAGCTCTCTGCCTGCCTGCCTGCCTGCCCTGTGCTGGCGTCCGAATCTGTTTAGGAATCTGTCTGTCTGTAACTTGCAGGATGCACAGAAGGGAAGAATTATCTGAGTCCTGTCTGGTTCTGATCTTCACCTCCACACCACTCTCTTCCCTGTGCTCTCATCTGGCACGGCAAGCTGGCGCTCCCTAGAGGTGGCCCTCTCATTTTGGGACTCTCGGACTGCAGAACCAGAAGCCACACAAATTTCACGTGTTTATAAAGTCACCTGGCCTGTGGCGTGCTGTTACAGCAGCCCAGAGGAGATCGACCTGCAGGTTATAAACCTTAATTCGTGTGATAATGGTCTGTTAGGGGTTCTTCTGTATTTTCATATTTTCCTTTGGCATTGGTGTGCAAGGGATAGTAATGATACATCTGTTTCTAGTTTAAAGTTGAGGGTAATTTTTTTTTCTGGAAAAATCCAGTTAGTGACTGATTTAGTCATTTATTTATTTATTTATTTATTTATTTTTGTGGCTCTGGAGTTCCTGGAAACCCTGCTACCTTGCTACCTCCGGGCCACACTCCCAGACCTATTTTATACTTTTTATTTGGAAACAGGGTCTCTTACGAACCTGCGCGATCCTCCTGTCTCCGCCTCCCAAGCACGGGGATTACAAGCGTGCGCCACCACGCCTGGTGAATTCTTAAACAGGTGGCTTTTTGAAATCAGCCCCGGGGCCCAATCCAGCAAACAGGGACCTGCCCACAGTTTTTGCGTGGGCTGGGGTGCTCCCCTTCTAATTGGAAAGAGTCCCTTCAATTTCCCTTCAACACCTTCCAATTGGTTAAAGGGAATTCTTTACACACCCTGGACCCTCTTCAACAGGTCCAGGTGTTGTGAATTTTGACCCCTCCTAAATATTTTTTAACCTTTACCGTATGTTTTGATAGACGGAAGTTTCTGATGGTACTAGAGTCTGAGTTGTTATCTGCCCCCCTAATTTGTACTTTTGTGACTCACTGAACAGATTCTCCCCTTCGGCGGCAGCGACGTGGGGCTGAGCCTCAGCGTTACACGCTGGTCGTGTAACGTCGCGCTGCTACCCAACACCCCGGGGCCTCAGTTTCCCCCTCTGTACAATGGGTATAATAACTGCTCGTGCCGCCCGTGTTATTTCGAGTGCGCGTGTAGGGCCGTGAGCCCGGTGCCGGGTGCCCCCCACACCCTCTCCGCGCCCTCGCACACGCAGACCCGCACCACACGCGGCGGGCAGGGATACCTTGCTCTCTAACGCGTCCGCGCTCTGCCGCAGCTCACTCCTCGACTTCTCGGACTTTTCCAGCTTCCGTTTCAGCGCCGTGAGCTCCTCCTGCAAAAAGAAGCCATTTTTCCAGAAGCCACTCCCAACCCGAGCCGCGCACGGCCCGCTCGGGTCTCCAGGTAGACAGGAGAAGTGGGACTTAGAGATCCCTTGTGCGGAACGGTGGCCATCGCCAATAATGACGCGGCGGACATTTTCGAATTGCTAAAAGGGAAGACTTGAAGTATTTTTGACATGTCAAAAAAAAAAAAGTGAAGTCTAAGAGGTTATGGATTTGTTCATTTAGTCTGATTTAAATCATTCCTTATTGTAAAAATATATCAACATATTGCATCGCACCCCATAACTGTGCACAAGTATTATTTGTTGATTAAAATAACAGCATCTGCACAGCCCTGGAGCCAATCTCCGGCACTACAAAATAGACACACACACACACACACACACACACACACACACACACACACGCACACACACACACCTCTTAGAATACTTCTGTCTGGATTCTAACTCCTCCCTCCCCATTCCCATACTTGCCTTTGATACTGGAGCTGAAAACTTGGTAGACAAATGTGACCTTCTTTCAACTGTTATTTCAACTCTAACACCCTCAACCCCCTCGTCCTTCCCCCTAAACTTGCTCAATCAATCCCCCCTTTGGAGTCTTTAAACTTCTACTTGGTGTTACCCTCATCTCTGAATTTCTCTCTAGCTTCTACATATTAAAAAAAAAATACATCTATTCACTTTTTTTGAGATTGGCTAATCTCTCTTAGTATAATACCCTCAAGTTCCATCTGTTTCCTGGCAAATGGCGTGAGTTTGTTCTTTACGACCGAAAGGAACTAATTCTGTGTGTGCGTATGTGCGGGTATATGTGCATATTTGCTCATTCTTGCTAAAGAGACAACAGAAAGTACTTAAAATGATTACCTCTGGAAGGTGGTTGGTAAGGAGGTAGAAGGGACAGGGAGGGGAGTGTTTTGTGAAGGGTAAAAGAATAACGGATTCAAAGACCATGCCGCCTCCCTCCCTGGGATGAGCACTGCGGTCTCTGTCCCCCAGGTAGTGTCAATGGACAGAGCCAGCGCCCCGGTGGGGGCTCAGGTAAAGGATGGTTTAAGTTGGTGGAAATGTTTGGAAAAGGGCAATGCTTTCAGGCTGAGCATTCCTAAATCAAGGAGGCCGACGGGTTGGGGACCCTGGGTCGCAATGCAAGCACTAGACGGGGTGGGTGAGAGAGCGGTCCCCTCTGCCCCCGCCTGTGGCCTCCACTGACCTCCTTGGCCTGGAGCTGCTTGTTCCCGATGGTGGTGCTCAGCAGGGGCCGGACAGAAACCAGTAGCTGCCACCAGGGCCAGTCGTTGACAGCCAGAAACACGGCCATGTTCTTGCAGATGCACTGGGCGGCCAGGCGGCGAACCTGCCATGGGAGGAGAAGGAGATGTGAGGAGATGTCTCCCAGCCCAGCGGAGAGCCAGGAGAGACAGGAGGCTGACCGCAGTGCCAGGCAGGGAGGAAGCGGGCTTATAGCCCACCTTAATCGTAACCTCAAGGCAGGAGCTAACTGAGTGCAGTGGGTCAGCAGGTTGCCTGAGAAATTTTGACGTTCTCACCCTTTTCTGTTTTTGCCAAGTTCAGATACTTGAATTTACACGTTTGTGTACACCGACGACAGTATATGTTATGCGGAAGCTCCATTTGAGAAGCGACAGTCGCTAAGAACCACAATCCCGAGATTACAGCGGTGAGTGCTAGTTACTAAGCACCGCGTACATCAGCAGGTACACATCCTCTTGTCTCAACCCAACCCCGCCACTAAGAGGTGGAGGTGGGATTCGAACCCAGGCTGTGCTTGTCCCAAGAACACAGCCCTGCTGCTGCTTCTGCCTCGCACAAGCAATGAATGGGGAAGAAATTCAGCCTGCAGAGGGCTCTGATACTGGTGAACCAGGATGGGGCGGCACTGTGGACCCAACTTGCCCTTGGTCCCAAAGACCTCAGTGGCTGAGACCAAGTTTGCCTTGGAACCAAGTTCCTCCAGAGATGGGACAGAAAGCCATCCCCAAATGACCCCAAGTTCAAGGACACGGTTGTCCCTGTCCCAGACATAATCGGAGCCGTCTGCAGATTGTCACCTCTAACCCTGGCCCGCCATGGGAGACCTGCAGCCCCTGGTGCTCACCCCTGTGCGCCACCAAGATCAGAGTCCGCAAGGTAACACTCAGCCGTACCTTCAACGTCTTAAATTCCTGGCGAGACAGGAAGCCCCTGCATGCCGCCTGGAAGAGCCCGATGCTGGAAGACACCAGCTTCTCCCGCTGCCTCTCCAGCCTGGAGGCCACGCCTGCCTTGAGGAAGACCTGGGGAGAGAAGAGGAAAGCTCCGGTGACCCCTCGCTCAGCCCAGCGCGTGTGCAGAGGGTGCTGGACTCAGGTCCTGGTGCTTTGTGTCCACCCAGCTACTTGGTGACAGCGCCCTTTATCAACACGGGTCGGAGTATTTAGGCATTATATTTGTCAGGGCAGCGGCTCCCCCTCATTCCCTTTTATTTTAGCCCTTGAGCATTCAGTGTGGTCCTGCACCAGCAGCCAGCCGGGCACCACCATAAAGATTATTAGCTGTGCAGAAACGCGGAGCTTCTGCAGATCTGCTAACCCTAAGGTACACCCTCCTCTGATCCTCCAGGGATGCACGGACACCCCGGTTTGCAAAGCACCATCAGGACAGATGGACAGACGTGCCAGGCTTTGTCACCACAATCACCTGGGGAGTGTCGAACATGCCAATTCCCAGGCCTGACCCCTGGGAGGGGGAACTCAACGTTCTCTCAGAGCCAGGCCTGGAACTGTACATTTTTTAAGGTACTAGGGGTTGGAACCCAGGGGCATTCTACCTCTGAGCTACACCCCCAGCCCTATTTTTTATTCTTTATTTTGAAACAGGGTCTCACTGAGTTGCAGAGGGCCTAAGTAGCTGAAGCTGTCCACAAACTACGATCCTCCTATCTCGGCCTCCCAAATGCTGGGATTCCAAGCGTGCACGGCCGGGCTGGATTGTACATTTTTAATAAGGGCCACTGGGAGCTGGGAGAAGTGAGACCTTAGAAATTTCTTGTGAGGAGGAGCAGAGATGCAGGGAGGGGGCGAGCCTGGGCATGCCCCCCACAGAGTGGCCCAGGGATCTGGCAGAAACCAGCTCGCACAGGCGCCCCGCCAGGCCTCCGCTCATCAATAATGGAGGGTGGGCTCAGCAGCGCGGCAATGACGCTGTCTCGGCAGCCCGCAGGGCCACCTTCTAGCCGACTGCAGAGAACAGGGCCTGGCGGGAAGTCCAGGAGCCCGGGGCTGCCTGTAGCAAAGGACGGAGGCAGAGATCCATGGTGGTTTGGGTTAAAGGATTTTTCTGAGGGAGCCCAAAGGTTTGGGGCAGACCTGCTCCGGGCTTCACGGTGGGTAGCTACAGTTCCAGGCGTCCACCTTCTCATCCCCCCATAGGCAAAGGAAAGAAGTTCTAATGGTGGGTGTGAGGCCATGCCAAGGGCCTAAGATGACTTTATGCAGTTCATGTCTGAGAACAGTCCTGTGTGTTTCTTTGTTAGAAGTGTCTTGCAACCTCAAAGGCATCAGTTCCTAAGAGGCTCTAGATAGCTCTATTTTTGTTGTTGCTGTTTGTTTGGGGTATTAGGGATTGAACTCAGGAGCATTCTACGTCCAAGCTATACTTCCAGCCCTTTTTAATTTTTTCTTGTTGAGACAGGGTCTCACTAAGTTGCTGTGGCTGTCCTCAAACCTGTGATCCTCCTGTCTCAGCTTCTCAAGGACGGGGATTATGATTAGTAATATAATTAATTAATGACTCATGTTTATTGAGCACCTAGGGCCTCCTGGAACTGCACCAAACACCCACTGGACAGGCAGAGAGGGAAAGAGAGGTGAAGTTTCCCTCCCAGTCCTCTGCTGGCGAGTCACAAAACCTGGGTTTGTTTCCTTCTGACTCCACGGAGGTTGAAAGTTTCATTGGAAATCATTAATATTTGCATGGTTTTTTTTTTTTTTTTTCAGAACTGGTGATGGAACTCAGGGACATTCTACCTTCAAGCTACACCCCCAACCTTATTTTTTTATTCTTTATTCTGAAACAAGGTCTCACTAAGTAACAGAGGACCTCACTGAGTAGCTGAGGCTGGCCACAAGCCTCCCAATGCATGGAGCTTTTTTAAAAATCTCCCTTTCCTGGCCGGGCGTGGTGGCGCACGCTTGTAATCCCCGCGCTTGGGAGGCTGAGACAGGAGGATCGCACAGGTTCGAAGCCAGCCTCAGCTACTTAGCGAGGCTCTCAGCAACTTAGTGAGACCCAGTTTCCAAATAAAATATAAAAAAGGTCTGGGAGTATAGCCCGGAGGTAGAACGCCTCTGGGTTCCACCCCAGTACCACCCAAAAAAAAAAAAAAAATCTCCCTTTCCTGTCCTCTTTTAATATTCTAAACAGTGCTACAAGGGGTTGGTTATGTGATGGACTCCAGTTCACAGAGCCGGTGGCCCAGGAAGCTCAGAATGGAACCCAGGACCTCGGGTTCATCCCTGCGCCCATCCTCATCATAGACATGAGACTTTATTACCCCGCTCATTAACCGCAAACATCTGGAGTCTGAGGTTCAGCTGCTATTTGATCACAGCAGAACAAAGGGTCTCCATCGATTCCTCGTTACCCTGAACCTAGTTCAGTCACGGCCCTCACCATTAGGCCTTTTCTCAATAGACAATGAAAATGAGCACACCCGGCCAGCCGGGGCTAACTCTGTTTGGAAGTCCTTGACAGCTCCACAGAAAGATCGGCCGGGGACCCCGAGACAATTAGCTTCATGGAAATAAAGACAGAGTGACTCATTACCCATCAGATTGCCTCTGTAATGACTGTATTAATTTCATAAGCTACTGTGTGCCAAGAGCTGCTGAGGATAGAAAAATCAATGGCCACAGTTGAGGACAGCGCCTGGCCCTCCATGACGACAGGCGGTGGGTGCTGCCCGGAGGACGCAGGGACTGAGGATGGTACTCATTAGCAAGGTAACTGGAAAGGACCAGACGCTGCCGGGTGAGACGAGTCATCACCTCTGCAGAATCTTATCTTAGCGCCTTTTATTTTGCCTTTCAAGAGCAGACTGCTGAGCGGGGATTCTGCCTGCCTGTGGAATCACCCCTTTTTTCATAAATGTCAAGGCCCACAGCAGCGGCCTTGATAAGGCACTGGGGTCTGCAAAATCACCAAGAGAAATCAAAATGATTTATTCTTCACGGGCCCAGCTGCTTATCGAGCCCAAACAGAGCCTTGCACCCCCATATTTGCGCCTTCCAGGAGCCCACAGTGGCTTCTGCTAGGCAAGCTACTTTTTCTTTAAAATGCTAAAGCCATGTGTTTTTTTTTTGTTTGTTTGTTTTTTCGTTTTTTTGTGTGTGGTAGAACCCAGGGGCATTCTACCTCAGAGCTTCACTCCCAGCCCAATTTTTTATTCTTTATTTTAAAACAGGCTCTCGCTAAATTACGGAGGGCCTCACAAGTTGCTAAGGCTGGCTGTGAACCTGTGATCCTTCCATCTCAGCCTCCTAAGTACTAGGATTACAAGCATCCATCACCATGCCCAGATAGTAGCCCGCCCTTCCTTCCTTCCTTCCTTCCTTCCTTCCTTCCTTCCTTCCTTCCTTCCTTCCTTCCTTTCATTTTTCACGACTGGAGATGGAACCCAGGGGCATTATATGAGCGCTACACCCCCAGCCCTACTTTTTAGTCTTTTTTATTTTTTAAACAGGGTCTCACTGAGTCGTGCAGGGCCTTGCTAAGTAGCTGAGGCTGTCCACGAACCGTGACCCTCTAGTCTCCGCCTCCTGAATGCTGGGATTACAAGCGTGTGCCACCACACCTGGTGTAGCTCCCATTTCTGATACGGCCTAGGAATGACCTCCTCTCCCCACAGTGATTTTTATAGAATAGTAGCACTTAATTCCTATGTATTTATTTTGTACTGGAGATTGAACCCAGGGGCATTCTACCTCTGAGCTACACCCCTAGCCCTATTTTTATTTTGAACCAAGGCCTCACCAAGTCATTGATGCTGTCCTCGAACTTGCAGACCTCCTCAGTCTCCTAAATACTGGGATTGCAGGCATGCACCACCAGGCCTGGCTGATTTTATTTATTTATTTATTTGGGGGGGGGTTAATAGGGATTGAACCCACAGGGATTCTATCTCTGAGCTACACTCCCGGTTTCATTTCTTTTTTGATTGTTTTTGTTTTGGTGGTACTGGGGTTCCTGGAAGCCCTTCTACCTCCAGGCTACACTCCCAGACCTATTTTATATTTTTGAAACAGGGTCTCTTATGCCAGCCCGGCTGTCTTCCAACCTGCGCGATCCTCCTGTCTCCGCCTCCCAAGCGCGGGGATTACAAGCGTGCGCCACCACGACCGGCTTTTCATTTCTTTTTTGAAAACAGAGTTTCAACAAGTAACTGAGAGCCTCATTAAATTGCTAAGGCTGGCTTTGAGCCTGCACTCCTCCTTTTTCGGCCTTCTAAGGACTGGGATTACAAGCATGTGTGACCACGCCTGGCTCTGAGTTTAATTCCTTAAACACTAAAATGTTACCCTATTTGGTAAGCCTCTTGACCCCCTGACGAAAGCTTTCTGGGGGAGATGACAGCTGATCCCCGTTCAATGACGAAATACAGATTCCCACCCTTGGGAGGGAGAGAGAGGTGGCTCCATGACACAGGTAACGGAAGCTCACAGATCTGTGATCGCTCACTCTGATTCACAGTTAGGAGGCAGTGACGCCCAGGCATGGGCCCGGTCAGCTGGTCCTCTTTTCCCCTGGGCATCGTAAATTTTCCATCGATAAAGTACCAAATCCTGCCGTGTGTAAGACATCGTGTCTGCCCTCGAGGTCTGTGATGGCTTGGATTTAGAATATCACCCCAGCCCTCAGAGAAATAAGGTCGCCAGGCTGGAAGCCGGGCTTGGCTGTAATCTCATCAGCGGTAAGTCCACTGTAGTGGATGCACTAGCTGGTCACCTAGGCAGGCAGGGCGTGGTTAGAGAAGGTGGGTCCTGCGGCGTGGCTTAGGGATGGTGTTTTTGTCTGGATCCCCTTGCTTGCTGGTTCCCTCCTGCTTCCTGCCTTCATGATGTGAGAGCAGAGCTGTCTCTCTCTCTCCCTCTCTCTGCTTCTCGCCACCAGGTCCTGAGCTCTGCAGACCTGGCCTGCCATGGACTAAACATCAAATAAATAAATCTGCCGGGTGTGGCGGCGCACGCTTGTAATCCCCACGCTTGGGAGGCAGAGACAGGAGGATCGCGCTGGTTCGAAGCCAGCTGTGCTGGCTTAAGAGACCCTGTTTCTAAAGAAAAATATAAAATAGGTCTGGGAGTGTAGCCCGGAGGGAGAAGGGTTTCCAGGAACCCCAGTGCCAGCAATAAACAAACAAACAAACCTTCCTTCCACTAAGTTGTGTGGTCAGTTGTCTTGGGTTATAGCAGTGAATGTGCTGCCCAAGACAAGCCCCATGTGAGGAAGGGTGCCTCTTCCCAGGTCTGGCTATAGTCCTTTCTGGGACCCAGCAGGTCAAAGAAGGACCCAAATGTTATTTATTTCAGATCACACTGTCCCTGGGGGTATGTCCTAGAATAAAGATATCTCCCAGCGTTGTTACCATCTACATTGTGCCAGTTTATCTTCTTGAACTTGTGAGATAGGCAGGGCAGAAAATGACTCACCCTGTGACACACTGACCTAGTGGATGGTGGAGGTAGAGTGAGAATCGGTTCTCAACTGGGTCCCTGTTGTGATGCTTGGGATGCCGTCTGAAGAGCTCTGTACTCACCTGGCTGTGCCCCACGGCCACCGCTGCCTTCTCTAGGTCCAGGGTGTGCAGGAGCTGCTCCACGGCCTGGCAGGAGAAGGGAGAGGGGTTAGAGGAGGAGAGAGAAAAGGTGGGGACCCCAGCACAGGGGTTAGGCTTGCTGAAGAACAGCTGCCCGGGAGAGAGGGGATGACCCACATGTCTGCAACTTTGGCCAACAGAGCCCTAACGCACACAGGAGAGTGCAGCTGAGGACCACGTATCGAGCACCTACTGCAGGCCAGCCGCTCTACCACACCCTTCCAAGATACCAGTGTGTTTCATCCTCATAACAACCCGAGGAAGGGGTGGCCGGGTCTCCATGCTCCAGCCACAGAAGAAGCCAAGGATACCAAAGGAATGAAAAACAGATCTGCTATGGGAAAGGGTAGGGGAATTCTTATAAAAATAAAACATGGGGTTATGCCATGAGCTTGCCATCACATCTCTGTATATAGACCCCAAAGAATCAAAAGCAGGGATACTTGTATACTAATGCTCATAGCAGAGTTATTTACAATAGCCAAAAGGGAAAAGCACCCCCGGTGTCCATCAAGGGATGAATAGATATACAAGATGTGGTATGTCCATACAATAGAATATTATGCAGCCTTAAACAGGAAAGAGATTCTGACACCTGCTACAACGTGGATGAACCTTGAGGACATCGTGCTATGGGAAATAAGGCAGTCACAAAAGGACAGGTAGCTGTATGATTCTACTTACATCAAGAGCCTGGAATGAGGAAATTCACAGAGGCAGGAAGCAGAGTGTGATGGCTAGAGACTGGATGTGGGGGAGATGGGGAGCTGGTGTTGATGAGTAGTTTTCAGTTTTGCAAGAGGATAAGGGTCTACTAGTAGTGATGATCGTACCACACTATAATATACTTAATGTCACCCAACTCTACACTGACCATGATTAAGATGGAGCCAGGTATGGTGGCGCATGATTGTCATCCCAGTACAGGGGAGGCTGAGACAGGAGGGTCACAGGTTGGAGGCCAGCCTCAGCAACCTATCGAGATCCTATTTCAAATCAAAAGGTAAGAAAAGGCCTGGACACACACACACACACACACACACACACACACACACACACACATCAATAAAAAGAGGCTGAACATAGGTGGGAAGCTGGAGTAAGTGAAGCCCAGGGCAGTGAAGTATTTCTAAGTCTGTCTTGGAGGTAAAGTCTAACGGAGATGCTGGGAGACTTCCGGGAAGATGGCGACTGAGAAAAGCATCATTTACGAGTCCTGCTAAAACTCCATCTCTATTGCCACAAAATCAGCACTTTTCATAGCCAGAAAACACTATCAGCAGAGAAATAAAAACTGTAAACACAAGGGACAGAGAAAAAGAAGACTAGAAGAACAACCAGAGACCAGAAACCAGCCCGCATTGCGGAGCCGCACGGGTGCCATCTTCCCTCACAGCACCAGGCTCCAGAGAGGAAAGGTAAACAAGGAGCTGAAGTGAGCAGCTGCGGATCATTCGGGTGTAATTCAGCAGTTCTTTTAGCTCAAAGAACATCTAAAACTCCCAGTGACCAAGCTCATCACGCCTTCCAGGGACTCAGAACAGAGCTCAAATCCAGGAAAGAAATACGCCAGGCTCACGGCCGAGGGCGTGGCAGTGGCGCCATATTGCCAGCAGCAGCAGCAAGTTCACCACGCCGTCGATGGCTCCAGACCAGCATGCACAATAACTGTAAGTGAAATTGTGGCCCCTAAAGGAGAAATCCCAGTGCTGCACTCCCAGGGACTTGCACAGCTTTGATAATCTCCTTGGGTCTGAGATTTTGCAGTCCAATCCCATGAAGGAGTAGTGGTGGCAGTGTACCACACCCTAGTCACAGCTCCCCATGGGAAAACGCCCATCTCAGTACCCCCACGGTCTCGTGCAGTGTTGATTAACTCCCTGGGTCTGAGACTTTAAGATACAACCCAGTAAAGGAGTAGTGGCGGCTGAGATTACAACAAACTCGAGATCCAGAGCACCCTAAGTGAAGTCATAGTGACCCAAGGAAGGCACAAACTTCTGAAATCATGGGAAAGAGGAACAACAATAGAGCAATGAATGCCCACAACCCCACATTACCAGAACCGGATAACACAGAAATTCAGAGATCTCCAGAAGATCAAATCAGGAATATAAATGTAGAAATAATACAGGACTTTCAAAAAGAATTTAGAGAGAGTCTAAAAGGAATAAAGGATGCAATCATTGAAGTAAAGGCATCAATTCAAACTATAAACAATCGATTAGACCACATGGAGAATAGAATCTCGCTCCTAGAAGATGATCACTCCAAAAATGAATGCATAATTTATAACTTAGAAAAAAAATCAGACGGCAAGAATCTGACACTAAAGACATATGGGCCCATTTTAGGAGAGCTAACCTAAGAATAACTGGAATAGAGGAGGGAAAAGAAGGTGAAACCAAAGGTATCAATAATCTCTTCAAAAAAATAATAGCAGAAAATTTTCCAAACATAGAGCAAAAGGTCGATACACAGGTCCAGGAAACTTATAGAACTCCCTTTAGACAGGATCGGAGAAGAGGATCCCCACGCCACATAATTGTCAAAATTATAACCAATGTGGAAGCCAAGCAGAGAATCTTACAGGCAACAAAAGCAAAAGGCCAAGTGACATTCAGAGGCAAACCAATTAGAATTACTCCAGACTTCCCAAACCAAGTCATGAGAGCCAGAAGGGCTTGAAGTAACATATTCCAAACTCTGAAAGAAAACAACTTCCAGTCAAAAATTTCCTACCCAGCAAAACTATCTATCAAATTAGATAGGGAAATAAGAAGCTTCCACGACAAACAGAAACTGAAGGAATTTATGTCTTCAAAACCAGCACTAGAGAAAAATACTCAAAGAGATTAACTACAAAGAAGAAATAGGTAATACACACCAGAACCAGAGAAACAAGATTTTCTATCCAGCACACAACTAAGCAAAGAAGAATAAACAGTATGTCAAACAGAAATAAAATCTTAACATGTTAGGAATTAAAAGTTCTCTCTCAATAATCACATTGAATGCAAATGGTCTCAATTCCCCAATAAGAAGACATAAAGTGGCAAAATGGATTAAAAACCAGAATCCATCCATCTACTGCTTACAAGAAACACACTTTACAAGTAAAAATAGTAACAAACTCAAGGTAAAGGGCTGGAGCAATGTAATTCGTGTTAAGTAGCCATCCTAACAAATGTGAAGTAGTAGTTCACTATAGTTTTTATTGTATTTCCTTAATGATTAGCTATATTATGATAATGATGAGTGATACTCATGTGTTTATTGGTCATATAAAAATCCTTGGAGATTCATTATCTATTTTAGTCTTTTACCTATTTCTAATTTGTATTGTTTGCTTTTATTGTTGCTAATTTTTAGGACTTACATTTGGAATGTTAATATACCTTCAGATATAGCATTTGGAAATATTTTAACCCATTCTATCAGTAACTTTTAATTGTTTCCACTGTCCTTGGATGTACAATATTTTTCTATTTTTTATGAAGTTTGTTTGTTTATTCTTTTGTTGCCTGTGCCTTTGGAATCATATCCAAGAAATTGCTGCCAACTTCAATGTTGTGAAGTTTTATGAGCCAGGTTCTCTTCTAAAAGTTTATAGTTAAGATTTACATTTAGGGTATATTCATTTCGAGTCACCCCTCCATGCCAGTCTGGTATGGAGCTGTATTTCTATTTTCTGTATTTCTATCTTTCTAATAAACTTCTTTAAATCTTCAAAAAAAAGATTTACATTTAGGTCTTTTTATCTATTTTGAGTTAATATTTGTATATGGTGTTAGGTACGGGCCCAATTTTATTCTTTTTCATGTAGTTATTATTTTTCAACAATATTTCGTGAAGAGATTATTATTTCCTTCACAAAACGTTCTTGGAAACCTTGTCAAAAACAACTTGACCATATATGGAAGAAAAAAAAATATTAAAGTTTATCAGGAAACCAAGCATGGGAAGGAGGGAGGGGGAGGGAAGGGCTAGGGATTGGGTAGGGGCTGAGTGGGTGATGTGTGCATGTATATCTCCACAAGGTTTTTATCCCATTAAGATGTAAGACTACAATGCACCAATTAAAATTTTATTTTAAAAATAAATTAAGGAAATGTTGGAGAAAATAAAGTATCAGAACCAGGAGTTGGATCCGCCTGGGCTCAGGGGCCGGTCTTCTTATTCCTAAACTGACCTCAGGTAGGAATATTACTTGTGGCCTCAGACTCCTTTCAGGAAGATGAGTGAACCTGTGACCGGCATCTCGGGAGCTCCCGGGGATGCTGGGAGGGCTGAGCAGGGCCTGGTGTGCGGCGAGCCCGCGGTCGACCCTCGCAGCTGTCCCCACCATAGCCACCTGGCCGGCCAATGCCTGTGAGGGTCTACAGAGCAGAGAAGATCTTCAGTACACCCCAGACACCGCCAAAGAGCACGTTCAGCCACCCTAGTCGCTGAGAATTCTTCCTTTCCTTTTTTCCTTTCACTTATTTATTTATTTTGTATGAGGGATTGAACCCAGGGCATTCTACCACTGAGCTTTACCCCCAGCCCTATTTTACTTTCCAATTTCGCAACAAGGTCTCACTGAGCTGCCAAGGGCTTCACACTAAGTTTCTGAGGCTGGTCTGAAACCTGAAATCCTCCTGTCCCAGCCTCCCAAGTCCTGGGATGACAGGCATGTACCACCATGCTTGTATAGAATTTTTCCTTGCTTTCTGGCTTTCTTTGTGTGTGTGTGTGTGTGTGTGTGTGTGTGTGTGTGTGTGTGTGTGTGGTGGTACTGGGGTTCCTGGAAACCCTTATACCTCCGGGCTACATTACTCCCAGACCTATTTTATATTTTTTTAATTTGGAAACAGGGTCTCTTAAGCCAGCTGAGGCTGGCTTCGAACCTGCGCGATCCTCCTGTCTCCACCTCCCAAGCGTGGGGATTACAAGCGTGCGCCACCACACCCCGGCATGGCTTTCTTAAGATTTCTTTAGATGACTGTGTAGCCCCAAATCTAGCCCTCAGCAAAATACTCTGTCCTGTTGACTTCATTTTACAGACCAGAAAGCTCTGGCTTAAAAGACAGTAGGAGGCGAACGCAGGTGCCCAGCTACACGCCCGAGCGAGGCGGTGGCAGCTCCCTCTACCCGGACCACGCAGCGCCTGGGACGATTCACCGGGAATATACGAAAGGGGCTTTGTTTCGTCCACATTACCGCCTGGTGGAGCCCGATGAAGCCGCTTTGTTTAACTCACATACCCAGTTCCCCATCCTGCGACCACGTGGTGCCCTCAGCAGAGGGAGGCAGGGTGAGGACCTAGGTGGCTTGCCTTAAGACCTGGCTTCCTCGTCCCATCTCCTGGCAGACCCTGTCCCCCTGCGCCCCAGAACTGCCCAGGCCCATGAGCCTTCTCCCTCTTGGCCTGAAATGCTACTTTTGTGATTAAAATATTAGACATTTTCCTCCCAGGAAACACTATATTCAGTCTGTTTTGAAGGCCAAGCACCATTCATTCCAAAAGCTTACACATAATAACTTACTGTTTTATTTTTAAGCCTCTGCGCTAGGCACCGTTTTAATCCTATTTTCCAGGGAAAGTCCATGCAGCCTGGTCCGTGAAATCCCTTGGCAGAGGCCACATGCGTAGGGAGGTGGCCAAGGATAAAACCCCAGGACCCAACTCCCAAACCTGCTCCCCAACACGACACCGGCCCATCCACTGGCTGTGCGGCTCCGAGCAGGCCACTCCGCCTCTCTGGTCCGTGGTTGCCTTTTCTAGAATATGGGGTCATTACATCTGTCCTGTGGGATGCAGTGGGGCCTTAACAAAATCAGAAAATCAGCATGTAACAGTGAGGACTCCAGCCATGTGTGGTGGTACACACCTGTAATCCCAGGACTCGGGAGGCTGAGTCAAGAGGACCACATGTTTAAGGACAGCAACTTAGCAAGACCCTCAAGGACTTGTAGACTCAGCCCTCCCACACACCAGAGCTGCCCAGGTCCATGAGCCTGTTTTAAAATATAAAATAAAATAACAAAATAAAAATATAAAATAAAATAGAACAATAAAGTATATAATAAATATAAAATAAAATAATAAGATATAAAACAGAATAATAAAATATAAAATAAAATGATAAAATATAAAATAAAATAATAAAACTTAAAATAAAATAAAATATAAAATAAAATATAAAATATAAAATAAAATAGAATAATAAAATATAAAATTACAAAATAAAATTGTAAAATATAAAAAACAACAATATAAAATGAAAATATAATATAAAATACAAAATATAAAATAAAATTATAAAATACATAAGATAATAAAATAAAATAATAAACTATAAAATAAAATATATAAGATAATAAAATATAATATAATATATAATATATGGTAATATAATAAAATAATAAAATAAAAAATAAAATATATAAGATAAAATATAAAATAATAAAATATATAATAATAAAATAAAATAATAAACTAAAATAAAATATATAAGATAATAAAATATAAAATAATAAAATATATAATAATAAAATATAAAATAAAATATATAGGATAATAAAATATAAAATAATAAAATATAAAATAAAAAGGGCTGGCGTACAGCTAAGGGGTAGATGCCCCTGGGCCCAAGAGTACAGATTCCGTAATGGTGGAGCAAGGAGCTTAAGAAATTCTTTCTCCTCTGCTCCCAAATGATAAAAATGAATACCAATGACAAAAGGGACAAGTTCAGTACATTGGAAATGGAACAAAAGGATTCAACATGCAGAGAAGCACTGACCCAAGAGCCACCACCAAGCCTCAGAGAGGACAAGGGGGGAGCTGGCGGCAATGGGGAGCCCTGCCCCCTGGTCCCTGCAGTAGAAGCAGCAGCCTTGCTTTCCAAAGAGGCTCATTTAAATGGTGCAGAGCGCGGGCGAAAACCACACTTGGAGGCGTAGTTGCAAAGAGTTATTACTTTGGCACAGAGCAAATGCAGGAAGGCCAATGGCTGGACCCAGCCTCAGGTGGTCACCGTCCCGGCTCAGGCCAACCGTGGACCAGCACAAGCCAGACATCTAGCAGGAGGCTCCAGGGAGTGACAGCCCGTGGGGTCAAAAAGGGCCTGCGTATTTCTGGCTTAAGGCTAAACAGAAGATGGGGAGTCTGGAGAGAGTCCTAGCTACCTGCATATCCCTGTTGGATGCGTGCACTGGGAGAAGAGGGCCAAAGAGAGATGCAAAAGCCAGGACATAATTATAAATGGCTCTGATGTTCAGCACATTCCCAGACCACACTCTAATCTATCGGGAGAACGTAAAAGCCGGATGGATTCAAGATGCTTCATAACAACCTCTGCTGACCACTAAGATATGCTGAGGAAGGAAGACAGTGGAGAAGCCAGGCTTTAAAATTAAAGCAATCTATTTGAAAGCAATTTAAAAGGAAAAATATATACACTGGACAGAACTACCAGTGGTCCCACACCAAGGAGAAAAACAGTTCTCTATAAATCTAGCCAAGACAGTTATGAAATGGTTAAGAAAAGACCAGAATCTAGAACTGTCATAATATATTATCAAAGATGTCCAGTATTCAACCAAAATTACAGGGTATGCAAAAAAATAAACCTAGCAATTATGAGCTATACTTGGGGGGGGGGACAGAAACAGCTACTAGAAACTATGTCAGTGGGCTCAGAATTTGGGCTCAAGAAAGACTTCAAAGTTGCTATTATAAATATGTGCAAAGAACTAAATAAAGCCAGCCATGATGGTGCACACCTGTAATCCCAGTACCTGGGAGGCCGAGACAGGAGGATCACAGGCTCAACACCAGCCTCAGCCACTTAGACTCTTAGCAACTTAGAGAGAAATTTAATTTTGAAATAAAATTAAAATATGGCTAGGGGGAGAGCTGAGAGGTAGAACACCCCTGAGTTCAATTCCCAACACAAAAACAAATAAAACAATGTCTGATGGATTGAAGGGCAGCAGAGGCTGAGGGGGTAGCTCAGTGGCAGAGAGCATGCTTGGCAAATGCAAAGCCCTGAATTCAATCCTCCGCACTCTCCTCCCCCAAAACACCAGACAGCATAACAATGACTCATCAGATAGAAAATAACAATAAAGAGACAGAAATCATAAAAAAAAAACCCTCAAGTGGAACATCTTCACTTGAAAAGTGTTGTGACTGAAATGATAAATTCTCTGGAGAAGCTCAGAGCAGAGCTGAGCCACTGGAGGGGTTGTCATTGTGAAGAAGGGTCGGCGGAGAGCATCCAACTTGAAGAACACAGAGAAAGAGAAACGAGAAAAAATGAACAGGTTCAGAGACATGTCCAGAAACAGCAAGCATGCGACATGTGCATGAAGGCAGTCCCAGAAGAAAAAGAAAGAAGACAGAAAACGGTATGAGAAGTGGAGGCTTCAATCCTCTCAAATAATAAATAATTTATGTATCCCCCCCCCCAAATAATTTATCCAACCCAGAAGGTCAATGATTTCCAAACAGTATAAACAGAAAGAAAGCCACACTATGGCGCATCAGTGTCAAACTGCTGAAAGCGAAATAAAAAGAAATTACCTTGAAAGCCGCAAGAGAAAAATAAATCATCACATACAGGAAAACACTGAAACAATTAAAGGCTGACTGATAACAATGGAGTCCAGAATGTAGTGGGGTTGCATATTAAAAGTGCCAAAAGGGAAAAATTCCATCAGTGGAGAATTCTATACCTGGCTAAACTATCCTTCGGAAATGGGGGTGGGATAAAGATTTTCCCCGGCAAACAAAGACTAAGAGAACTTACTGCTACCAGACCTGTTTTACTCCCTTATGTTAAAAGATGAGAGAAGCCAGATGTGGTGCATACCTGTGATCCCAGTACTTGGGAGGCTGAGACAGGAGGATCACAGGTTTGAGACTAGCCTAAGCCACTTAGTAAGACTCTCAGCAACTTAGTGAGACCCTGTTTTTTTTTTTTTTTTAAGGCTGGGGTATAGCTGAGATGTAGAAATCCCCTGGGTTCAATCCCAAGGAAAGAAAGAAAGAAAGAAAGAAAGAAAGAAAGAAAGAAAGAAAGAAAGAGAGAAAGAAAGAAGTAGAGAACATCCAAATCCTCAAAGAAATAAAGAACATCGGAAAATATAAGTACATGACAAATATACAATATTTTATATAAATTTATTTTCCTTTTTCTTAAAGATGTTAAAATAAAAGATTAAATGGAAGAAAATTATAAAGCTGTGTTGTTTGGTTTATAAGATGTATATGGAATTGATATATTATATTATATTATATTATATATTATATTATATGAAGTAATATTATACCAACCAGGTGGTGGGATAAATGGTACTACGTTGGCAAAAGGATTTTATGCCTTACCAGAATTAAATTAGTATTAATTTAACGTAGGCTGGTATGAATTGTAATATATGCTATAACCCTAAAACCGCCACAAGAAAAGGGTATTTAAATCATCTGCTAGGAAAATATCTAGTTTACACAAAATCAGAAGTGAAAGAGTAGAAGTAATAAAAATAGAAATGCAGGGCACAAGAAACAAACAGAAAAGTGATGGGTGTGAGTCACACTACATGTCAGTGGGTTGGACACTCCAGTACAAAGGCTGAGCTTGCCATCCTGGCTCGTGAAAGACGGGCGTCTTTAGGATACATCGTCTGTATTCAGAGACTGAGGAAAAAAGGGGAGAAAATAATGGGAGTATCTGTACAAAACAGAACTTAAAACAAAAAGGGTAGTTACTTCTCGTGTGTGTGTGTGTGTGTGTGTGTGTAATTTTACTTAGCCATAATAAAGAACAAAGCTCTATCATTTGCAGGAAAATAGATAAATCTAGATTCTGCTATGCTAAGTATGGTGGGCCAGTCTCAGAAAAGCCAGGGGTTTTATGCTTTCTCCCATATGTAGAAGCTACAGAGAAAATGTGAAATCAAAGAAAGTCAAATAAATGGGGAGAGAGACAGGTAGACTAGCGGAGGGGTGGGAGGAGGGCGGGGAGGAGGGAGGAGGCTGCAAAGAGTGTCATGTCCACGTATGGGGGAGCACTCACTCTCAGCAGCGTGTGTGAGAACAGAGATCAGGTGGAATCCAGATGAGATCACACCAAGTGCTGTGCGCACGTGTGTCTGTATCACACTGAACCTCAGTCTGATGTATAATGATAACACACCCACAAAAGCTTATTAAAGCCGGGCGTGGTGGCGCACGCTTGTAATCCCCGCTCTTGGGAGGCGGAGACAGGAGGATCGCGCAGGTTCGAAGCCAGCCTCGCTGGCTTAGGAGACCCTGTTTCCAAATAAAAATATATATAAAAAATAGGTCTGGGAGTGTAGCCTGGAGGTAGAAGGGTTTCCAGGAACCCCCGTACCACAAAAAAAAAATAAATAAACACAGACTTCAACATTGGGGGTACATCAGAGGGTGAGAAAGATGAGGTCACTGGATCCCAGGGGAGGCCCTGGGCAGACATTCAGCACCCACGGGGTGGACAGCTCCCTGTCAGCCTCCTGCTCCTAGGGGCCCCTTTCAACAGAGCATCTCCTGAGATGAGACCAGAGGAGACTGGGAGAATCCACCAGAGAAAGGGCAGGAGCGGCCACCTTTATGATGGTTCAAAAGCCCTTAAGTATGTTTTTCTGATCAGATACTAGGAAAAGAGTTTTTGAGTGGGTTTTTTTTTCTTTTTTTTTTTTTCTTTTTTGCAGTACCAAGTGTTGAACCCAGGGGCATTCTACGTCTGAGCTACACCCTCAACCCCATTTTTTAAACTCTTTATTTTGAAACAGGGTCTCACTAAGTTGCGGAGGGACTCACTAAGTAGCTGAGGCTGGCCGTGAATCCACGATCCTCCTGTCTCGGTCTCCCAATTACTGGGATTACAAGCATGCTCCACCATACTCAGCTTGGGAAAGAGATTTTTGTTGGTGAAAACCAGTCAACACTGTGGACACACTGAGGGGAAGGTAGACCCGGGGGTTTCCCCACACCAATCAGAGCCTTGGCAAGTTTCCCTCAACAGCAGAGAGGTGGGAGAGAGAATCTGGGACACAGCCAAGGGGAGCTGAAAGCACTTTGCTGGCCCGTCTGATGTCTCGCCATGATGGCGGTGGGCTTTAGTGCTGGAAAAGGCATAATCTTAACCAGATTGGGTGGCTTGGGAAAGAGGGATGAGACCCAGGATGAGGAGAGAGGAAAGATAGGGCCATTCCGGAAACTCACATGCATTCCTCGGTGTCTAGAAGAGATGGGCGCATCTGGAACAGTTAGAGGATGCCGCCCCTGGAGGGGACCAAGGTGTGGACCAAGCCTACTTCTCCTCCATTGTAATTTTGCTTAAGCAAACCCGCATAACAAAGACCAGGTCTTCCATTCCACACTGCTGCCCAAAGCCCGTCAGCGGCCATCCCTCGCCATCCAACCAAGCTCAGACGCTCGACCTCAGCCAACAAGGAGCCACAGTTGGCTCCTGCATATCTCCTGGGCCCTTCCTCTGTCACAGAGCATCCCGTGCGCCCCAAACAATCCACACGCCCTCAGATCTTTCCACGTGCTGTAGCCAGGTGGAAATATTCTAAATTCTTTCTCTTGCTCAATTCCTCCAAGTGGTCTTTCCAGGCTCAACTCACGAGTCAGTTGCTCTGAGGCTCTTCCTTGAGTGCTCCGACCTGACAACCTCATATTAGAAGCAGCAACATTCCCTGGGGGGCAAAGCAAATTGCTGTGTGTCTGTGTCTCTCCTCGGGGTATGTTCTGCTCATCCCTGTATCCATTCCCGTGCTGGGTGAAAAGCAGGACCTTGGTGATGGGTGAAATTACTAAGTATTGTTTTAAATTAATATCGGTGTGGCTTCCGCTCCACTCTGAATTTCAGAGAAAGGTAAATCCAAGCCACGGTGAGGTGGTATCTCATGTCCGTTAGGATGGCTAATACTGAAAAAAAAGAGGGAGGGAGAAGAGAGAGAGGAAGGAGGACGTGTGAAGGGGAGGGACCCAATGGGGATAGAAAGAGAGAAAAGTGTTTGCCAGGATGTAGAGGAATTGGGAGCCTTGTGGAGTATTGGTGGGGAGGTAAAATGGTACAGCTGTGATGGGAAAAAGAGCTGAAGGTGACGTGTGAAACAGATCCTTGCACGCCGGGTTCACAGCCCCATTGTTCACAAGAGCTAAGCCATGGGAACAGCCTAAGTGTGCCCTGATGGACAAGTCAAATGAGGCACGTCCACCCAATGGAGTATTACTCAGCCTTGCAAAGGAACTTCTGACACCAGTTACAGCTCGGCTGAACCTGGAAGGCACTGTGCTAAGTACAATAAGCCAGTCACGAAGGGATGCATCTGGTACGATTCCATTTATATGAGGTCCCTAGAGCGCCCAAATCTATAGAGACAGGAAGTAACAGAGTGGGGGCCAGGGGCTGGGGGAGGACGAGTAAGGAATTATTATTCCATGGGTACCAAGTTTCAGTTTTGCAAGGTGAAATGGTTCCGGAGATGGAAGAAATGGTTCTGGAAATGGAAGTTAGCTGGTTGTATGACACAGGATACTCTTGATTCCTCTGACATGTATGCTTGAAAGCGGTTGAGGGAGCCGGGCGTGGTGGCGCACGCTTGTCATCCCCAGGCTTGGGAGGCTGAGACAGAAGGATCGCACGGGTTCGAAGCCAGCCTCAGCTACTTAGTGAGGCTCTCAGCAACTTAGTGAGACCCTGTTTCCAAATAAAATATAAAAAAGGTCTGGGAGTATATCCCAGAGGTAGAAAGCCTCTGGGTTCCACCCCTAGTACCACCAAAAAAAAAAAAAAAAAAAGTGGTTAAGGGAACAAAGTTTAGGCTGTATTTTTTAACCATAACAATAAAAGTTACTATCGTCTTTTGCGCCCTGCCTAAGGACCCCGGGAGCCCGAGTTTGAATCCCGGCCGTCCCACGCCCCAGCTGGGTGGCCCCGGCCCTTTCGAGCTGTCTCTACTGTGGACAGGAATTTCCCCTGAGCACAAAGGCTTTATTTCTGAAGGACCGGCTCAGAGCTTAGCTTTACGACCTTTTGCAAAGCACATATCATTTTGAGATGAGAATGTATGCCTACGTGGTAAACGGTATGTGCTATTTTTGTTTCCGGGACCCAAAATACCCAGCAGGTGCCCAGAGAATGAGAGTGTTTCACTTGGAAATTGTCGTGGTTTGAGAAGATGCAGGAGGACTTTCCCACCCTGCGGATGGATTCCCTCTGCTGCCCCCTAGAGGCTAATGCCGGCATCGACCTTTCCTCACTGTCAAAGGCGGCTCACCAAGTCCCCAGGTCTCTCCGGCTTAGCACACAGGGGCTGCCAGTTTGCCCACCGGAGCACGTGTTCATGTATAATTCATGGCATATCACGTTGCCTGGCAAATGAATATTTATCAGCCTTTTCATAAGACGCAGGCTGGTGTTTCCTTTCTCCGCTATCAAAACTCTAGACTGCAGCAAATAAAATTTGTGAGCAAATAGAGAGAAGAGAGAGAACGCAGCAGCTAAATAAACTCACAACCAAGCCCATTCCACTTGTAATTTTCCATTTTCCGGGGCCTCTGGCGCGTACGGAGGTGGTTTCGGCTCGGCTACAACGGGGACCTGCTGAGAGTTCTAGAATAGAAACGCTTCCATATGCTGCACCCGTGGCCCCCGCGCCAAACGTCCCCACGCCCCGTCCTGTCCCAGTTTCCACTTCAGAGGAGCCCGGGACCCTCTCTAGTTCCACGCCTGACCCCCTGCATGGAGACTGAGTGGGAAGAGGGGGGACCAAGAGAAGGGAGCCCTAAATAATAAAACCGGGCCAGAATGGCTGTTGGCATCCAGTCAAATAAAATTTCATGACTTCCAAACTGAGCCACCACCCAGAGGGGGAACAGCCCTGCACCACGAACAGCTGAGCCTGATGAACCCTCTCCTCGTGAATTGGGCCAATAACAAAAATACATCAAAATACATACAATAACAAAATACAATAACAAAAATACATCAAAAGAGCCCTGTCTGCTGGCGATGGTGTGGCCTGGTGCCTCTTACGGAGAAGAACCAAGGGTCCTCAGGATCCTGGTTCTTTTTTTTTTTTTTTTGGTGGTACTGGGGTTCCTGGAAGCCCTTCTACCTCTGGGCTACACTCCCAGACCTATTTTTTTTATTTTTGAAACAGGGTCTCTTACGCCAGCGCGGCTGGCTTCGAACCTGCGCGATCCTCCTGTCTCCGCCTCCCAAGCGCGAGGATTACAAGCGTGCACCACCACGCCCGGTGGGATCCTGGTTCTATTGACTTCTTTCCTCCCATAAATCACTGATTTGGGAGGTGGTGCTGACGGCCTCGGGTGCTCGTGGGCACATCACGAGGAGGTGATATTTCCACGAGGCTCTGAGCCCAGGCTTGCTTGGTGCCGCTGAGGTTGGCGCTGCTGCTGGTATCGATGGTCATTGTTAATGTAGACGGAGCCCTTGCTGTGCACCAGACCACATATCAACCCTACTACGACATGTTATCCTCAGAACACCCTACTGAGGCGGGCATCGCTATTTTTTTCTCTACTTTTCAGATAGGAAAACTGAGGCAGAAAGAGGAAGAGATGCGCCCACGAGCTGTGCTGCCCAAGCTGGGAGCCACGTTTGTGTCTACTTGTCCTTGAGACTCATGTTCTTCCAACTACCCTCCCCTGGAACCCAGAAGCTTGGGTTCCAGGAAGAGACTCGCGGACGCCTGACAGCGTGGCCTTGGGAGCGACATTTTATCTCGAAGAGGCTCTGTTTTGTCACAACACACGTATAAGTGGCGCCACCGTACTTGCTTTGCAGGGCCGCTGCGAGCACCCAGTTGGACTGTGTGAATTCTAAGGAGCTCTGTGACCGTGGACGGGCCTGTGACCATTCCCAGTGAAACAGTTACAGTGGAGAGTCCAGGAACACAGACGAGATTTTCATGGGTTTAAAGCATTGTTGGAGAACAGAGACACAGAGTTGGCGACACATGTGTGCCTGCATGCATTCATTCATGCATGCGTGCATGGAATGAAAAATCATCGCACACTTGCCGGGAGCCAGAAAACATGGGGGTTTTCATCATTTCAGATAAGGACTGGGCGACACAAATGTTAAACAAGGGAACCGAGCAGAGAGTCACAGCTAAACTGTGATTTGATAGCAGGTACGCAAAGACTCGGGGGAAGAGAACTCTGGGGAGAGGGAATAGCTTTCTCAAAGGCCCTGAGAATGGACTTCATCAGAATCTCTAAAAGGGGGCCCTTGTGCAAAATACTTTTTTTTTTTTTGGTGGTACTGGGGTTCCTGGAAGCCCTTCTATCTCTGGGCTACACTCCCATACCTATTTTTACATTTTTATTTGGAAACAGGGTCTCCTAAGCCAGCGCGTGTGGCTAGCTTCAATCCTGCGTGATCCTCCTGTCTCTGCCTCCCAAGCGCGGGGATTACAAGCGTGCGCCACCACGCCCGGCTGTGCAAAATACTTTGAAAACCTCTTTTATTGGACCGTGTCCGTGTCCAGGGCAGAGTGAGAAACTCTTTGGAAATCCTGGGGCTTTGCATCTGGCTGCGGGCCCTTTGAGCTGGGATATAGCTCCCGCACTTCCTCATGCAAGGTTGCAGAAGGGTCAATCTTGATCAACATTGATTGATTGAAGGGTCAACCTGAACATTGATCCAGGCGGTCCAGGATCCCGCCCTAGGCTGGCGACTAACTTCCTGTGCAGACTTACAGGTTGGGACCTCTGTTTCCCCATTTGCTAATTTAAGAACATTGCCCAGCGGCAATGTTGGAATGTGCGGTCTGGTGCCAGGGTCTGGGCCAAACGCCACCCTCAGTATCGCTTCCAAGGCCCCGTTGTCAGAAACCACCTGCTCCCGATGCCCCTTGGGGCAATCCTGCAGGGGATGGGAGCTCCTCGGACCCCAGGGAAGCATCCAGGGCCTCCACCCTCTCCCGGAGCTCTGGATACCTTCCTCTCGTCGATGCTCTCCGAGTTCGACATCAGTTTCTTCAACAGCGGAGGATCCAGCGCCTGGAACCGCCGTCGGAACTGAGCCAGCCCCATGTGCTCTGCGTAGCCTGGGGAGGAGGGGAGCAGAAAGATGTCAGAGTCACCGGAAGACCCAGTCCAGCACCCTGGACTGCCTGGAGTCCAGGAACCCACCCCCAGGCTGGAGACTAACTTCCTGTGTCGATTTACAGGTTCAACCTCAGTTTCCCCATTTGCTAATTTAAGAGACTGGATTTGGCCAGCACTTTCCAACTGCATTCCCCAGAACACAAAACCTATTAAATGCACCACAGAACATCTGAAAGAACAGAACTCTGGCCCGCCTCCAGGAAGCCCATAAAACGTGTCAAGGGTTCGAGAAGTCCTGCATGGGAGGCACTTCGTACTGGGAATGGAACCCAGGGGCATTCTACCTCTGAGTGACACCCCCAGCCCTATTTTTATTCTTTATTTGGAAACAGGGTCTCACTGAGTTGCAAAGGGCCTCACTAAGTAGCTGAGGCTGTCTGCAAACCGTGATCCTCCTGTCTCAGCCTCCCGGATGCTGGGATTACAAGTGTGCACCCCCACGCCTGGATCGTGAAGAGCTCTTTGCCTGATACTTTTCTCCACTGTACCTAAGGCTCATGGGGATGTCTCACTGAAGTACCAAACGGCTCGTGAAGAGGCCTGTAGCACCGGGTGGACGGGCTGCATCCTTCGTGTGTGGAACAGAGGATAAGGGGTTTGAAAAGCTCCCCAGAGCCGGGCGTGGTGGCGCACGCTTGTAATCCCAGCACTCGGGAGGCGGAGACCAGAGGAGAGTGGTTCGCAAACAGCCTTAGCTACTTAGCGAGACCCTTTGCAACTCAATGAGACCCCGTTTCAAAAAATAAAGAGACTAAAAATTAGGGCTGGGGATGTAGCTTGGAGGTGCAGGGCCCCTGAATTCCATCTCCAGGACTGCAAAAAAAAAAAAAAAAAAAAAAAGCCGGGCATGGTGGTGCACGCTTGTAATCCCTGTCTTTGTGAGGCGGAGACAGGAGGACCACGCAGGTTGGAAGCCAGCCTTGCTGGCTTAAGAGACCCTGTTTCCAAATGAAAATATATATATATATAATAGGTCTGGGAGTGTAGCCTGGAGGTAGAAGGGTTTCCAGGAACCCCAGTACCACCAAAAAAAAAAAAAAAAAAAAAAAAAAAGCTCCCAGAGACAGTGATATTGGAGATAACCTTTGAAGGAAGCTTGAGTGTCCCAGAGGATTTGCACGGAAGGAAAGTCCATGCAGAGGACACAGTGCAGACATGACCTAGATCAGCGAAAGAGGAGGAACAGAATTTACTGAGCACCTGTCTGCACTACGCACTGGGTGACAACTTCCTTGCACTACGTACACTCTGGGGCCTTCTTTATTATCCCCATTTTATGAATGGGAAATCAAGGCCCAGAAAGGTAAATTCCCCTCATCACACAGAATAGTAAGCTTCCCAGCTGGGATGGAAACCCAGGTAGTGAAGCCGGGCGTGGTGACACAAGTCTGTAATCCCAGCACTTGGGAGACTGAGACAGGAGGATCACAGGTTCGAGGACAGCCTCAGCAGGTTAGTGAGACTCTAAGCAATCTAGCAATACCCTGTTTCCAAGCTAAATAAATAAATATATATATATATATATATATATATATATATATATGAGGTACTTGGGAGTATAGCTTTAGAATGCCCCTGGGTCTAATCTCTAGTACCACAATAATATAAATAAAATAAAACAAATGCAGGCAGTGAGATGCAGTGGACAGTAGTCAAAGGTAAGCAGAGGCTGGGTTCCAGGGCATGGGATTCAGACTCCAGGCCTCACAGATTGGGCTCCCCCTGGGTGCAGGAGCATGGTGGAGCCCTGGTTGCTTGAGAAAGGCCCCAAACCAGCCACACTGGAGAATTTCTGGTGGGATGGTAACGCCATTTCTGAGATGTCACAACAAGCTGTGTGCATAAACCCGGGGAGGAGCTAGCACAGGAGTGTGGTCGATCCAAGTCTTCCGTGGGGAATGAGGAGGGTCTCGGGCTAGCTGCAAAGGAGGCGGACAGCATGGAGATGTGGGAGCCAGGAGGTCGCGGGCCTACATCTGTCTCTCAGGTCAGACTTAGCTGGGCTCACATCCCTATTCTGTCCTCATGAGCCCCGCAACTGGAGACAAAGGATGGCACCTCTGGGATATTCGATCTCTACTTGACAACATAATGGCGAGGCTGAGCCTCACACAGTCACTGTGAGGATGAACGCAGTGGTGGCTGGTGTGAAGGCGGCGGTTAACGTGCATTCGGTGCCTTCCCGCACCCTGCTGCACTCCTGGGCTCTACCCCCCCACCCCCCGCTAGCTCACCCAGCTCTTGTGGTAACCATGGGAGCCGGGAGCTACTACAGGACAGGAAAAGGAGGCATGTTCTAGGGATGTGCCTGGGGTCACAGAGCTGGCTGGAGTCGGCCAAGTGTGCACCAGGCCTGCAGGCTGCAAGACAGGCAGCGATTCCCGGACAGTCACCCCGCTGGTCTCTGCAGGGGATTGGTCCCAGGACCGTCCTTGGACACCAAAATCCAGAGATGCTCCGGTCCTTCATATAAAATGGTGGCCTATTGGCACAGAACCCAAACACATCCCCTCTTTATACTTTAAATCAACTCTTTCCTTTTGTGATACTGGGGATGGAACCCAGGGGCATTGTACCTCCGAGCTACACCCCCAGCCCTATTTTTTAGTCTTTTTTATTTTTTGAAACAGGGTCTCACTGAGTTGCAGAGGGCCTCACTAAGTAGCTGAGGCTGTCCGCGAACCGCGATCCTCCGGTGGTCGCAGCCTCCCGAATGCTGGGTTTACAAGCATGCGCCACCACGCCCGGCTCCTAAATCGTTTCTAGATTATTATAGTCCAATATAAATTCAGTATAAACAGTTGTTATACCAGGTAAATGAGGGACTAAAGACAGAGAACCAAGTCTGTACATATTCTGTACAGGCTCAATTTTTCTTTCTGATATTTTTTGATCCAAGGTTGGTTGAGTCCCTAGAAACGCAGACCTCACAGACAAGAGGAACCAAGCAGAACCCCAGGTGCTGTGCTAAGGGCTTTATCTCATTGAATGTGTGTACTGACAAGTCCCCGGCACACAGTAGGCGCTCAATCAACAGTACATGTGTTTATGTGTTACACAGGCAGGTATATGTGTACACATAACATGTGCCTAAATTCAAAATCATAAATGTTTAGTGCATGTATCTATGTATGTATGTAAACAGATCTTATGTGGGCGTGGATAAGACAGGAGTGATTCAGAATAAAAAGAGAGAGACAGAGAGAGAAACAGAGAGAGACGGACAGAGAGAGAGAGACAGAGAAAGAGAAACAGAGAGAGAAATCAAACCAGGTCTGGGAGGGAAAAACTCCAAGTTTTTCCATGAGATAGAGCCAGACCCTTTGCTTCACTGCAGAGCTTGTCCTGGGCTGGGCGGATACTGCAGGGAGGCCGCCGGACAGGCCCAAGGAGGGGACACCATGACAGGAATGGACACGCAGGTGCTCTGACAGCACGGCCACACCCCGGGGGCCTGCAAAGCCCCAGAGCTTCCCACCAGGCAGCCAGCGGGCAGCATCGATCGGCTGCGGCTGCGGGGCCGCACTGTTGGCTGTGACCATCTCGCATTCCCTGACATTACCTACCTCCCTCCACCTCAGCGGCACCAGCGGGAGGGAAAATTGATGGTGTGTGCGGGGGACCGAGGGTCTTGTCTCTGCCTTCAGCTGTTCCCAGCTTCTCTGTAAAGTGCTCTGTCCCCAAGGCTCCCTGACCCATGCACTGGGGGGGGGGGGTGCAGTGACCACCGGCTGGGGTTTTGGTGACCACAGAGAGCCGGGCGTGGTGGCGCACGCTTGTAATCCCCGCGCTTGGGAGGCAGAGACAGGAGAATCACGCAGGTTTGCAGCCAGCCGCGCTGGCTTAAGAGACCCTGTTTCCAAATAAAAATATAAAATATAGGTGTCTGGGAGTGTAGCCCAGAGGTAAAAGGGTTTCCAGGAACCCCAGTACCACCAAATAATAATAATAAATAGTAATAATAATAGTAATAATAATAATAATAATAATAATAATAACAACCACAGACATATTAAGATGGTTTCTGCCGGCCCCAGATACTCTGTTCTCTGCAGAGAGAAGGCTGGGAGGGGGTCTGGCAGAGGCCTGTGGCAGGGGGTGCTGAAAGTCCTAAGAAAGCTTAAGAACAAACTCCACTGCTCAGATGAAGTATTGGTGGGGAGCTGGGTGCGTGCGTGCTCCTTGAACCTGAGGACCGCATTCCTCTGGTTACAGCCCTGCCCTCGCCTCCCCAGCTGGGCCCGAGATCTGAATGTCCGGCAGCAGCGTTCACAGCCTTCCCTGCAGACATTGGCACCGCTGCCCACAATCCCTGTTCTCTGTGAACCCCACTCCTGCGCACGCAGGCGCCTCCACCTCCCAGGCCTGGCACTCGCTACAGCGTCTGCAATGTTCCTGCTCCCCGGCTCCTCCCTCCCTAGACAGGAGCGGCCTGTACGTCTCAAGGCCCGATTAGGAGTGTACCCCTCTGGGGTCCCCCAGCTCTCTCCTCTGAGCACCTCCTGCATCCCCGTGAGACTCCCACAAGTGTACTCAGCTTTCACACAAAAGTGAGCTTTTTTTTCTCATATTTGGGTTTTTGTTTTGGTTTGGTTTGGTTTTTTTTGCAATACTGGGGATGAAACCCAGGTGCATTTTACCTCTGAGCTACATTTCCAGCCCTATTTTTTATTCTTTATTTTGAAACAGGGTCTCACTGAGTTGCAAAGGGCCTCACTAAGTAGCTGAGCCTGTCCGCGAACCGCGATCCTCCTGTCTCTGCCTCCCAAATGCTGGGATTACAAGCGTGCGCCACAAAGCCTGGCTTCTATTTGGTATGTATGTATGTATGTATGTATGTATGTATGTATGCATGCATGCATTTACTGTGGTACTAGGGGTGGAACCCAGGGGCTTTTCTACCTCCGGGCTATACTCCCAGACCTATTTTATACTTTATTTGGAAACGGGGTCTCACTAAGTTGTTGAGAGCCTCACTCAGTAGCTGAGGCCGGCTTGGAACCTGTGCGATCCTCCTGTCTTAGGACAAGCGCTGGGATTACAAGCGTGCGCCACCATGCCCGGCTTCTATTAGGTTTCTGAAACAAGGTCTAGCTAATTTCCCGAGAGTTTTACTAAGTTGCTGAGGCTGTCCTCGAACCTGTGATCCTCCTCTCTCAGCCTCCCGAGTACTGGGATTGCAGGCGTACACCACCATGCCTGGTTCAAAGTGGGAAGGTTGACCTCCCGAGTCCCAGTTGATTAGGATGCAGCCCCTTCCCGGACTATGCAGGTGACCCCAGAAATCACAAGGGCTTTGGGGTCCAAGAGACCTGGTCCCAATCCAGGCTCTGCCGGGGACCAGGCAGTGAGACTCAGAAACTCCTTCACCCCTGAGCTTCTGCGGCTCCATCTGTCAAACCGGACGGGGCTGGTCATGGCCTCTCCCTCCCTCCCGGAGCTGCTGAAAAGAGCCCGGGCTCCTGCACACAGTAGGTGCTCCTGTCTGTCCCTCCACGGCCACTGGAGAGCAGGTGCTAGGGTCAGAGAGGAGAGGCTCTGTTCCCGCTGCCTCTTACCTGTCCTGTGCAGACGCAGCGCCTCCAGGATGTGAGAGCCTGCGAGCTGGACCCTGAGCGCCGCAATGTTCAGGGTCGGGGGCCCATCTGTCCCAGCTCGGTCTCCACCGGGCTGCAGCGCCGAGGGAGACCCCTGCCCGCCCTTGCTCTCTGTCGCTGGAGCTGGCGTTAGACAGTGGATAAAGTGTAGCCGAGACCGTCTTAGCAGGCTGCTGAGCGCATCCTAGGAGCGAGCAGAGGGGAAGCTAGGACCAGGAGGGTCAGGGGGGGGCAACGGGTGTCTGGCAACTCTTCAAACTACATTCCGCCTGGCCTGGGCACCTCTGGGAGGCCCTAAGTCCTACACCAAGGCCCTCTTGCCTCCATCCTGGTCTGTACTTGTGAGAAGTAAGGGGACTTTACAACAGCCCCTGTTCTGATGGATGGGTAAACTGAGGCACGGAAGAGGCTAGTGAGTGTCCCCAGCCACACAGGAGGCTAAGCAGAGGAGCTGGGATTACAGCCCAGGCGTTGGTCCGAGGACTTTTCTGTTATAATATGTTAAAAGATCCTTCCCATGACTAAGCTTGTTCTCACTGGACCCACCAAGCCAATGTTCTCACCCACTGAGGGTTGGTGCTCCGGATCTAGGCAGCACCTGTGCATCCAGGGCTGGGCCCTGCTGCCTTTCCCCACACAGAGAGAGCCTCGTGGGGGACAAGGCCCCTCGCCGAGGAGCATCTATGGCTCATCCCAAGCCCGGGGACTCAACACTAAGTAGCTGAGATTCTAGCTTCAAACTTAAACCAGTCTACCTTCCAGCATGACCTCTCTGCAGCTCGGACCCTCCTCCCTTTCTTCCCCCGCCAGGCGTGGGGGATGCCTGGCCCCCACCCTGGGCTCGCCTAGGAGGTGAGAGATGGCATGGGCCGCCACCCCATCTTGGAGGAGGTGAGCCTCTGTAGCTCCCAGGGTCCTCACCATCTGCAGCTTGATCTGGGCGCACGGGGCACCCCGCTTCACCGCGCCCAGGCTGCTGGCGAAGGCCCGCCTCACCACGCGGCTGCGCAGCACCCCCAGCGGGGAGGTGGCCTCCAGCCCCGCCACCGCCCGGCACACGGGGTCCAGCTTGGCCCGGGCTTCGAACAGGCTCCGCAGCTCTTCCCTGAAGGAGGAAGGGGGAGAGAGGAGGGCTTCAGCGGGCATGGGAAGCCTGGCCCTGCTTTCTATTTCTTTTTTCTTTTTTTTCTTTTTTCTTTTTTTTTTTTGCTGCATGACAAATGCCAGCTTAGTTCTCAGCGCCTCCCTGCTGGTACCCAAAGCTCACCCATCCTCCCTCACCGTAATAGAGTTCCTAGGGACGCCCTTGCAGGCTGCAGACCTGCAGCGATTCTACCTAGCCGGCATTGTCTCAGAGGGCACAGATCTAGTATGCAGTAGGTGCTCACTGTATGCTCATGAATGCTTCCTGGATGAAATGGCAGCTTCTGTAGCTGCGAGGTCCTATCAATGGAGGGCTAGGCCCTTCCTCCTCCACCCCCATGGCGGACTGGCTTCGAGATTGGTTGCAAGGGTCTGCCTTCAAGTATTTTCTGCGATAAACCTGAGCTGGCCTGCCCTCTGATTTGAGGAGGGGAAAAAAGGTCAAAGAAATCCCTGCTTTCTCCGGGAGGAGGCGTGGGAGGCAGAGAAGACCTGTGCCCCTCCCCCACACCGCCATGGAAACATCCGGGCATCTCCCGTGGCTCCCACAATAGCGTCTGCCATGCCCAGCCTGGCCACCCAAAACATTCAGGATGAGAGCGCTGCCCAAAGGAGCCAGAGGTGTTTGAAACAGGTTAAATGCACGGCAGGGTCACCAGGGTCAGCAAAGGTGGACGCACTGGGCCCGAAGGAGGGTCTGAAGGGTATTTCAAGAGACACTCAAGGAAGGAGGAGACCGGTGTGCAGAAGGTGGGGAGCCTGCTTGTTCAAAGAGGGGCGCTCAGCCAGGCATGGTGGCGCACACTTGTCATCCCAGCATTTGGGAGGCTGAGACTGGAGGATCGCGGTTCGCGGACAGCCTCAGCTACTTAGTGAGGCCCTCTGCAACTCAGTGAGACCCTGTTTCAAAATAAATAATAAAAAATAGGGCTGGGGGTATAGCTTGGAGGTAGAATGGCTCTGGGTTCTATCTCTAGCACTGAAAATAATAATGATGATGATGATGATGGTGATGAGGAGGATGAGGAGGAGGAGGAGGAGGAGAGAAAAAGGAAGAGGAGGAGGAGGAGGAGGAGGAGGAGGAGGAGGAGGAGAGAAGAAGGAAGGGGAGAAGAAGGAAGGGGAGGAGGAGGAGGAGGAGGAGGAGGAGGAGGAGGAGGAGGAGGAGAGAAGAAGGAAGAGGAGAAGGAAGAGGAGGAGGAGGAGGAGAGAAGAAGGAAGGGGAGGAGGAGGAGGAGGAGGAGGAGGAGGAGGAGGAGGAGGAGGAGGAGGAGGGAGGCCACAGCCCTGACCTTTGCACCTGGGTCTCTACCTACAGAACTAGACTGAGACCTGCTTTTGTTTTTGTTTTTGTTTTTGTTTTTTATCATGCCTGGGCAAGTCAACTGTTCCCTCCAGGGCACCTCAGCTCTGCCACTATCAAATAAAAGACTTGGATCCAAACAGTGTTTCAGAAACTTGGGCCCACCCAGGAGCTGCTGGAAGGCTCTTTAGCAAGGCCAGTCCCCAGGAGCCTGCAGCCGGGGCCCGGATCTGAATGCTAAATGCACAGCCCGAGATCTGAGGCCCTGGGCTGCAGAGCTGAGCCTTAAAATAACTCAGGTTTGCCCTCCACCTCTATCTAGGGACGCCTGGCGCGTCTCGGGATGTCTGATAGGGTTTATCCCAAGGGCGCTGCGCCCTTTATTTACTGAGAGCTGTGTCTTTTCCCTTCCCAGAATGCCCCGGGCTCACCTGCGCACCTCACTGGCGCCCCTCATTCAGCCTTGGGTTGCGGAGCAGGAAGGGAATTCAAGGCAGTGAGACAGACCTTGAGAGGCGGCCAGCGCCAGGCTCCTTAATAAGTCACCAGCATCTCACTTCAACCCCCAGCCGCAGCATCCTCCTCCCCACTTCCCAGAGGGGGAAACTGAGGCCTAAGCCTTGCAGCTTGGAAGCAACAAGAGGAACTGAAATATCTGCCTGTCCCCAAAGCTCTGGGGCTGCAGCTGAGTCTTTTGGCCCGACCCAGTGGTGGTGGTTTAAGGTGGAGGAGGTCAGAACAGCCCAGGGGAGACAGAGAGACTGCCCACGGTCACCCAGGTGACAGGGAGGGCCGGGGCTCACCGGGCCTCTGTGGGCCTGCTAGGCTTCCCTTTGCCCTCCCCCGTCTCCTCCTCTCTCTGGGTGACCATGAGCCCTCCTGGATCAGGCATGTGGATGAGCTCAGACCATAAGGTCCTGAGATAAGGTTCTCCCGGGCTCACCTGGATCTGGGTCTAGCCCAGCTCTGCCACGCCCTTAGCCCCGTGATCAAAGGCCTCTCAAATAGGGGCCTCTGAGTTTCCATCTGTCAAAGTGAGCTCAGGACGCCACGCTGTCATAAGGACTCGCCAGTTATTTATAAAGTGTCCAAGCTGATGTAAGGCGTAGAGCGGGCCGTCGCAACTGGTGTTCCCTCGCCGCTTCACCCACACAAGACACCAGCTCTCCCCGGTCCCCCTCCAGCCCTTGCCCCAGCGGTAATTCTGGGCCGAGCAGCCAGGGACCGCAGAGAACTTTTTTCTTATTTCGTTAATGCTACAAAATGTGTCATTTCGGTTTTACTAGCCCGGAGTTCCAGGATGTCCATAAAAGTTGCCCCTCACATCATCTCTGAGATATTTTTAAAAAAGCAAACAGCCCAGCTCCCCTCCCGCCTGGGTCCGCTCTGGCCCTGGGGAGACGCGGCCCTGCTCTGACTGGAGTCAAGGTTCTCTATTATGGAGGGATGGGATTCCTCTGAGGGTGGTGGTGGCTTTGAAATCTCATTGGGGATGATATCTAGGCACCTCAAACACCCCCCGGTGTCCCTAACCCCCCGGGCGGCTCACCATTTGGACTGCTGCAGGATCTGCGGGGCCTCCAGGGCCGCGGGGTTGGGCTTGGCCCTGTGGGTCCAGCCTGTGAGGTCGTAGCGCACGGGGTCCCGTCCTAGCTGGTGGAGCACCTCACACTGGAGCGGCTGCTCGCAGGTCCGCAGGGCAGAGGTTTCTGAAAGGAGAAGGACCAGGGGAATGGATGTCAGAGTCCGGCAGGGACACTGCTTCCATCTTTTGGGGGTTTGTGTGTGGTACTGGAGATAGAACCCAGGGGCATTCTACCTCTGAGCAACACCCCAGCCCTACTTTTTATTCTTTTTTTATGTGTGTGTGGGTGGGGGGGGTGTCTAGGGATGGAACCCAGGGGCATTCAACCTTTGAGCTATACCCCCTGCCCTATTTTTTTATTCTTTATTTTGAGACAGGGTCTCACTCAGTTAAGGAGGGCCTCACTAAGTAGCTGAGGCTGTTTGCGAACCTTGACCCTCCAGTCTCAGCCTCCCGAACGCTGGGATTACAAGCGTGTGCCCCCACGCCTGGCTTTATTCTTTATTTTGAAACAGGGTCTCACTGAGTTGCAGAGGGCCTCACTATATAGCTGAGGCCGGCCTCGAACTGCGATCCTCTTCTCTCAGCCTCCTGAACGCTGGGATCACAAGCGTGCGCCCCCATACCCGGCTTGTTTCCATGTTAACTAGTGTTTCCAGATAGCTGAAGCGAACAAGGCAGGGCCCGCATTCCTCCTGGCTAGTAAAGGACAGGCATCACCTCCAAAAGGATGCACACCTTCGCGCCTCACCCAGCTCGCCCGTGTCCCCGCACGCCGTCCGTGCGCACAGTCCTCAGGAGTTTCACCACACAGCACCTGGGCTGTGATTTACGTAGTCTTTTCCTTAAGCCAATTCCCAGTTTTACAAGTGTGTACATTTAGGAAGAAGTACTCTGTTGCAGGCTCCATGGAAAAGCGAGATTTATTTTCTAATAGGCATGGCAGTAAAGAGTTATTGCATATTTTTAAGCGACTTATTTACGTGCCACCTAAACTTGTCTTGAATTATCATCAGCCAAAAAAATGCACAGTAGACTCCCGGGAGACGCTGGCACGCTCTTGGTTACAAGAGACGCGGCCAGAAACACCAATGGACCTGCCCTTAGAGGTGAGAAATCCAGGGTCCCTGGCCCTTAGTGCTCTGTGAAAGGGGCCCGGCCACGTCACTTCTGGGCCTCAGTTTCCTTCTCTTGTAAAATGGGTGTTAAATAACACACACCTCCCCGGGAGGCGCACTGTTGAAAGGAGCCCGTGTGTGTGACAAATTTTAGTACAGCGACTGGATCATGGCGGTCACTCGGTGTGTGGTCGCGATTGGTCCTGTTTACAGATGTGCATCTGAAATTGCAAAGTGTTTATCTTCCTATCCGCAACGCCCAGCTTCGTGGCACAGGAACATCCCAGAAATACTTGCGGGATGGATGGATGGATGGATGGATGGATGGATGAATGGATGGATGGATGGATAGATGGATAAATGGATAGATGGATGGATGCATGCATGGATAGATGGATAGATGGATGGATAGATGGATGGATGGACGGACGGACGGACGGATGGATGGATGGATGGATGGATGATGGATGGATGGATGATGAGTAGATGATGGATTGATGGATGATGGATAGATGATGGATGGATAATGGTTGGATGGATGGATGGATGGATGATGGATGATGGATGGATGATGGATGGATGATGGATGGATGGATGATGGATGGATGATGGTTGGATGGATGGTTGGATGGATGATGGATGGATGATGGATAAACAAATAACTGGTTGTTTAGTGTATTGCTCTGTTGAGTCCACAGGTCTGGGATAGCTTGCCCTGCATTGAATAACCCCAGACCTTTATTTTTTTATTGGGAGTGTGGTACTACATTGTTTCTTACAACTATTTTCTCTTCCTTCCTTTCTTTCTTTCTTTCTTTTCTTTTTTTTTTTTTTTTTTGCAGTACTAGGGATGGAACCCAGGGGCATTCAACCTTTGAGCTCCATCCCCAGGCCTATTTTTAGTCTTTATTTTGAAACAGGGTCTTGCTACGTTGTAGAGGGCCTCGCTAAGTAGCTGAGGCTAGCCATGGACCTGAGATCCTCCTGTCTCAGCCTCCCGAATGCTGGGATTACAAGCATGCGCCACCACGCCCGGCGAAACATAGTGTGTTTGTGTATGTATATGTGCGTGTGTGTGTGTGTGTGTGTGTGTGTGTGTGTGTAAAATCCAATGTTATGACTGTATTGGTATAAAGACAAATAGATTAATATTATCATATATAGGTATATGTATGTGTGTATATATACATATACATATACTTATACACACATATAGAAACATTGAATTTGGCTTAGATTTTTTGGTTTTCTCCTAACAGAAATTAACATATTCTCAGGACCCTCCCCCAACACCACAGAGCCCAGGTGCCATGCCTCCAGGCGCCATGCCTCCAGGCACCATGCCTCCTCAGCTGGCAGAAGAGTCAGCCCTGGGCGGATCATCAGCAGAGCCAAGCTCTCTGGGAGTAATTTGGGTGTCAGCGCTCTGAACTTGCTCTAGGGAGGCTGCTGGAGAGATAAGATGCTGCTGCTGCTGCTTAGAAACCTAGTCCTGACAGGAGGATCACGTAGGTTCGGAGCCAGGCTCACTGGCTTAAGAGACCCTGTTTCCAAATAAAAATATATATAAAAAAAATAGGTCTGGGAGTGTAGCCCAGAGGCAGAAGGGTTTCCAAGAATTCCAGCACCACCAAAAAAAAAAAAAAGAAAGAAAGAAAGAAAAGAAAGAAAAGAAAGAAAAGAAACCTGGTCCTGAGCCGGGCGTGGTGGCGCACACTTGTAATCCTGGTACTTGGGAGACTGAGACAGGAGGATCGCGGTTCCGCAGCCAGCCTCAGCTACTTAGTGAGGACTTCTGCAACTTAGTGAGACCCTGTTTCAAAATAAAGAATAAAAAATAGGGCTGGGGGTGTAGCTCGGAGGTAAAATGCCCCTGGGTTCCATGCCCAGTACTGCAAAAAAAGAAAAAAGAAAAGAAGAGAAAAGAAAAGAAAAGAAAAGAAAAGAAAAGAAAAGAAAAGAAAAGAAAGGCAGTCCTGGTGTGAGCTCAGGCTCCCCCCATGTCCACACACGGGTTTGCCAGTCACCACCGCGGGTGCACCGTGGCCTCAGCGCACAGCAGGGGACCGTCTCCCAATTTCTCACACCCCACTCCTGTTGGGTCTTCACCCGGAACGCTCCATCAAGACTGTACCCGTGTCCTCCGACGGCTCCCATGTGCCGGCTCAGTGGCCGTTCCTCAGCTACAGCGCTTAACCCAGGGCAGCCTCTCTCCTGAGGCTCCGGGTACCACCTGCTCCTCACGGCTCCCTCTCCACTCCCTGGCCACATCGCTTCTGCGCGGTCTGCTCCTGCGCTACTTGACGGCCTCGACCTCTACCCTTGATGTTGGGACACCCCAAGGTGACCCTCAGGCATCTTCTGTGCTACCCCTCAGCCAGGACCGCGGTCCTCAACCTCCTCGCAGATTCCTCTGCCTTCGTCCTCACCGCCCATTCCTGCTACAGTCCCGGCCTCGTGGAAATGGAGCCGCCTGTCTTGTTCGCTGATATATCTCCCAGGCTGGGCCGGCGCGGCCCCGTCACCTGCTCCTTCAATATTTGCCTAAAGAGCTGACGGATGAGTGAGCAGGTGTCCTGGTCACCATGCCAGCGGGGACCGATCAGGTCTCCGATTGTGTCTGC
The DNA here is from genome assembly GCF_963383645.1 of Muscardinus avellanarius. Lineage (NCBI taxonomy): Eukaryota > Metazoa > Chordata > Mammalia > Rodentia > Gliridae > Muscardinus > Muscardinus avellanarius. Next base: position 21,000,151 of record NC_137807.1, read on the forward strand.
CGTCTTAACTGCCGGGTGCCTGGGGGTCCCAAGAGCTTTGGATACAGACAAGCCCGGTTTCCAACCCACCTTCTGCTCCACACACTGGCGGTGACCTTGGACAAGCTTCTCCACCCCGCTAAAGCTCTGTCCTTATGGCCCAGGATCAGAGAATCTATCCCGAGACGGATGTCAGGCCCCCTAAACTCTGAGCCTCCACACAGGGGGCTCCTTTAACCCCTTCACAAAAGAATAATATCCTTCATCGCCATCCGTATTCTTCCTCTCATCCACAAACTCGCAGGATCCGGTGACAGCTGGTGGCAAAGCTCTGCGCGCCCAAGATCTACCCAGTCCTGCAGTGGGCGTTCTGGGTAAAGAGGAGCCAGGGGACTCTGGGTCCATTTAACAAGCGCATCAAGGAACAGCGAGAGAGGTCTGCTCAGCATCGCAGGGAGAGAGCACAGAGGCGGGACTTGAACTCGGGGTCCACAGAGGTCAAATCCCATGACTCAGTGGCTCCAGCATGACGGTTCCCTCTCCCCTCTCCCTGCCCCCTCCCACCGATCCAGTCCACCACCTCGTGCTGTGGGCTTAGCCAGGCGTGGTGCTGCAGAACATTTGCCATCTCAGTACTCGGGAGGCTGAGACAGAAGACTGCAGGTTGGAGCTCAGCAGTTTAGGGAGGTCCTCGGCAACTTAGCAAGGCTGTTTCAAAATAAAAAAAAATAAAAATAAAAAAGCCGGGCATGGTGGTGCACGCATGTAATCCCCGCGCTCGGGAGGCAGAGACAGGAGGATCGCGCAGGTTCGAAGCCAGCCGCGCGCGCTGGCTTATGAGACCCCATTTCCAAATAAAAATGTAAAAATAGGTCTGGGAGTGTAGCCCGGAGGTAGAAGGGCTTCCTGGAACCCCAGTACCACCAATAAATAAATAAACAAACAAACAAACAAACAGGAACCAGGGGTGTAGCTGGGAGATAGAATGTGCCTGGGTTCAATTCCCCATGCCATAAATAAAATAATTAATAATAATAATAATTGATTAGCTGGGTGTGGTGGCACATGTTTGTAATCCCAGTACTTGAGAGGCCGAGACAGGAGGATTTCTGGTTCGAGGTCAGCCTCAGGAACTTAGTGAGACTCTGTTTCAAAATAAAGAATAAAAAAATCAGGCTGGGGGTGTAGCTCGGAGGTAGAATGCCTCTGGGTTCGATCCTCAGTACCGAAGAAATATTGATAAATAAAAACTAAGCACTTTCTGGCGAAACCCCTCCCAGCTCCGCCCACCTCCCTGGGCGGCGGCCAGCTTCTCTCACACTTGATTGGCTGCCTTCCGGTCCTGCCTTCCTGCTGCAGCCTGATGGGACCCTTCAGTACCTAAACCTGGCCATACCTCCCACTGCCTAGAATCCTCCGTGGCTTTCCAGGGCTTTAGGGTTAAGACTAAAGTCAGGGCATGATCGCAAGGGTCTCTGCCGCCCGGATCCAGGTGATGTGACAGCCCTGTCCTTTCCTGCTTCCTGTCCCTGGCCTCCCTGTTAAACATATTTGCATGCGCCTCCCCTGTGTTTCCAGGGAAATGCCCCCTATCTGCCGGTGCACAGCCTCGGAGCCAGGCCTGGCTCCCATACCTATCCGTGCTAGCCCGCGAGCCAGCCCGCCATCTTTCTCCAGGAGGACCCTGCTGGTCGCTCTGGGTCGCTGTGTACAGCACAGGACCCAGCAGGCAGTGGCTGCTGACGCTCTTGTGTGTACATGAATGAACTCATGAAGGGGGGAGGTGAGGGCCATGCAGGCTCACGCGCACGCATTTCTGCACCCATGGCTTCTGTGCAGGCCTCATCAGGGCTTTTCCTAGCAATATGCAGATTCCGTGGCCCAGGCTGGGCTCCGCCCAAGCCCACACCCTCACACCCTTACCTCCAGTCCCTGCTCCCTTCTCAAAGGCTGCACGCAGACGCTCGAGCACCACGCTGTCGCTGGAACCCTCCACCCGGGCTTCCTCGTCCAAGACCCAGAAGAGCCCCCAGTCGTTCTCGGTACCCCCTCCAGCCGCCGAGTGGACCTGGAGGAAGGGCCAGGAGGCACTGAGGGCCGGGTCCCCACCAAGGCTGCCCCGGCTACTCTTGCTGCCAATATGGGACACGGGGGCCCAAGTTCCAGCGCCTGGGTTCCAGCTCTGCCCAGGATTCTCAGCACCGGAGCCACAACCTCATAACAACCTAAGGTCACACAGAATCACCTGCTGCGTGACCTTAGGTAACTTACGGTACCTCGCTGGGCCTCATTTCCTGCTCTGCAGAAGGAAGGTCTGAAATAACTCCAGCAAAGAGCTGTAGTGAGGGGTTATAACAAAGGGGAGCTTCCTGGTGGGTCTGTGCAGAGCCCAGCCCGGAAGGGATGATTCTACCCGCATGGCCTCTATATTGAGCCGGGCGTGGTGGCGCATGCTTGTCGTCCCAGCATTCGGGAGGCTGAGACAGGAGGATAGTGGTTCGCGGTCAGCCTCAGCTACTTAGTGAGGCCCTCCGCAACTCAGTGAGACCCTGTTTCAAAATAAAGAATAAAAAATAGGGCTGGGGGTGTAGCTCGAAGGTAAAATGCCCCTGGGTTCCATCCTTGGTACCACAGGAAGGAAGGATGGAAGGGAGGGAGGAAAGGAGGGAGGAAGAGAGAGAGAGAGAGAAAAAGAGAAAGGAAGGAAGGAAGGAAGGAAAGAAAGCCTCTGTACTATTCTACAGCCTTGGGGAATAAATTTCACAAAGCGAGTGATCAGAGAACATTTCAGAGGAGAATGCCAACTGCATCCATAGCACAGACGCAGAATTCCTGTCTCGCCAGTGGTCCGGCAATAGGCATCTCTGCAGTTTTGCTTCAGGGCAACAGAGAGGGCTGGGAAATCCTGAGGCTGATCCATAAAGAAGTGCCGCAGCCCACAGCGGGCCAAGTGGCCCGGGGTCGTGCGTGGGACCAGCCACCCGGGGCGCCCAGCACAGGAAGCTGGGGCACTGAAGCCGGGGGTCCTGTGTGAACCACCTCTCTGGTAGTGCTAGGCTGCGCTCCTCAAAGCCCCCAGAGGAAGAGGGGTGCCCGAGGTCACATGGCCTTCGTCATCAGAGCTGCAGCAGACTGCCAGTCTCTACTCAGAAGGTGGCCACAGGAGCCACAGCCCAGTGGCCCTGGGACCACCGCCCCATCTGACACTCGAATTATCTCTTTGGTCCCGAGCCTCCCAAGGAGGGGTACAGGTGAGAAGGCTGGCCAGGGCTGGGAACAAGCCAGAAAGCTTTGGACAAGAAAAACACGGCAGGCAGTCCCCGTGGCTTACAAAGGAGGGGGTTCCCGGGCGGCAGGACCCCGAGGCCATCACAGGACACTGTAGGAACTCCATGCCATGGCCATCCATGTGCGGCATCTCCCGGGCATGCGCAGCCGCCCCGGGGAGAGCATCACTCCCATCTTGGAGATGGGAGAACTGGCAGAGACTCAAGACTGTGAAGCGGTGCATCTGTGGTCACCAACATGGGACCCAAGTCAGGCTCCTTCACAGAAAAACATGACCAGGTCAAAGGCAAGAGTCCAGGGACTAGGACGAGGGGAGGGTAAGGGACGGATCAGAGGTCCTCAAAGTGGGTTAAGGATTTCTGTCTCCTTGTTGGTATTTTATGTGTGATGAATTGTTAGTAAGCTACCTGGGGTTTTTGGGGGGTGCTGAGGGCTGAACCCAGGACCGTGCATATGTTAAACATGTGTGCTATCCCCAAAGACAGCGTGTGAGCCCGGGGGAGGAATTGGGGAAGGGCTAAATGAGCGATGTGTGCATGTGTGCCTCCACCATCTTGTACTCCATTAAGGTGTATGACTACAGCACACCGATAACATAATTTATTTTTAAAAAAATTTTTGCGGTACTGGGGATGGGGCCCAGGGGAATTCTACCTCCAAGTAACACCCCCAGCCCTATTTTATTTTTTTACTCTTTATTTTGAAAAAAGGTCTCACTGCATTGCAAAGGGCCTCACTAAGTAGTAGCTGAGGCTGGCTGCAAACCGTGATCGACCTGTCTTAGCCTCCCAAATGCTGGGGTTACAAGCATGCGCCACCATACCCCCTGGCTTCAATAACAAAATTTTTAAAAAATTAAAAATAAGTAAAGGACATCTGTCCCCTCATCCATTGCCCAAGGGCCCCAGTCTCTGCTGAGCACGTATGTCTGAACCTGCTCCTTCAGAGCAGCTAGAATCCAGGAGCGCCTGAGTCTCAGACCACGGGCTCGCTGGCCTGTGCGTGAGTCTATGACATGGGCTCAGGTGTAAAGGAAGCCAGCTCACACACATCTCCACCTCCAGCTGCCCCGGTCACCCCCAGACCTGTCAACACAGACCCAGGGGCGGCCCCAGGCCTCAGATCTCTAAGAACTCCTGGGAGAGTCCAGTCCAGCCCGGAGAACTTGTGGCTCAAAGACTTGGGTTTGCTGGTATTTCACAGAAAATGTAGCATTTGAGAACCCCAGGATGTCCGGTCCCCTGTTACCTGGGAGGGATTCTGATCCATGACGGCCACTGTAGTCCCCGGGGAGGTCTCTGGGAGGTCAAACTGCACAGGAATCCCTTCCTAAAAACCACAGGGTGAAAAGTTAGCTCCTGCAGGGAGGATTTGCATCTGTGGTCAGCCTTTCTTTTGAAAATTATTTTTTTTAAGTCGCAGAGAAAGTCGGGCATGGGGCACACACCTGTGATCCCAGTACTTGGGAGGCCGAAGCAGGAGGATCACAGGTTCGAGGCCAGCCTCGGCAAGGTAGCAAGACCCTCGGCAACTTAGCAAGACCGGTTCAAAGTAACAAATAAAAAGGGTTGTGGGTGTATCTCAAAGATGGATGCCCCTGAGTTCAACCCCCAGTACCCTGGGGTAAGCTCAGCATAAGCTGTGCACATGTGTGTCCCTACCACTCTGAACTACATTATAAAGTAAGACTACAGTCAATGCACCAATAAAGTATATTTTAAAAAGTCCTTAGTACCCATAAAAGAAATAAGCATGCATTAGTTGAAAATATCAAAGGGGTTCGGCATGATTTTTTTTTTTTTTTTGCGGTACTGGGGATGGAACGCAGGGGCATTGTACCTCCGAGCTCCACCTCTAGCCCTATTTTTTAGCCTTTTTAATTTTGAAACAGGGTCTCACTGACTTGCAAAGGGCCTCCCTAAGTAGCTGAGGCTGCCTGAGAACCGCGGTCCTCCGGCTCAGCCTCCACAATGCTGGGATGACAAGCGTGCGCCACTCCCGGCCTTCAGCGTGACATTCTGAAAAATACACATGGCGTGTACTGAACTTTTTTCATCTTCTGAAATCAAAATCCTGTTAAACAACTCCCCAGTCTTTCCATCCTGCAGAAAGTCTTTCAGGGCCCGCAGCCCCGGTAGCTGTTTTAGTTTCTGTCTTGTGGACTGGGCTGCTCTAAGAACCCTGGGAAGAGAGCCCAGCGGGACTCTCCCTCTGACGCCTGGCCATCCCCGGCGTGTGGGCCCTCGCGGCCCCTCCGCGCTGTGGCCGGCAGCAGGAGTCCTCGCCTTCGCGCGGGACAGAGATGCCCGAGTTCTGTTTACCCACTTACCCAGGGCAGACAGGCACTGGTACAAACACGTGTGCACAATCACCTCTCCCACCCTGCCTCCGTTCCTCCCTCCCTCCCTCCCTCCCTCTCCCTCTCTCTCTCTCTCTCTTTCTCTCTCCTCTCTCCTCTCTTTCTCTTTCTCTTTCTCTCTCTCTTCCTTTCTCTCTCCCTCTCCCTCTCTGTCTTTTTCTCTCTTTCTCTTCCTTTCTCTCTCTCCTCTCTGTCTTTCTCTGTCTTTTACTTTCTCTCTTCCTTTCTCTCTCTCCTCTTTCTTTCTCTCTTCCTTTCTCTCTCTCCTCTCTCTTTCTCTCCCTCTCTCTCCCTCCCTCTCTCTCTTTCTCTCTCTCCTTTCTCTCTCTCCTCTCTCTCTTTCTCTTTCTCTCTCCCTCCCTCTCTCTCTTTCTCTCTCCCCCTTTCTCTTTCTCTCTCTCCCCCCTTTCTTTCTCTCTCTCCCTTCCTCTCTCCCTCTCCCTCTCTCCCTCCCTCCCTCTCCCCCCCTCTCTCCCCGCAATTCCCTCTCTTGCCTCCCAGCACCAATGCCCTGAGCTCTGCAAGATGCAACCTGGCCCCACATGGACTGAACCCTGAAATCTCCAAAACTGTGAGCAGATAAAACTTCCTTCCTTAAGCTGTGCCGCTAGGTCTTATGGGATACGGCGATAAGAACGTGGCCCAGGACCGCCTCTGTTCACTCAGGTAGGCTCCTGGATCTGCGCATGCACACGCATGTACTTTCCCTGTGTTGCGATGGGTGGGACGTTGCCCCTCCATAAGCAGGCGTTGCATGCAAGTGGCCGATGTGACCCTGTGATTCTAGGGAGAGGCGGGGTCTTCCGGAGGTGATCAGGACTCAGTCTCCCGTAGCAGAGGCCCCACACCACGTTGGGGTGGCTGCCCTGCCCTCCTGCCTCCCCATGTGAGGACACAGAGTCCCTGTCTCTGGAGTTCGCAGAGAGGTGCCGTTTTAGAAGCAGAGCAGCCCTGGCCCTCTCAGCCCTAGGACTGTCAGGAGTAAGTCTCTGATCTTTACATCGTAGCCAGTCTCAAGTATTTTGGTCAAAGCAACGCCAATCATTCTAAGACATGTATAAATAAAAAAATTTTTAGAAGGGGGAGCTGGGGATTGAACCCAGGGACATTCTGCCTCTTAGCTACACCTACAGCCTTTCTGTATTTTGAGACAGGGTCTCCCTAAGTTATCCAGGCTGGCCTCAAACCTGCAGTCCTCCTGCCTCAGGTCCCCAAGGACTGGGATTACAGGCATGCGCCACCACGCCCGGCCGAACTCTTTTTCATTAATGAGAGAAACGAGGCTGGCAGAGCCGTGTCCATACAGGTGCCCGAATGCGTCCCTGGCACCTACACCCACCGTTCCTGCAGAGGGCTCCCCGGAGGGGAAACGCTGGGCACAGGGCCCACACACCTTCAACTTCGTTAGAGCCTGCCGGCTTGTGTTTCCAAGGGTGTGTGAGGTAGGCAGGAGCGTGGAGGGCGTGTACGGCAGAGGTGCAGGAGTGTGTACGGGGCCTGGGAGGAAGCTGAGGGTCTTTGAGGAGGACCCTGCTGCCCTCGGGTCTGACCGCGCCCGGCCGTACCTCCCGGTACCGCTCCAGGCTGGAGACGAAGGTCCTCTGGTAGCGCAGAAGCTGCAAACGCTCCTGCGCGTAGTTCCAGCCCAGCTCCTCGAAGCTGGCCGCCCGCTCCTTGCCCTGATGCCGGGGGTTCTGAAAGCCCGGAGAGTCCACCACCGTGATGGAGCCCATAGAGAGATGCTGGGAGGAGAAGGATCTAGAAGAAGAGGAGAGAGACCAGAGACAACTTAGACTCTGAAAACCCACTGGCCCGTGCCCGCTGCTTCCCCACAGCAGAGAGGGAAACTGAGGCAGCCGGCGAGGTGGCCTTGGAAAAAACTCAGCTCCCCACTTTACGGGCTGTGTGACCTTGGGCGAGGTGCTTAACCTCTCTGAGCAGGAGTTTCCTCAAGTGCTAAATAAGGATGAAAGTTAGGGAGAGTGATCCCAAGACGAAAGGGGCTAAGGTGTAGAGCCCATCTCTTGTGACGGACGCACGGGTAGACGGCGCAAGCTTTCAGGAGCCGTGACTTCTCCGCCCGGCCCGAGGTGGACAGGTGGCCAGCTTCAAGTCGCCTGTCAATCCGGCTTCCCTTGCTTTCCCAGTGACCCGCGGAAACAGAAAGACTAATCTCGCTCAGTGCCTCGTCTCTGAGGTTCTGCCAAGCTGTTAGCCCTCAGGGGACAGAGTGGGGCCCCTTCCCACCACGCAGGACTTGACAGGCCCCGGAGCCAGCCGCACGCAGGCCTCCTTCCCTCTCTGAGGACGGGCTGCGCATCTCGGGAGAGCTCTGAGCCTCTGTCGCCTCACCCATGAAGACTGAAGGGTGGAGCGTGGCCCCAGGGCTGCTGGTGAGGGCGCCTCACTGACCCGCATTGGAAGTTTGCAGTCTGGGAGGAGTCCTGCGCACTGAGCGGGATCTGCTATTACCATGCTGCTTGCTGAGGTTTTCTCTTTTTATTTTATTTATTTATTTATTTATTTATTTATTTATTTGGTGGTACTGGAGTTCCTGGAAACCCTTCTACCTCCGGGCTATACTCCCAGACCTATTTTTATATTTTTTTTAAATTTGGAAACAGGGTCTCTTAAGCCAGCCTTGCTGGCTTCGAACCTGCGCGATCCTCCTGTCTCCTCCCAAGAGTGGGGATTACAAGCCTGTGCCACCATGCCCGGCCTTGCCTTACTGAGGTTTTTTTAATCTATAAAGTGGGGCCGAGGAGGGGAGAGCGGCCACCGCACAGCAGTGCCTGCCCCCTAGAGGAAAATGGAGTCAACGCACCTGGACCACAAGGCGCCCCCTAGTGGTGGTGGCGGGTACCAGGCCATCAACGCACCCATTGTACAGATTCAAGCTTCCAGAAGCCCAGCCAGGAGCAGCGGCCGTGGGGCAGCTTCCTCTGCCCACATCTCCTCTCCTGCTCCTGCCGCGGCCTCCTCTAGTGCACACAGCTCTCTTGGTGTCTAGATAGTGAGCCTGCGGTCTCAGCTTTCATCACTCCAACAGCGATACGGGGCCATGATTCTGTGTCTGCGACAGCTTTGGAGACCCCCGGGTGCTCTGCTGCGAGCCAGGGCCCCGTCCCCTTAACAGGCTTCCGGAAGCCTCATTGGGTTCCCTGCTCTCGGGGAGGAGGGGTCTCTGGCCACCTGCACGCACTCGGCCCTGCTGGAGCTGCTCCGAGGGTCTCCAGGACGGGCTCAGAGCATCTTCCATCATGAAGAACGAGGGCAGAGATCCCCGCAGCCCCGCATATGCGCTTCAAAGCCAGACCTGGCCCACCCCAAAATTCCACCCTGGTAGCTCCCTGTTCCCAGCAGGAAAAATTAGGAAACCAAACGACGAAAGAAACGTGATGGGCTGTTCGTGGAAGCCAGAGGTGAGAGGCAAGCGGGTTCCTGCCCTCCAGGCCTCGACCTCCCGGCTGTGAGATGGGCTGGCTTGGGCAGAAAATGATACCAGGTGAATTAAATAATATGGGCATTCCTGTGGGCACACAGACGCTGTGAGCTGTTTTTTTTTTTTCTTTTCTTTTTCTTTTTTGTGGTACTGGGGATTGAACCCAGGGGCCTTCTACCTCCACCCACAACCCTATTTCTTTTTTATTTTGAAACAGGGTCTCACTAAGTGGCTGAGGCTGGCCGTGAACCTGGATCCTCCTGTCTCAGCCTCCCAAGTACTGGGGTTACAAGCGTGCGCCACCACGCCCGGCTTTGCTGTGAGCTTTTATTATTAGTATTTTGCAACCGCTAGTAGACAGTTGTTTAATTGAATTCCTTGTGTCTTTGAATCCTTGCAATGGTCCCGGGGACTAGAGATGTCTGACAGAGGAAGAGAGAGAGAGGCCAGAGAGGTCAGTAGATTGGCAAAAGTCACACAGCCAGCAGGTGAATAAGGTTGAGTTCACACCCAGTGGCACCCAGCTCAGAAACCTTCTTTGAAATAGCACCTTGCAAACCTGCCCAGCTGGCCCGCCTCCATGGGCCCGCCAGAGGCCCACCTGGTGCCTGAGAAAGGTCGTTACCTGTTGATGAGTGAGACCAGGGCCACAAAGAGCTCTTGGTAGAGACCCGAGGCCATCCCCTGCACACACTCCGCACCCGTCAGCTTCGGCCCTGGGATGCAGAAAGAGGAACAGGTCAGACCAGGCCCAGAACCAAGGAGGCTGCTACAGAGACAGGACACAGGCACGGAAAAGCCCCTTCCCCAGCCACGCCTCCCTCCACCTGCCTGAATGGTGTGCCCAAGTCCCTGTGGGAGAGTTTCAAGGTTGTATCGGGATCTACGGGGTTTGCGTAACCGGACCCCACCTCCGCTCCGAAATGCCGCCCTGTTCATCCACCAGGATGAACAACGTCACTGCTGGAGACTGGACCTGGGCTGACCCCCACGGCTCGGGGTGGCCCTCAGCCCGCGGTGCCTTTGGGAGGTGGTGGAATCTGTAAGAAGTAGGGCTGAGTAGGAGGCTATAGGCCACTGGGGGCTGGGATAGCCGAGCCCTGGCACACACATTCTCTCTGTTTCTCTGTCTCTGTCTCTCTTTCCTGGAGGTAAGCGGCCAAGGGACCAAAACTGTGATCCAAATAACCCTTTCTTCTCTTTAAGTTCATTACCTCGGGTATTTTGTTATAGTCACAGAAAGCTGACCAACACGGCCACCTTCTCAGGGAAGCCTTCTTTGACTACCAGCGCCACCATTAGGCCAATTCCCAGTGTCACCCTGCTTTGAATATACCAACTATGGCATCTTCTACTTGTATAGTTATCTTATTGTCTCTCCTGTGAGCTGGTAGTGCCCTGAAGGTAGGGACTGCCTCTGAGGCTTGGGGCCTGTACATCCCCAATGACTGAATCTTAGGAATACAGTAAATACTGTTTCCATTTTCTGGAGGGAAACCTGGCAATTTTATAACATGTCCACATGCTGGGACATAATAATTTTACCCCTGGGCTTTTATTCTAATGAAACATTCCGAGAAACAAAGATGTCTGGGTACATAAATTCTTCCAATCATTGATTAAATGGGCAAGAAGCATCACTTCCTCGAAACAACGTGAATGCCCAACAATAGCAAATGGTTATAAAGAGGGTAGCCCTCGCCTGCAAGGCAGCGCTTCGGGCCGGGTCTGGGGGAATGTGGAGGAGGGCAGAGAGGCAGCTGCGAGGGCAGAGGAACGGGCGGAGATGCTGTGCTTAAACGCGGGCACAAGCAGGCGCGCGTTCCATTAAAACAGCTGTCCTTGATAACGGTGTACAGAACAGCCAGGAGTGAGGGGCGTGTGTGTGTGTGTGTGTGTGTGTGTGTGTGTGTGTGTGTGGAGGGTGGTGTCAGATCACACATCCTCACCCTTGAGTCTGGGCTCCATCTGCGGAGTTTGAAACATAATTTCGACCAAGAAGGAGCTCTGAGTCCCGCCAGCCCCCCTGCGGCCTGCACCTCCCGCTGCCTCCGGCTCCACCTCCGCTGTTGCTAGGCAACCCAGGCCCTCCCAGCATGTCTCCTCTGCCCAGGTCCCGCCTGCTGGTGTCTACTCCAGAGACCCTGGCCTGAGGGGCCGGCTCAGGCTCACACAGACGCGTTTCCACGTGTTAATGCTTGCATGTCAAATGTATGTGTCCACACACGCATGTCATGCCTGTGCTGGCGTGTGTGCCCACACACGTGTGTGGCGTGTTCGTATGTCCACGCGTGTACATGCATGTCTGATGCGTGCGTGTGTCTGATCACGTATGTCATGAATGCGTGTGTTCATGTACATGTGCAGCCTATGCGTGAGTCCATTCATGTGTGTGCCATGAGCGTGGATGCTGTTGTGTCTATGCACATGTGTGCACGTTTGTGCGGCCCGTGGCTGGGCATATGTGTATGGTCCATGCACAGGTGTTGTGTGCCTGTGTTTGTACATGTGTGCCCACATACGTGTGCCGTGCATGCCTGTGTGTTCGGGGGAAGGCTCACGCGAGAGCCCAGACCAGCATGAGAAGCCAGTGGAGCCTGTGTCCCCTCGGCCCCAAACGCTGAAGTCCCTGGAAAAAGGGGCAGCGCCCAGGACCCTGGAGGGGGGGGGGCTCAAGGCCACGCCTAAGGCCACGCCCCATTGGCCAGCAGCCTCATCCTGCACAGCTGCCCTGGGGCCCCACAGACTGCAGGCTGGGAGGCCGGACCCCATCCTGGGCCTCAGGGCACCAGAGGCCGAGGCTGCAGACCTGGGCTGTGTACAGCCGGCCCTCGTGCTGCAGGACCAAGACCTCTGTTTCCCCCCACGTCAGTGAGAGCCCCCCCCCAGCTCCTTGCAGCTCAGGCCCAAGTTCTAGAAGCCATCCTCGGCCCTGCTCTGCCCCTGGGCTCACACCACTGCCTCCAGGAGCAACCAGACCTGGCATCTGTCTGCCTGCATCTTTGCCCCCTTGGTGGCTCTGAGCTGTCCCCAGCAGGGTCTCCCACCCCCACACATTCCCAGCCTTCATCCAGGCTGAGCTTTATAAAGAGAAGTCAATCCAGCCACCTCCCCAGCCTGCAGAAACCTCTCCACAGCTCCTTACGCCTCTGAGAGCAAAACCCCCGGTTTGCAAACCTCTCGCAAGCTGATGTCCGCCATGAACCTCCCTTCCTGCCACCCGCCCGCCGCTTCTCCTCGATTCTGTCCCTCGGATGGAGCCTCAGTCCCTCCCTAGTTGCAGGAGCCCCACAAACGTGGCATGGAGCAGGATGTCCAGCCCTGGGCGGCGCCCGCTGTGTGAGCTCCTGGGACTCCACAGCCTCTGGACACAGTAGGTGCTGAGCACAAGCACCACACAGGTAGAAACAGCGAAGCCCCCGGCATGTAGCGCCGGTGCGCATAGTAGGGCTCCATAAATCCCTGAGGAGTGAGCAGCAGGGGCTGGAGCGCCCCAGCCCTCGGTACCTGAGCCGCTCTGGTCCTCCGCCTCCCGCCGCCTCGGCCCAGAGGTCGCCCGCTCAATGATCTGCCGCAGGTGATGCTTGAAGGTGGCCATGTTCAGCTCCTCGTACTCACAGCCCAGTGCCTCGGCCGCGCGCTGCGCCCACTCGAACCGCATGAACCGCTTCCGACCCACTGCGAAAGGGACGGGGAGAGTGAGCGATGCGAAACGTCACACGAAGCGCTCTGAGCACGGAGCTGGGGCCCGCGCAGCGGGTGAGGCCCCGTGTGCATTCGCTCATGCACAGACCCAACCGCCCACCCGGCCGCACGTCCGGCCATGGAGCCCCAACACCTGCGTGTGCACCGACACCTGTGTGTGCACCGTGGGCTTCTGGAGCTTAGAGTTTATAAAGAACAATGCAATGCACAAGTAAACAAACAGGTAATCAGATACTCTCGAGTGATAAAATTATACACACACAAACACACACCACAAGAGAACTGGAGGCAATCATTTGCTAGCCATAATGGTCATAAAGATGGTAACCGAATCGGGCTGTGAAAGGTAAGAAGGAGCTGGCCATATAAAGGACAAGAGAAGGGATTTCGAAGAGTCAGAGGCGATGCAAAGGGCTATTATGGTGTGCCAGTATTGGGAATGGCCTAGGAAGATTTGAGAAAGCTCTGATCATTAATATATTTCAAAAATAATTGTGTCAAAATGGCGGCAGACCTGGAGAGAGAAAGGCTTGGCTTTGGTCAGGAAGCAGATAGCTATTGAAACTTAGATTGACTTAGCTAAATGTAATTAGCAAGTCAATAGGAGAGGAGAACTAGGCCTTTCTCTATCTAAAGACAGATCTACATGATAAGCCAGCTAAGATGGTAGGAGGGGTCGACCTTCATGAAAGGAGACACCTCACCACACCTTATTGGGGGAAGTACCTTACAGGGTAAGGGGAGGTACCTTACAGGGACGTTCACTACGTCAGAGTCACGTCAGCAAGATGGAGGTGATGGGTATAAAAGTCCCATCCACGTGCGATCTCTTTGGTGTATTCATTTCGAGTCACCCCTCCATGCCATTTTGGCATGGGGCTGTATTTCTATTTTCTGTATTTCTATCTTTCCAATAAACTTCTTTAAATCTTCAGCAACTATCCAAGCTGTGCATATTTATTCTTAGCTTAGGACAAGAACCCGCGGTAATTTTCTGTTTTTGGTCATTTTGGATTTTGTTATGGGTTGGGGGTAAGTGTGTCCGGGACCCTAGCAGGGGTCCCCGAGGAACAGTTTCCCCACAACCATATTCTCCCCAATCCGTAACATATTGTACGTATGGTACGTTAGAGAAACACCGAGAAGGCCTGTGGGGCCGGAGGGAAACCAGATGAGGTGGAAGAAGCCCTGGGGAGCTACGGGGCATCAGAAGACCATTTCGAATTAGTAACAAAGATTGCGTGCCACACGGATGATGCTTATGTAAAACATTAAGCAAAAAGCAGTCTAGAAAACTATACCATGGGGTGTTGGTAACAGTGTTCATTTAAACTGCTGTTAAAATAATAAAAAGGAAAATGTAGCCAAATATTAATCACAGCCGGGAAAGGAGGTTGGCCACTTTCCTAATTTTCCAAAATGGTTGTGCACTGATTTTGTAACCCAAATAAAAATGAATGACTGATTTGAACAAATAACAATATTATCCTTAAAAGAAAAGGCTCTCCCCTCTCTTATCTGCCCATAATTGTGTTTTCTTCTTTGAAATAAGAATAACAATTCCCACTAGGGATATATCAGTCCATCCCAAGGAGATTGTGGGGACCCAATTCTTCAAGAAGACATCCTGAGGACTCTACCTGGTTTATAGCGAAATTGGAAATCCAGGAAAAAGGTTTTATCTGCAGTTTCAACACTATCCAGGGAGGAAGGGCTCTGTCCTGTCACTGGGTTATCACAAATGACCACTGCTTCTGGGGTTCTCCTATGCTCCAGCTGCTTACCACTGGTCACCACAAAAGCATCGACTGTTACCCTCATTTTATCATGTCTGTTTTGATGATGGAGCAGAGACTTTGAGAAACAATATGGCTAATCAAAATTAGCAGTGGTGCACAACTACAATCCCACTACTTGGGAGGCTGAGAAAGGAGGAGCGCAGGTTTGAGACCAGCCTCAGCAACTTAAGACTCCTCTTGGCAATCTAGTGAGACCTTGTTTCAAAACAGAAACTAAAAAAAAAAAGGCTGTGTAGCGGTGTAGCTCAGAGGTAGAATGCCCGAGTTCAATCCCAAGTGCCACAAAAATAAGTCTTACAATTTAAAAAATGACAGTGCTAGTGAGGGTGGTGGTGTTCATGGTGGTGAAGGTGATAATGGAGATGGTGATGGTGGTGATGGCCATGGTAGTGATGGTGATAGTGATGGTGGTGATGATGGAGATGATAATGGAGATGGTGATGATGATGGGGATGGGGATGATGGTGATGATGAGAAGGATGATGGTGTTGATGATGGTGATGGTGATACTGATGATGATGGGGATGGTGATAATGGAGATGATGGTGGTGATGCTGGTGATGGTGATGATAATAATGGTGATGGTGGTGATAGGAATGATGATGATGGTAATGGGGATGGGGATGATGGTAATGATGATGGTGGTGATGGTGATGATGATGGTGATAGTAATGGTGATGATGATGGTGATGATGATGATGGTGATGGTGATGGTGATGATGATGGTGATGGTGGTGATGGGGATGGACATGATGGTGGTGATGACGGTGGTGGTGATGGTGATGGTGATGGTGATGATGATGATGGTGGTGATGATGGTGGTGGTGATGGTGATGATGATGATGGTGGTGATGGTGGTGATGGTGGTGATGGTGGTGATGATGGTGATGGTGATGATGGTGATGGTGGTGATGGGGATGGAGATGATGGTGATGATGATGGTGGTCATGATGGTGGTCATGATGGTGATGATGGTAGTAGTAATGTTCATGGTGGTACTGGTGATGGTGATGGTTGGTGGTGGTGATGATGGTGATGGTGATGATGGGGATGATGATGATGGGGATGATGATGGTGGTGATTGGGGAAGGTGATAAAGACGGCGATGTTGGTAATAATAAATCACTGACTGGTGAGGCTGTGATGAGGGTGCCATTAAGGATGATGGTCATAGTTGAAATATACTGATCTCGCTTTAGTCAATACGGCATCTTCGCTCAGCTCGTGGCTTTTGGAGCCAGAGGATCTGTGCTAAAGTTCCACATGGGAGGCGTGGAAAAAGCTCCATACGTGTTAGCCCCAATTATTTATTATTATCACTAAATCTTCCCAAAAGTCTTAGAAAGCACCATCACCATTATACTTTACAGTGAGAAAACCCACTCAGAGGAGACATTAGAAAAAGAGGCTGCCCTTAAACGAGATAACTACTCTTTTACCCACATCAGCCTTTCAAATATCAACAGTAGGAAACGTGTCATATCCTGCTACCCCTAGATATACTTTCTTTTAAGCGAGCCAGCTTATCTCTCTTTCTTAAATAAATACACTGTACAAGGAAATGTTACTGCTCTATCTTAAATGAGAATCCATTATCACCTGTCCCAATAGAAAGTAGAAATAAATACAATACGAACACCATAATGTCACCAGATTCTAATTAGATATGTTACCCACCAGCCCGCAGTCGGCTCTCTCTCTTTGCTAGAAAAGGAGATTAGAAAGTAATAGTAAGAGACCCCACAGGGGAGTACCGCGGAACCAGACTCGCCTCTTCCCAGGTAAAGGGGACTGTGAGCAACAGGAGACAGCTGTCCGGGTGGGTGTTTCCTATCCTTCTCCTGACACACCATCCTCTGTGGCTGTTCCCTAAAATAGAACCCCCCACATCCCCGCTGCAGCGACCTTCCTGGCCTTGGCGAGCTGGGGAAATCACAAAGGGACTCAGCACTGAACAGACCAGAGAAGACTCTGACTCTCCCTGCCCAACAAGGGATGTCACACCCTGTTGGTGAACTCAGGTGGTACCCGGGGAGCCTGGCCGGGGACGTACATCTGCTGCCCCTAGCTCCTCCGAGGCTGCCCGGCGCACACAACCCAACCCTGTAGATCCCCCATCTTTATTCAGACACGGGTGGAGGTCCAAGTCCTCCAAAGAAAGCCAAGAACTGGAGGCTCCACCTGAGGAGAAGGCCAATGAATGGGGGGCAAGCGGGGGGACCCTGGCCAAGAGCAACACGGGCCTGATTCCCGTGCCCGCCATTCCAGCTGAGGGTGCTTGGAATGCGGGCCGCATCCCGGGGACCCTGAGCTGACAGGGCTGCCTCGCCTCCACTGAAGAAAAGACGGAGGGTGACCGGCTCAGCCTTCAGCCTCAGCCGCCTGCCTGCTCAGAGCCAGAGGTGCGGTTTCCTCATCGTTGTCCTCAGCACCCCACCGAGGTCGGCAGTTTCAGCGCCCCAAGAAGGAGGGCTGGGCTTGGGCAAGTCTGGCTCCTCCCTCCAGCAAAGCCATCGGTTAGGCAGTAAGGGCACCGTGGACCACTGAGCAGGACCACTGTGCCACACACTGAGCTGTCCCCGACATCTACTCTCAACCTCTCCAAGAGGGCTGGGCTGCACAGTGCTTGCCTGGCATGCACGAGACCCTGGGCTCCATTTCCAGCACCTCATGAATATGTATGTGTATACACACACACACACACACACACACACACACACACACACACACCCTCCAAGAGAATGCTCAGTAGCTTGGAAAACCACTCAGCTAGGTCAAGATTCCCTCCCGTGAGGGAGAGATCAGAGTTTCTCCCAGGTGGGGCTGAGCCCAGCTCCCTGTAGCAGCCCCCCACCCCGCTGTTCTGCCTCCCCCAGAAGAGCAGATAATTTGTCCCCAATTCCTATATAAGACCTGACACCAAGACAACTCCATCAACCTTTGTAAAACGAGAAGGCAAATAAAGCAGCCAACCTGCAGGTGGAACGGCTGGTTCACATAGCCCATTCTTCTTCCTTCTTCCTCCCTGACTGGGTTTCCCCTTCAATTATGAAACCCAAGGAAGCTGGACAGCCCCTCTGCTTGTCTGCGCCTGTCTGTCTGTCTGTCTGTTCCTCTGAGGTTATTTGCACTTCCGAGATGGGAATGGGCTCCAGCCAAGGTCCTCCAAGGACTGGACCGTGTCAGTGACTCTTGGGTTGGAAGAGAAGCGGGTAGCAGGGCAGAGGTACCCCACAAATAGGGGCCAGAGTGTCCCCCAAGTGCTCCTCCCAGTGGACACTCTGTCGAGTGCTCAGAGTCATCAGGAGAGGGGAAATGATATGATTCCTAGATCATATCAATTTGATCACGGTTTGGTTAATTAAGTTTCCTAACTGCGGCACTTCTCAGAGCCTTTATTTTTTTATATTTTTATTTATTTATTTTTTTTTTTTTTTGCGGGTCTGAGGATGGAACCCAGGGGCATTTGACCTCCGAGCTACACCCCCTGCCCTATTTTTGATTCTTTACTTTGAAACCGAGTCTCACTCAGTTGCAGAGGGCCTCACTAAGTAGCTGAGGCTGTCCGCAAACCGCGATCCTCCAGGTCTCAGCCTCCCGAATGCTGGGATGACAAGCGTGCGCCACCACGCCCGGCTTCTCGGAGCCTTTAAAACATAGCTCATTAATTTGAGCAGGGGAGGTTCTGTGCAGATGCGTGTGGCTTCAGAATACTCACAGGGAGCCTCCTGGGCACAGATGTTCCCCAGGTATCTGGCCCAGCTGGAGGGGCCCTGGGTACCAGGTGACCCTGGGAGGATCGCCCCACCTGAGTCACCCTGCTGGGAAGAGGCAGGCTGGAGTGAGAACACTCAAACAAAGGAGAGAGCGTAACGAGAGAGCACAGAAAGGGATGTGATTCTGCGATGCTACAATCCACCTGCCAAGGCACATTATTCCTTTTTTGCTCAAGAGAGAGAAAGCGAAATCGCGTTGCCGGTTTTGCCCGTACGCCATGAGTTCAACCGCTATCAATGACTTTGGCCTCCTACATTTATTAATAACCAAGTTATGCCCCCTTCCAACAGTGGCTGGGCTGTCGCGCAATTACTCAACATTATGTGACTTATTTATAATTCTGGCGCATCTGCTCGGCAATTCCTCACGCGGAGATTTACGATTCTGAGGCCTGCGAAGACAGAGGCCACCTGCAGGGAAGAGATAAGCCCGAGGCTGTCTCAGAGGCAAGAGAAAGACAGCGCCCTAGACGGGAAACTCGTGGCCTGGGTTTAAACTCCACCCCCGGCCCCTAAAGCCATGTGAGGCTGAGGAAATCAGGTCGCCTCGGAACCTCAGTCTCTTCTAGAAAATGGAAATGGCGGTGGAGGAATCCACCTGTGGACCACATGTGGAGGCTCGGTGGAGTCTTAGATGGCCAGCACAGGAGCAGCTCACTGGGCGGCCACTCAATTGTGGTCTCAGTTTGAGACTTCCACACTGCAAATCAGAGGATCACAAAGAAAAACCCCAAGAACAAACACAGTCGGGAGCCACGGCTTGCTGCCCAGGGACATCCAGCAAAGCTCTGTTCTTGAGATTATGGAAAATGTGACCTTTTCATCTTTAGAGACCAGAATATCAAGCCCTTTCCTGCTTCTTGTTCTCCTGTCTGGTCTTGTGCTCTGCGGTTCCACACAGGCAGGTGGAGGGACCCCTTTACTTCCCAGGACCCCTACTCAGTCATCTGTACAATGGGAATTGCCTATGACACAGGGCTATGAGGATTGGATATGGGATGGAATCACATTTAGCAAAGAATGAATCCTGAGTACTGGCAGTTAGCAAGTCCTTCCTCATCACCCTCACCACCACCATCACCATCACCATCATCACCATCACCATCATCATCATCACCATCACCATCATCATCATCATCATCACCACCATCACCATCATCATCACAACCATCACCATCACCACCATTATCACCACCATCACCATCATCATCACCATCACCATCATCATCACCATCACCATGATCACCACCATCACCATCATCACCACCATCACCATCACCATCACCACCATCACCACTATCACCATCATTACCATCCTCATTATTACCATCACCATCACCATGACCAGCATCACCATCATCATCACCACCATCACCAACACCATCATCACCATTTCCACCATCACCACCATCACCATCATCATCACCGTCATCACCATCACTATCACCATCACCACCACCATCATCATCACCATCAATCACCATCATCACCACCATCACCATCACCACCATCAATTCTATCATTACCACCATGACCATCAGGACCATCATCACCATCGTAACCACCATCATCATCACCACCGCCACCATCCCCATCACCATGACTATAACCATCACTATCTTCACCATCACCATTATCACCACCACCACCATCATCACCACCAAAACCAACACCATCACCACCACCACCACCATCACCACCATCACCATCATCATCACCATCACCACCACCATCAACATCACCACCACCATCAACATCACCACCATCACCATCACCATCATCACCACCAAAACCAACACCACCATGACCATCATTGTCAACCGTACCGTTACTCCCTGTCTCTAAACGCTGGCTCCAGGACTCCACCTCTCGGAGCCGTCCATCTCTTATCCAACAATAAGTTACCGGAGTCTCCAATGGTGACTGGGCTCAAGGGGAGCCCTAGAGGACACCCAGCCGCCCCACGCACACACTGGGCAGCCTTCCTCCTCTGAGCCTCCTTTATCTACAGTGCATCAGGATTCGCTTTATGGGACTGTTGAAATGACCAGAGCTCTCAGGATAGGGCCTGGCGTGTGGGAAGCCTTGAGTGCTTGTTACCTACCACTGTTACTGTGCAAACATGCCACAAGAGGAGTTGAGGCTTTCAGGCGCCGCACAGCAAGGCAGGGGGCTGGCCATTCTGAAACCCAGGGCTCCCGGGCTCCGACGCACCCCCATGCCACGGCTCTTGCGCTGTCTTCCAGCCTCAGCCGCTTTGGGGAGTTTATTTTCCAAAAAAAAACAAAATTATAATCATTTACAACCCAGAGCAGCCATTCCAGCTTAATGAATGAATTCAATATGTTCAGAAAATGCAGAATAAATCCTTGCCTGTGGCCCAGAATAGGCCCGGCTGTACCAGCTGTCAGGCAGGGAGCCAAGCCACCAGCTGGCGCTGGGCAGAGGATACGCAGCAGCCAGAGCCTGTCGTAAAACAGGCTCTCGCTATATGTTATTGAGGCTGGCCTTGAACCTGGGATCCTCCTCTCTGAGCCTCCCAAGTATTCAGATTATAGGTGTGGGCTGCCACACCTGGCTCTTCTGCTTCTTTTTCTTCTTCTTTTTTTTTTTTTTTTTTGCTTTTTTAATTTAATTTTATTTATTTGCGATCCTGTGAATGGAACCCAAGGGCATTCTGCCTCCAAGTTGCACCCCAGCCCTATTTTTTTATTCTTTATTTTGAAACAAAGTCTCACTAGTTATGAAGGGTCTCACTAAGAAGCTAAGGCTAGCCGGGCATGGTGGCACACGCTTGTCATCCCAGCATCTGGAAGGCTGAGACAGGAGGATTGCGGTTCGCGGACAGCCTCAGCTACTTAGTAAGGCCCTTAGCATAAAATTTTTTAAAAAAATGCAAAAAGTAATAAAAGAAAGAACACATCTACTGCACCCTCCAGGGCTGGCAGGTAGAAGTTGTTCTGGGCAAATGAGAAGCTGGAATCGAGGGGCCCCCTGGCTCCCCACTTCTGGGCCCAAGACAAGCCCCTGACCCAAGGCGAAATGCCTAACACTCAGGAGCTCTCATTCAAAGACTGGTCCCCCTCTATGGGGACAGTGGGGGAAAGGGCCCTGGTCCCTGGGCAGAGGCTGAGAACCCTGGGGTCAGGTGGCCCTTAAACTCCCTGACTGTGTGCCCTGGGGAAGGTCCTCCTGCCTTTCTGAGCCACAGCGATCCCATCGGAACACAAGACCGATAGAGACCCACCTCGGGCCCCGGAGTCGCGCCTCTAACACAGAGCTGGGATCCGCATGCTCCTGCCCCCCTTCAAGCCGGGGCGCCCTGCAGGGGGCAGATCATGGGCAGCGCGGGACGGAGATGTGCTGGGATTGAGTGTCTGAAAAAGGCCACATGGCGGCTGGATGGGGAGATTGCACGTCTACCCACTGCCGGCGAAGGCAGAGGAATGTGTGTGTGTGTGTGTGTGTGTGTGTGTGTGTGTGCGCATGTCTTTACTAAAATAAGAGATAAGATGCTTCCTGTTGCAGTTGAGGTTTAAGTAGTGTGAAACCCACCTGATTAGGGCTAAAAGTTCGGAAGAGAGGGTTGAGGAAGCAGAGAGCTGGTCCGTGTCCACAGTGGGGTGGGCAGGAGAAGCAGAACGGATGCATCTCCCTCCCATACCCCGCAGAAGGCAGGAAGTTCTGGCTGCTGGATCCCTGTGTGTCTCCTCCACCCGGCTGTTCCAGACTGGATCCTTTAGAATAAGCCAGTGTCTCCCCCAAGACTCTGAGGAATTCTAGGACTGGTCCCGAGAACCCTGACTTCGTTCCTGATCCATCAAAAGTCCAGGGCCCCCAGCCCTTGTACCTGGTACCCAAAGTGGGGGTGTCCTGCTGGGCTGAGCCCTCCCTGTGGGGAGTTAGCGTCAGTACTGAGTTGGACCGCAGCACAAGGTGCTGGGAGGGAGGAGGTGCAGACCCTAAAGGTGGGCTCAGAGCTCAGGGGCATCTAGGTCCAAACCCCACCTCTGGCCTCGGCTGTGTGTCCTGAGGAGTACAGAGCAGCCTCTCTGATGAGTCGCGCTCAGCCTCTTCCTCTGACAAATGGGCATTCCAACACCCCTCGCCCCTCCCAGGCTACTCCAAAGATGCAGTGACGTCACCTGCCTATATGTACCAGGGTCAGCACCAGGGTCCCAGAAAATGAGAATGACAGAGACCTCTCTCTGATGGTCCCACTGTGCGGCGCAGGTAAGCGGCATGCCCTCGCTGAGCCCGTTTCTGTATCTGTATGACAGAGATGGATAGGAGCGGACACGCAGGCAGTCCCCTGTCGTGCACCAGCTGTCACGCCCCACGCCTTTTGTCCCAGTCACTCCTCCGCGTTCTCACAGGAAGCCTACAAAGTGGGTACCATCGTTAGCCCATTTTACAGAGGAGGAAACTGAGGCCCGGACGCCAAGGCAGTGGTCCCCGCTCTTGCCCGTAGCACTGCTTTTTCTCGCAGGCTTATCGCCCGAGTCTGTTCAGATCAACAGACATCCCGGAGGTGCACGTGCTTCTGAACCCAGCCGATGCTGAGCCAGGGCTGGCGGCGGCTGGCTTTGGTCTCTAGCTTTAAAAATCCTGAGTCTGTTCCTAAGACCCCAAGTCACCCACAAGGATGGATATTGTTTTCTGTTTGTTTTGCGGGTCTGGGGATAGAACCCAGGGGCACATTCGACCTCCAAGCTACACCCAAGCCCTAGTTTTTATTCTTTATTTTGAAACAGGGTCCCACTGAGTTGCCGAGGGCCTCACTAAGTAGCCGAGGCTGGCCGCGAACCACGATCCTCCTGTCTCAGCCTCCCGAATGCCGGAGAGTGGTTTTAAATAATAGGATCGCGGCTTTCAAAATAAGGAAGCCAGGCTCACTGGGAAGAGAGGATCATTTTAATGAAAACAGAGAGGGGGGGGAAATCTTGATTAATGAAAATGATTCTTAATATATTTCAAAATGATGTGTTATGACACAGAGCAAAGACATTTATATATGACTGTGAAAT
The DNA here is from genome assembly GCF_963383645.1 of Muscardinus avellanarius. NCBI lineage: Eukaryota > Metazoa > Chordata > Mammalia > Rodentia > Gliridae > Muscardinus > Muscardinus avellanarius. The sequence continues at coordinate 21,023,526 of NC_137807.1, forward strand.
TCTTAATAGCTGATTTTAGAACAACCTATTATGAAATCTTCCAAAGGAGAATACATAGGGAGTAATTCATCGGGCTGGGCTCCCAGGCAGCCCGACGGCAGCAGCCGCTCGTCTTAAAATAATTTAGAACGTGGGTGGGGAGGGGGCGGGCTGGAAAGAAGGAGTACCATAATCATGTGTTAATAAAACATTTATAAATGAGCCTTTCTCTCCTGTCCTGCAGGCCTCCGCGTGGAAGAGGCAGGTCCCGAGCCTGCATCCTAGAGGACGCCCGCCCAGCCCAGGAGGACAAGGGTGAGCCGCCCACTGCTACGCCCCGGGATGAGCCAGCCATAGGCCGCGGCTATTCTGTCCATTTGGAGGCCAAGAGGCTTTGAGTGGGGGCTTGAAACCCCAAAGGCAGGTGCCGGCCCTCTACGGGCTGGCCCTAGGCTTTCCAGAACCTTCCTAGTGCCTGGTGGGAGCAGATGGCCATTCCTGATACCCTCCCCGCGGCCCTCGCCACCCTGCACCCGTCACCCGTGGGCGTTGCTGGGTTCTTGCTCCAGGCTTCTCTCTGCTCTCTCTGGCCGCAGGTGGGTGCTGGGCTCATGGGAGGGTGGCTGTAAGTGCCCGGGTCCAGGCCTCCCAGACCATCCTCTGGCCCCAAGCAGCCATGGCGGGGAAAAGCACCTGAGCCTTTTTGGTTCTTGGGTACAGCTGCACGTGGGATTCTTGCAGTCCCAGCTGCCCCGAGGAGGAGCTCTCCTTCAATCAACCCCGCCACTGCCTGCGGTCTCCTTTCCCCAGCCCTCTTCTGGTGCCTTCTGGGATCTTTCTCTGTTTGGTTTCCTTGTTTTGTGTTTATAGTACTGGGAAATGAACCCAGGAGCAGTGTACTCCAAGCTATACCCCCGGCCCTTTTTATTTTGAAACAGGGTCTCACTAAGTTGCAGAGGGTCTCATGAAATTGCTAACGCTAGCCTCCAACCCGATCGTCCCCTCTCAGCCTCCCAAGTACTGAGATCACGGGCAGGCATCACCACACCTGGCCGGGGTCTTTTTCCAAATAAACTGCATGCTCCTAAATCTTTGTCCTGGGGTCTTGGAGAGGGACCCCAGACTTAACCAACTTTTTTTATTCTAATGCTCACACTGACTCTACTCTCCACCACAGAAAGAGAGTTTTGAAGCCCAAAGGGTCCAGGCCTCCCAGGTGTGGCACCGCCGCAGGCCTCTGTGTCCCCTTCTGTAACCCTTCCTGCAGGTCTCAAGCCAGGTTGTCCACACTCGGGCCTGGGCCATCAGGGCCTGCTGTCCATCTGCCTCCACAGGCTCCACCACAAAGACTTGATGTTTCAAGCCCTGAAGTCGCCTCCCTCCGCAGGCTGGCAGGTGCCCCAGGGGCCTGTGCTCTGCACACAGGTCCAGAAACTGGCTCCACGCCCATTCTAGTTTCAAGACTTTCTGGGGTGAGCCTGTCTGGGACCCTCATCTCAAGACTCAAAGACTCCCTGGGAGAAACGAATGGGTCCCCGGCCCCTGGCGCAGTTTTCTCAGTGACGCTGTTGATGGTGACATCACAGGAAATCAGGTGGCCTCCACACTCAACGCCCCGAAAATAAGACAGCGGCCTCCCCAGGAGACACCAAGATGCTGACCAAGATGGCGGCCCAAGCCCTTGCAGTGCCCTTCCCCAGGGGGTGGAGCTTGGGCAGAGCTGTCAGTCCAGGGGCCCCAGCCAATCAGGGCCCAGGAAGTGGTCATGTGCCAGAAGCAAAACCAATCAAATATTCCCTCCCTTCCTCCCTTCCCCTCTCTCTGAACTTTCCAGCCTGGCTCTGCCATAGCTCCTGCTAACGGGGCTGGTGATAAATGCCCCCCAAACTTAGGTGTGGGAAAAGGGGGCCTATGCTCAGAGGAGGCAACTCCCAGGAACATTTACACAGACCCAGGTGTCTCCTCTCTGCCCACTGTGCAGGACCAAGACCTCCAGTCCTGCAGCCAGACAGCTGGGAATCAGAGCCCAGCCCAGCCACAGCCCTGCTGTGCCACCCGGGGCCAGCTGGCCGGCCATCCTCTCTGTGCTCGGGTTTCTGTGAAACTCGGTCGCAGCAGCACCCACCTCTCTGCTCTGTTGCAAGGATTTTGTGGGCGAATTTATAGAAAAATGCGACAACGTGCCTGGTGCCGAAGGAGTGTTGGCTCTTACTGTGGCGGTTTCTATGGCGATTGCTATTACAGCTTAAACAAAGTGTGACATTTCTCTGCGGTCCTTTCCAGATGTAAACTGCTCTGATGATGTGGAAGGGGAAATAAAAATTCCAGACAGGTGTTTCTAGCATAGACTCAGGTACCGTGGGTTCTGGAAGTTCCTGAACCTCTAGGGGCCCAAGTAAATCCATCTGGGGAGAGACAGTCCATCTAGCCCCAGAAATATGCTCACCCCCGCCTGCCGCAGCATGTGACCCTAGGATTTCCCAGATTCCCTGTAGCGAGTCCAGCAGTGCCCCCCCAAAAATATGTCCACACCCTGACCCCTGGTGTTCCTTGTGAATACAATCTTTTATGGAAAAGGGTGTGTGTAGGTGTAGTTTAGTTAAGGAGCTCCAGATAAGATATCCGGGGTTCGCCCCTCGCCATGATAAGTGTCCTTAGAAGAGACAGAAACAAGGCCGGGCATGGTGGCGCACGCTTGTAATCCCAGCATTCGGGAGGTGGAGACCAAGGACCGCAGTTTGTGGACAGCCTCAGCTACTTAGAGAGGTCCTTCGCAACTCAGTGAGACCCTGTTTCAAAAAATAAAAAGAATAATAGCTCGGAGGTAGAATGCCCCTGGGTTCCATCCCTAGTACCTCAAAAAAAATAATAAAAAGGCTAAAAATTGGACTGGGGGGTGTATCTCGGAGGTATAATGCCCCTGGGTTCCATCCCCAGTACTTCAGAGAGAGAGAGAGAGAGAGAGAGAGAGAGAGAGAGAGAGAGAGAGAGAGGGAGAGAGAGAAAGAGAGCGCACGCACAAGGGACAGAAGTGTGGTCTGGGTGAGGCCCAAGGCAGATAACACCCAGAGCCCCCAGGAGCCAGAGGGGGTGAGGGCGGGGCTCCCAGGAGGCCCAACTTCAACCCTGCCCACTTCCGTTCAGATATCTGGCCAGGAGCCACAGGAGAAGACCGCACTGCTGCTTGGAGCCCCCAGTTAGGTGCTGACCTGTTATAGCAGCTACTGGAAAGTAATACACACCAGAAATCCACGCGGGAGGCCCTTGCCAGGGGCGGGGGCAGACCACTGGTGGGTTTAAGCCGCCCGTGGATGGAGGGACCGATGGCCCTGGAGGAACGGCATTTGCTCTAAGTAAACTCTGCGATCCCAGCCACTCGGGAGGGCTAAGGCAGGAGGATCACGAGTTCGAGGCCAGCCTGGGCAACTTGGTAAAACCCTGTCTTGAAATCAAAATAAAAAGGAGTGGGGGTAACTCAATGGTGGAGCGCCCCTGGTCTGAATCCCTGGTATAGAAAAAAAATTTAAGGACTTTTCCCAGAGCACGGCCCAACACCTCGGCAGGGCAGAGGCGCACAGAGCCCTGAGCGCTGTCATCGTCGGTGGGGATGATGGGGAAGGGGTTGGCCAACTTTTTTTCTGTGAAGGACCCACTGACCATTATACCCTGCTGTGCAGGCCGTGAAGCCCCTGTCTACACTGAACAGCGGTCGCTAGAGGGTGAGAGCAGCCACGGACGATAAATGAAGGGGTGTATTCGGCTTCAATAGATATGAATCGTGGCCTCTATCACGTGAATACCGGGTCATCTGCACACGCCCAAACTTACTGTTCTGGTCTATATTTTATCTGTGTGCAAAGAAAGGTATGTGTATCTGCATGTTAATTTTTAGTGCAGGTGACATGTACAGCTCCCTCTCAGCTTGCAATCCCGGCACACGGGTGGACCATGAGCTGCAGGTGCTGGCCCAGGTGTAGAAAGAGAAGCCACAGGGGCTCGGGGCTCTGGCTGGCGAGGACCCCAGGTGGGCACTGGGACCAGACTCTTACTCTGGGGGCAGACCCACCAGTGGTCTGCCCCCGCCCCTGGCAAGGGCCTCCCGCGTGGATTTCTGGTGTGTATTACTTTCCAGTAGCTGCTATAATAGGTCAGCACCTAACTGGGGGCTCCAAGCAGCAGTGCGGTCTTCTCCTGTGGCTCCTGGCCAGATATCTGAACGGAAGTGGGCAGGGTTGAAGTTGGGCCTCCTGGGAGCCCCGCCCTCACCCCCTCTGGCTCCTGGGGGCTCTGGGTGTTATCTGCCTTGGGCCTCACCCAGACCACACTTCTTACTCTGTGGTGCACATGACCTCAAGTGGCCGCAGTGACTGGAAGCCTCGTAAGAGACCTCACAGCCGTCGGCAAAAACCTGGTGCCCCCTGATGCCAGGACCCAGCACGGCCTGGCTGATGGCCAGCAGCAGGCGAGCTGTCTTCTTCACATCTGCCCGGCCAAGCACATCTGTCCCCGCCTGAGGCTAAGTGTGGAGTCGACCTTGCTTGCCCGACTCTGCGTGACTTCTCAAAATCTCCCAAATCAAGACAGGGGGTCGCTATGTGGGGCGCAAGGGGGCACGAGGCCCCCAGAGGTGCTTACAGCACAAACCCTTCTTGAGGAATCCGTCGCCACCCGGGGGACAGAAAGATGATGGCCAGAGTCCGGGCATGTGTCCATTTGACAAATAAAAACCGCCTCTACGCTCTGATCCAAAGGGTCCCACCCTCATGGAAAGAGCGAGGCCGGGACTCGGCTTTAAGACCATGCACCCAGCAGTCCCAAGAAGCAGGAGCCACGTCTGTGGTCCCTGCCGTCTCCGCAGAACCCGGCACGGGGCCAGAAAAAGCACGAGGGACGGATCGGGAGCCGAGGAGCCTTGGATCCAAGCCAAGGGATTGTGCTTGGTTTAGCAGGCGAGGGAGGGCCTCAGGAGTCCAAGCGGGAGGATCGCACCGAGCAAGGGTCTACGTTATAAGAAGGGGCCCGATGTTCATGATGGAGACAGATCGGAGGAGGAGCCAACACATCAACCGATCGGCAAGGAGACTACCGCAACGGTCCAAGCGAAAGAAAATATTCAGAAGGCAAACGCCTCATCTAAGGTGATTGTTGTAAGAAGACAGAGGCTGAATTAGAAATGATGTCACAGAGGGCATCACAGGGCACAGGGATGATCGGATCAGAGGTCACAGGGCAGAGGGGGCTGGAGCCAGGGCAGAGACCCGGGCAAAGGAGGGGCCATCACGAACAGGTCGATTAAGGAGAAAGAAGGCGCGTGCGGCTTCAGCACAGAGACCGGGAGGCATCTCCCTGGCTTGGCCCAGCCTTCCGCCTCTCCCCATTCTACAGGGCTCTGCCGAGCACCACAGCCACCAGCTACGTAAGGCGACTTACATTTCAATCAATAAAAATGAAACCCAATGCAAAATTCAACCCCGCAACCGCAGAGACTCCATTTCAAGTGCTCTGGGAGCTCGCACAGATAGAGAGGTTGGTTTGGAAAAATCCAGCCCATTTCCTTCAGGAGGCATCTGGTTCACCAGCCCCCAGAGAGAAGCCTCAGGCACCGGCAAGGTGACAGCTTGGCCCTGTCACCACTTCAGCGCGGCGACACGGGCCACGTCAGACACCTGCCGAAGAAGAAGGCCGGCCGCCCGGCGAGCACCACGGGAGACACATACCTTTGCAGGCCCCCGCCGCGCCCAGGTGGTAGATGGCTGCCAGGACCCGCCACACGGCCCGCTGCTCGCTCTCCGTGATGCCCAGCGTGTCCATGGCGCCCCGCAGCTGGGCGAAGGCAGCCGCTGCCTTCTGCTTGTCCTCAGGCTGCGAGCCAAGGGAGAGAGGGAGAGACAGGCCATTACCACCGAGGAAATGCAAATTCACGACTTGAAGCCGAGGTCGGTCTCGGAGGAGCGTGTGGTCAGTTTAGTATCCCAGTGAACGACCCCCAGTTACGCTGGGCAGTGTAGACAGCACAGCCAAGCCCAGGCTGCCGGGGATTCTCATCAAGCGGTTTCTCCATGACTGTGGGAGGCGGGGTGGCGGGGCGACGTTCATTCTCTCCTGCGTCCATTCAGGGCAGATCTAGCCACACACTGGTCTGGATATGCGGAGGATAATCTGAGCCCCAACCTGGACTCAGGGGCTCTCTCTAGGCACCGGTGGGAGGGTCATAAAAGCCACCAGGGTGTGTGGCAGGCGCCAGACCTGAGTCGGACCTGGGGCATCAGAGGAGAATGTGGCTTGAGCCATGCCTGCCCAGAGAACCAGGCAGAGTTTGGAGAAGGCAGGACAGAACTGTGATGGAAATTTGAAAGATAAGTAGGAAGAGTTGGCCGATTAGATGTCAGGAAGGTCCCAACAGGCAGAGGAGCCACAGAGGAAGAGCAAATTTCTGGAGACAGCAAGTACTCGAATGGATGGGGGAACAGAAGCAGGTGTTTTGGGAGATGGGTCAGACCGAAGTGGGGGAGACGGAGCAGGAGACGCCATGAGGAGCCATCTCAGACACAATATGAAAGAGACTGGGCTCTAAGGGCAGTCATGACCAGCGAGCACCGATAACCTGCCCCTGCTGTGTTCCGGGACCTGCAGCAGACATCATTAATCAATCAGGATCCCACAGCAGATATCATTAATGAAGTGGGATCCCACTGCAGACATCATTAATCAATTGAGATCCTGCAGCAGACATCATTAATTGAGCAGGATCCCACGGCAGACATCATTAATTGATCAGGGTCCCACGGCAGACATCATTAATTGATCAGGGTCCCACGGCAGACATTATTAATAGATCAGGATCCCACGGCAGACATCATTAATTGATCAGGATCCCACGGCAGACATTATTAATAGATCAGAATCCCGCGGCAGACATCATTAATTGATCAGGATCCCACAGCCAGCCAGTGATCCCCGAGTTCTTTCAAGGCACCACCACAATCTGCCTCAGTAGCCGAGATGGGACTGTGTCCTGACCCCATTGCAGCTACGGGGAACTGACAAAGACTTTCAAGCAGAAGGAAAGAGAAAACATCCTTATGGGAAGTTAATGGGTTGCTGGGTTTGGGGTGTGGAATTTTTTCCCCGATTTATGATCCAAATTATGTGTGATTAAATATTAAAATTCATCTGAAACTCCTCTGCACACACCATCTGTCCAAGAACCCTCAGCACAAAGGCCTGCTGGGTAGAGAGGCAGCAAGCCGAGGGCGGAATTCTTTTGTCAATAATCCACCGGCAGATAATGGGAAACTGATTTGCACTTGGCCTGCCCGGAGGACATGGGCGACGAAACTCAAGTCTGTTAAAGCCGACAGGCCTTTCAGTTTTACAGAGTCCCCTGCCCAGAGAGGGGATGCCATTTTCCCAAGGTCGCACAGCAAACTGGCAAAACTAGAAGCTGGCTGTTCCAGGGCCTGAACCAAGCCTCCTGTCCCAACCGTAAGAGTCAGTCGTCTGACCAGGAAACACATAAGGATCGTCGACCACGCGGTGACATTGAGAGATTCGCAGTGGAAACGTTTCAATTAATAGCAAAAGCCTGTTCCACCAATCCATCATATCTCTGGGCCGCTACAGGACCACAGAATCCCTAGCAACCAGGAGCTCAGCCTAGCAACCACGGCTGCTCCTCCAGGAGAAGCGGGGATGGAAGGCGTCCCACCAACAGGGTCTCGGTTACTGATGAGATTTCAAAGAAGCAGATAAAGGACAGAAAGAGGACACTGGCGACACATTCATTACGGCTTCCCCCGCGGTGCCCAGCGCTCGGCTTTAAATTACGGGCGGACTTCATCGTCCGCCACTTAGCTGGCGCCGAGGGAAGAATGAAGGAGAGAGCTTCTGTGAAACTTCCTTCGCTCTTCCCTTCCTCCCACACCCCTGGCTCTCTTTTTGAAACAGAAAACATGGATTTATGTTTCCTATGATGCAGGGTACGGTGGTGCATACTTGTCATCCCAGAACTTGGGAGGCTGAGACGGGAGGATCGCAGGTTCGAGGCCAGCCTTGTCAACTTAGTGAGATCCTTGGCAAGTTAATGAGACCCTGTTTCCAAATAAAAAATAAAGTAAAATAGGGTTGGGGGGTATTTTAAAAGTAAAATGTATCTGGGTTCAACCTCCAGTTCTAAAAATACAAACAAATGTTGGGATAGGTAAAAGATTAACTTCTTTAGAACTATTTACTCTTGAAACACATCTATACAGTATCCTGTCAAAAGTCACTCTCTGGATCAAAGTCAAAAACAGAAATAAGTCCAATGAGTAGAATAAGTTGACTCTCATCCAGATGTCCGTTAGGAGAAGAGATACACACAGGGCGGTAGGCTCAGAGCATAGCTATATTGGTGGAGTACTCTACAGCCATGAAAAAACAAGCCCCCGATATACACGAGTGCCATGTGTTTCTCACAGATGCAGTGTAGAGGGTAAGAAGGCAGACCCCAGAAGGTTGCCATCTTTCTCTTTTTTCTCCTGCTATAAAAACAAAACTCTGAGCCTGGGTAAGTGATGAAGACTTGCTCTTGGCTTGGCGCTCTGGAGGCTTCAGGTCAGGAGCCAGGCGCTGCCTCTGGTGCGGGCCTCGCTGCTACATCACAACGGGGCGGAGGGCAGCCCGGGCCTCGGCTCCTCCTCTTATGGACGCACTAAAGCGTCACAGGGTCCCCGTGACCTCACTCAACGCCCCACCTCACTACCATTAAACACGCGGACTTGGGGGCCAGCCGCGCACCCAGAATCCACACGCTGCGCGACTCTATTTATGTGACGGTCAAGAACAGGAAAAACTGCCAGGCGTGGTGGCGCACGCTCGTAATCCCAGCATTCGGGAGGCTGAGACTGGAGGATGGCGGTCGCAGACAGCCTCGGCTACTTAGCGAGGCCCTTTGTGACTCAGTGAAACCCTGTTTCAAACTAAAGAATAAAATATAGGGCTGGGGGTGCAGCTTGGAGATAGAATGCCCCTGGGTTTCAATCCCGGTACCGCAAAATAATAATTAATAATAATAATAATAATAATAATAAATAAACCAAATAAAATAGGAGCCAGGCGTGGTGGCGCATGCTTGTAATCTCAGTACTTGGGAGGCTGAGATGGGAGAATTGCAGGCTCACGGCCAGCCTCGGCTACTTTGTGAGGCCCGCAGCAACTTAGACCTGGTTTCAGGATGAAGAATAAAAAACGGGGCTGGGGGTGTAGCTCAGGTAGAATGCCCCTGGGTTCCATCCCCAGGACCACCAAAAAATAAATAAAATAAAATAGGACTGGAGTGTAGTTTGGAGATAGAACGCCTCTGGACTCAATCCCCAGTACGAGAGAGGGGGGGGAGGGGGAGGAGGAGGAGGAGGAGGAGGAGGAGGAGGAGGAGGAGGAGGAAGAGAAGGAGAAGGAGAAGGAGAAGAAGAAGAAGAAGAAGAAGAAGAAGAAGAAGAAGAAGAAGAAGAAGAAGAAGAAGAAGAAGGAGAAGGAGAAGAAGAAGAAAGAGAGAGAGGGGAGAGAGAGGAGAGGAGAAGGGAAGAGAAGAGAAGAAAAGAGGGGAGAGGGGAGAGAGATGGAGGGAGAGAGAGAAAAGAAAGAGAAAGACAGAGAGAGAAGGGGGAGAGAGAGAAGGGAGAAAGAAATAGAGAAGGAAAGAAAGAGGAAGAGAGAGAGAGAGTTGAAAAGATGTGATTTCAGCAAAGCTGTGATGAATCGTGTACGCTCATTTTCCATGCAACTATCATTTATTTTGCCCTTGCTGTGTACCTTGCTGAGGGCACTTATTTTGCATTTGTTGTATAAATTCAGTAGTGAATAAATCACGTAAGACGCCCACCCCCGAGGAACTGCTGGCCGGGGGGGGGGGGGGGGGGGGGGGGGATGGAGCCGGGAGGAGAGATGGTTACCAAGGAGACGGGAGACAATGCAGGCGTCTCCTCAGACACGCGGACATGGGCACTGGGACCGGTCTCGGGAAGGACGCACAGGTGTTCATCACGGCCTCCTTATAGCCATCAACAAAAGCGCTTCTGTCCGCGTGATCGGAGCCCCTCGGGGAAGGAGCGCGGGGAGCCGGGGGGGGGGGCCCGCGAGCCGTCGGGTCTCTCACGAGACTGCTCGCCAAACTTTCCATGGTATAAAGTTTGTTATGAACCACGTAAAATATTCCTAAGATAAAACACCGGAAATGCCCCCGCCAGGCGTGGCCGGGTCGCGGGGCGGCGTGCACCTGGCTTCTGGTTTCTGTGTCTCGTTGTTGGGTCTTTTATTTGTGTGTGTGCGGTACTGGGGATGGAACCCAGGGGCATTCACCTCTGAGCTGCACCCCCAGCCCTATTTTTTATTCTTTATTTTGAAACAGGGTCTCACTGAGTTGCAGAGGGCCTCGCTAAGTAGCTGAGGCTGGACGTGAACGGCGATCCTCCTGTCTCAGCCTCCCGAATGCTGGGATTACGAGCGTGCGCCATCACTCCTGGCTTCTTTACCTCATTTAATTTGGGAACTTTTGAGGTCCAGGGAGACGAAGCCGCCCGCTTTAAGGCCACCAGCTTAAGCGCTGGTCCTAAGACGTGAACCTGCCTGTGCTCAGCCTCAGATTGAGAAGACAAGTCAGGAGGAGGAGGAGGCGGTTCCCCGGGGAAAGCTGGGCTGCAGATTTGCCAAATAAATCACAAGCCATCTCCTCATATTTAAATTGCAGGTAAACAGCCGATAACATTTTAGGATAGAAGAACAGCTCCCAAACTATTTGTTCTCGAAAGATCTCTGGCCCGGGAGGGTCCCCGTTCAAGGAAGGAAGGTGGCCGCCCCTGTCTCACCAGCTCAATGTCACCTCCTCCAGGCAGCCGTCCCTGATACACACCCAGCCTCCTGGGCTCCCGTATGCAATATTGAAAATGTGCTTAATGCTTTAAAAAATGAATAAATGTTTACCTAAAAATCATTTTTTTTATTGTGTGTGGTCCTGAGAATGGAACCCAGGGGCTTTCCACCTCCTGGCTACACTGCCAGACCTATTTTTATATTTTATTTGGAAATTTTACATTTTATTTGGAAATAGAGTTTCACTACATTGCTAAGAGCCTCGTTAAGTGGCTAAGACTGGCTTTGAAGCTGTAAGATCCTCCTGTCTCAGCCTCCCAAGTACTAAGATTACAAGCTTACTCCACCATGCCCGGCTCTGAAATTCTGATTTAATTGGACATCACATGTTGCTTTTTTTTTTTTTTTTTTACTAGGCCTGATACACCTGGGGGCTCTTGCTTGGCAATTCCCATTCTCGGGGGGCATCTGTTGACCCCAGAGTCCCTGAAAGAGGCAGGACCTGGACCACCCAGCCCAGTAACTCAAGCCCAAGCTCCTATCAAAGACCTGCAGGGTTTTCAGACTTTATTTCTGTCTTCAAAAAACAGAGAAAACATTTGCTTGCTGGGTGCACCCTGGAGCCAAGGGAGGGCTAAGAAGTGACCACGGCCGGGCGAGGTGGCGCACGCTCATCATCCCAGCATTCGGGAGGCTGAGACCGGAGGATCACGGTTCGAGGACAGCCTCAGCTACTTAGCGAGGCCCTTTGCAATTCAGTGAGACCCGGTTTCAAAATAAAGAATAAAAAATAGGGCAGGGGTATAGCTCGGAGGTTGGATGCCCCTGGGTTCCATCCCCAGACCTGCAAAAAAAAAAAAAAAAAAAAAAAGAAAGACACAGCTTCTGCAGATCATTTGATGTAAAAAAAAAAAAAAATACCCCACAGAAACACAGAAGGACAAGGAGAAAAACATTCAAATGTCCCCAAGACAGGGCCCCCGGCGTTGGCCTGTGGCCGGAGCCACTGTGCAGGATATCAGCAAGAGGTCAGGCGGCTGCCCCTCTCCTCTCCAAAACAACAACTAAACCAACTCTCCCAGATCAGGAGAAGGCGCCCTCCGCTGAGCCATGGCGGAGCTCAGAAAGCCCAGCACCAGGACATCCTGGGGGTGAGGGGTGGGGGGAGCGCGGTGCGGGGCCTCCAGGAGGAGGCTGTCAAGACCCAGGGTTAGGACAGGAGCTGCCTGGCCTCGTCCCTGCAGGGATAGACTCCTCCCTCCCTCCTGTGGAGCTCAAGGCGTTGGCCCCAGGCCTGCAAGATGACACAGGGCAGGCTCCACCCTACAGCTGCTGAACCGGACACTGGGTGTGGGTGATACCTAGAAATGGAGCGTGTGTGCGGTCTGCGGGATGAAACCTAGGGGCGTTCTACCGCGGAACTACACCCTGCTAGCCCTTGTCATTTTGAAACAGGGTCTCGCTAAGTTGCTGATGGCTCTTGGCCATCTTTTTTTTTTTTTTATGGCGCTGGGGATGGAACCCAGGGGCATTCTACCTCTGAGCTCCACCCCCAGCCCTATTTTTTATTTTGAAACAGGGTCTCACTGAGTTGCGGAGGGCCTCGCTAAGTAGCCGAGGTGGCGGGGAACCGCGATCCTCCGGTCTCAGCCTCCCGAATGCTGGGATGACGAGCGTGCGCCCCACGCGTGTCTTGAAGTCTCAGCATCCTACTGCTAAGTTCTACCACTTTATTCCAGGCACCGGTGGAGGCGGAAGGAGACGGGGGCTCAGAAAACAATTGCTAAGATATAAACAAATGAATAAAACATCAAACAAAGGGGCCATTTGCTTTCTTTCAAGCTATGTGGTACCCCTTCTCAAAGCCGCAGTCACAGACCACGGTCAGCAGGAATCCGAGGGCACCGAGCCCCACCTACCCAGCACCCTCGCTCGGAGCCCCCACCTGGCTGACGCACCCCGAGCCCGCGGTGGGTGCTCTGCCCGTAACCCGTTCATTTGGTCCTCACACCAACCCCAGGAGGCAGACACCGGCACTGTGACTATTTTACCGAAAAAGATACGGTCGTTCAGAGAAGCCAAGTTTCCACGCCTGCGGTCACAGACATCCAGTACGGGTCAGAGGCCTGGCTGAAGCCTAGATTTTCTGATTTCAGGGTGCGTGCCCCCCCCTACACAGCCCACCTCCTGGGTCCTTTCAAACGCAAGGTCTAATTTCCCCAACAAATCCGGACCCTACAAAGGCAGCCCCTGCCTCCCCACGTGAACCGCGTGTGCCCCGGGAGATGCATCCCCGGCACAGGAGACACCCCTTCCCTCTCCCGCCCCAGCCCCAGGGACAGAGCGCTAGCTGCTCACCGTGGACCACACGCCCATGCCGAAGGAGCTGCTGTCGGCCATCTGGTGCAGGTTCAGCTCCGTCCTGGAAGCAGAAAAAGGACTAGAAGTGAGAGGAGAGGCTGCTCACACCCAAAGCCCCGAACGCCGGGCTCCGGGGACCTTCTGTCCCTCTCACACTGAAGCCATGTCCTTCTCCGGCATGAAGCTGCTTGGGGTGGGGCAGGGGGTGTCAGGGCGGATAAAAATCCTCCAAAGATAACACAGAGCGCACGGGCTCCGAGCCCTCCCTCGCTGCGTGCTCAGGTAGCTAGAATCGCCCTCGATTCACAGAAGTACAAAGTAAAGCTCAGAGAGCTCGAGCCACCAGCCCAAGGTCACACAGCGCTGGGAGGAGATGCGTCATGGCTCCGAAGGCCTCCCGGCCGGCTGGGCACATACCCTCGTGACGCGTACGCAGAGCACCCACGCGGTGTAACAACTTCTGGACTACTTTACCCAAGAAGATACAGACGTTCAGAGAAGGTAAGTTTGCAGCCTGCGGCCACGTAGCCTCTTCCTGCAGGGCTTCAAGGCCCTGTGCCAACGGGCCGCTCCCTCTGCGGGCAGCTGCTCACCTCTTACGAAGAACCCAATGTGAATTGTGCCCTTTACCCGCTGAGGCCCAAATGGGGTCTTGCTTCCTTTTTATTTATTTTATTATTTATTTATTTTTATTTATTTTATTTTATTTTATTTTGATTTTTTTCTTGCTGTCCTGGGGATGGAACTCAGGGCCATTGCACCCCCGCGCTCTATCCCCAGCCCTATTTTTTAGTCTTTTTATTTTTTTTGAAACAGGTCTCACTGAGTTGCAGAGGGCCTCACTAAGTGGCTGAGGCTGTCCGTGAACCATGATCCTCCTGTCTCAGCCTCCCGAATGCTGGGGTTACAAGCGTGCGCCACCACGCCCGGCTTTGCTCCTTTTATTTATTTATTTATTTATTTATTTATTTATTTTGCGGGTCTGGGGCTGGAACCCAGGGGCATTCGACCTCTGAGCTACACCCCCTGCCCTATTTTTTATTCTTTATTTTGAAACCGGGTCTCACTGAGTTGCAGAGGGCCTCGCTAAGTAGCTGAGGCTGTCCGCGAACTGCGATCCTCCGGTCTCAGCCTGGCTTTGCTTTTTATAGAGGAGGAAAGTGAGGGTCAGAGTGCGCTCAGTGCGTGAGGTGGACTGGGGGCCGTGGTCCCCACCTCCAGGCTCCAGGCCCTCCCCGCTCCGGCGGAAGCTCGGGGCCTCCGCCCAGGCCCCGGCGCTCACCTCAGCGCAGGGTCCAGCCCAGCCAGCATCTGCGAGAACACCTGGAAGTTGCCTTCCCCGTCCGGCTGCCGGGCCACACGGTTCTGCTCCAGCAGCATCGTCTGCGGGAAAGACAGGGCCTGTCACCGCGGCACGGCCCGCAGGTCCTCGCCGGGTCCAGCAGCCCTCCCTGCCCTAATCCTGCCTCCACGGCCACGTCTCAGGTGCTCAGGTCCAACCGTGTTATTTTGTTTTGTTTTGGGTACTGGGGAACGCTTCAATTTCGGCTCTGAACTCTACTCCCGGCCCTTTCTATTTTTTTATTTTGAAACAGGGGCTCCGTAAGTTACTGAGGCTGGCCTTGAACCCGGCCAGCCTCCCATCTCAGCCTCCCAAGTAGTGGGTTTACAGACAAGGGCAATGCCCGGCTTTCGGGTCTAACTCTGGCGACACCTCGGTGTCCACGCTCCCTGGCTGTCTGTCTCCTGATTCAGGGCCCACCTAGGAAATCAAGGAATACATTAAACCCTTCCCAATTAAATAAGCAGTGAAACCAGACAGGCCGCCATGGTCCCTGTGACTGAGGTCTTCCAGACGCTGACCCAGTGCAGACCCTAGGCGGGACAGGAGCTCCAAGGGCATTATTAGGCACCGAAGGTTTTCCTTCCATCCAGCCACGGTCCCAGCTCCAGGCGCGTCCCATAACCTAATCCTATTTATTTGTTGTTCAAACAATTTGGGGGGCAGGGAGGGGATGTTGGTGGTTTTAGAGACAGAGCCACGTGTTGGTAATACCAGCAAGGCTGGCGGGCGGCTGCTTAAGGCCCGGCTGATGACTTGTTGAGGGAGGTATTTGTTGTGAGTACACATTTTTGTAGCGGTGTGCAACCGGACTATGGCACCAGGACCGCTTGCGCTCACACACGGGCGAGTAGCACAGTGGGGAGTCGGCAGCGGCGAGGGAGCCCTGACCGTTTCAGACCCCTGTGGGGTCCAGCTGGGGACGAGGGCTCCGACCCATCCAGATCCTCACCTGGAGCTGCGCGGCGGTGACCCGGCCCGCGCCATTGAAGTCCAGAGACATCGCCATGGCGAACCGCGTGGCGCTGCGGCTGTGGCCTGTGTGCACGGAGCCGAAGGCCCCGAGGACGGCGAAGGTGGCCCGGATCTTCTCCACTGAGGGGAGAGGCTGCTCAGTCAGGCTTCGCTTTTGTGACCAGGCCCTATCCAGGCCTCAGCCCCCTACCCCGTGACCCCCCAAGTCAGCCCTCTGGTGGGCTTCTGGGCTGCTCCCCTAACCAGCTGGGCCGGCGCTATTAGGGGAATATGAGACCATGCCCAGAGGTACGGTTCCACTGCCCTCTGGCTCTCGGCTGCCTTTCTGTCTTTCCTGATAGTGCGTCTTCCGTGACCCCCTGCCATGGTAGGTCTGTGTCGTTGTTAGGCGGGTCTGTGTAATTTTTAGGATGACTTCCAGCAGGTGGCAGCCCAGCACCTGGTTCTAATAAGGCTCACCCAGGGATGGGGACCTTCGCGCAGACATCCCCCGTGTACTAAGGAAAGAATGCCTTTATCTAATTCAAAACATGGCATCCAAAAACAGAGTCTGCACACGTCCGGTGCTCAGAGGGCGCTAGCTGAGTGGGGTCGGTAGGGGCGGCCCGCGCACCCCGCCCCATCGCTGCCCCCTCCAGGCGCCTGTCACCTGGAGGCCGCTGTACCTGAGACCCTGCCGTCCACACTGCCCGCCATTCCCACCAGGTGCTCCAGGACCTGCCGGCAGCAGGTGGTCTTCCCCGCGCCGCTCCGGCCCAGGGCCAGGATGCTCTGGTCCCGCCGCTGACTCAGGAGCTCCCAGTACGCCCGCTGGGCCAGGGAACCAACGTGAGCGGGCAGGCCGTCCCTGCGGCCCCGGGGCACCTGTGCAGAGATGGCAGCCTCAGTCTTCCTGCCCAGCCACTGCCCAGGGAGGACGGGGAGAGGGTGCCCGCCTGGGCAATGGTCCCTCCCCGTGAACTCTCTGCTTGCTGAACCCAGGAGCCCAGCGCAAGCTTCACCTGTCTGTAAAGTGGGCTTGTCCTAGTGTTGACAGGAGGGTCTGGGCATTTTGCTGCGAAAGACCAAGCCTGCAAGCCTAGCCCTGATCCAGGCGCGCGGCTCTCCAGGGCCCCGGCCACGCAGAACTGAAGTGTGTTTGATTCATCACCTCCTTGTACAAATTCCATTCACATTTTGGGGTTCCATGAGGTGTGTGTGTGTGTGTGTTACTGGGAATTGAATCCAGGTGCCTTCTACCTCTGGGCTATACTCCCAGACCTATTTTTTTGTGTGTGTGGTGGTACTGGGGTTCCTGGAAACCCATCTACCTCCAGGCTATACTCCCAGGCCTATTTTATATTTTCATTTGGAAACAGGGTCTCTTAAGCTAGTGAGGCTGGCTCCGAACCAGCGCGATCCTCCTGTCTCCGCCTCCCAAGCGCAGGGATTACAAGCGTGCGCCGCCACTCCTGGCTCCCAGACCTATTTTATATTTTCTTTGGAAACAGGGTCTCTGAGTTGCTGAGAGCCTCACTCAGTAGCTGAGGCTGGCTTCAAACCTGCGTGATCCTCCTGTCTCAGCCTCCCAAGCACAGGGATTACAAGCGTGCGCCACCACGCCCGGCTTTGATGTCCCAATCCAGGGCGGCCATGTGTGCCCGGCTTGCCACCTAGACCTGAAGAAAGGCCCCTGCAGGCGCTGTCAAGGGGCCGGGGCGTCCATCCACACTCTGGACCGCTGAGCGGCCTTGGGATGTGATCACAGAATCCTGAGTCACCATCCTCACCTGAGTCATGGGGACGCTGAGCTCTGGACTTTTCCAAGGCCCCGGTGCCCTCCCCAGCAGAGAACTAGGGCCCTTTGCAGAGACAGCTCGGGGCCTGCTCAGCTAAGAACCGCCAGGACCAGCCTGCGAGCCCAGGAAGGAAGGCGCCTGCGGTTCCAGGTCTGGCCACCGGGGGGCGCGCAGAGCTCGCTTCGCTTTTACCGTCCGGCTTTTTAAACCAAGGGACATTTCTGCGCTTCACAGGAAAATAAATACGGAGAAGCAAACGCGGGTTTTTTTTTTTTTTTTCTTTCTTTCCTTCTTTCTTTCTTTCTGTGTCGAATTCGAATGCGACACTGAGGCGCCCGCGGCCCAGGTTTTACCCTCGGGTGGCCGCGGGGCTCTTAACCCCGCACCTGCCTCCCCTGTGGGTGGGAGAATGGATGGGTGGATGGATGCCCTGTTTGAAATCGTGTCCGGCAGCGCCCAGGCTCATTCGACACGTCTCAGTTTTTGTTCTGTTTTGGTTTGAGTTTTGCCCTGGGGAATGAACCCAAGAGCATTCTACTTCCAAAGATAACACCTCTGGCCCTTTTTATTTTATTTTTATTTTATTTTATTTATTTATTGTGGTACTGGGGATGGAGCCCAGGGGCATTCTACCTCTGAGATACACCTTCAGGCTTATTTATTCTTATTTATTTATTTATTTATTTATTTATTATTTTTGGTGGTACTGGGGATGGAACCCTTCTACCTCTGGGCTACACTCCCAGACCTATTTTATATTTTATTTGGAAACAAGGTCTCTTAAGCCAGCACGGCTGGCTTCGAACCTGCACGACCCTCCTGTCTCCGCCTCCCAAACACGGGGATTCCAAGCGTGCGCCACCACGCCCGGCTATTCTTTTTTATTTTGAAACAGGGTCTTAACTGAGTTGCCGAGGGTCTTGCTACATTGCTAAAGCTAGCCTCGAACCTATGATCCTCCTGTCTCAGCCTCCCAAGAAAACTGAGATTACAGGCTTAGCCACGAATGGCTGGCCTGTTGTTATTGTTGTTGCTATTATTATTATTATTATTATTATTATTATTATTATTATTATTAAATTTTCATCATCACCCTGGGGTTCTCAGAGTCTCCAGGGAGCGGGAACCTGGCGGCATCCAGGCCCAGGGCGATGGGTTTCCTGGCCCTCCCGCGGTCCCCTCGCGGCACAGGGTCCCCCCACCCCGCACCCGGTCCCCAGCCCCTCACCTTCCCTGCAGAGGGCGCCACGGGCCCCGGGGGCTGGAGCACGATCAGGTCGGGGCCCGCGCAGGTGTGCGGCAGCCCCGCCAGGTGGCGCTGCAGGAGCACGTTCAAAACGCTGGACTCGTTGACGCTGACGAGAGAGGCCAGGTCCTCCGCGCGGTCCAGCTGGGCGGGGTTGGCCTGCAAACGGCACACGCACACACATGCACACACACGTGTGCACACACATGCACACACAGGCGGCGGGCCTGCCCCTGTGTGTGCAAAGACCAGACCAGGACACGAGGACACCGGAGGAATTCTAAAACCCTACAAATAATACAGGGCCAGCCTGGGTCACTGTCCTTGGAAACCTAGGCTACGCTTAGCAGCAAACAGCAGATTGAACTCCGAGTTCCCTGGCAGCTAGAGTGTAAAGGGAAACATGCGCTACAGCATGATTTGCGATGTTCGTAACGTGAAAAGCGCTCGCTTTCTGGGGCAATGAGAAGAAATCCCAGTGCCAAGACCTGACAAATATGCCTTGTGATGTGTTCTTATACAGGGGGCGCCACAGGACAGGGTGAAGGGCCCCATAAAGGTTCCACCAGCAGAACAATACGTTCCTGCTGCCCCGGTGCATCATGGCAAAGCGGTACCTGCAGGCGGTGCGGGGCTCTCTAGCAGGGGAGGGAGGATGGAGGGCGGGCAGGGCGGGCAGGGACTCACCCGATGGACTTGATCCTCATCCGCCTCCATGACCGTTCCGTCGGCATCGAGGCAAAGCCGGACCCTTCCCGCTGGCAGGTCGGCTGTTCCCTCATCTGGCTTTAGCACCGTAGCTGGGTGGAAGGTCCAGAGAGGAGGGGAGGAGAGGAGAGAGGGAGAGGGAGAGGGAGAGGGAGAGGCTGAGCTGGGCTGGAGGGCTGGAGGGGGAGCTTGGGGTAACTCAAAAGGGGCTACACCTGTGACCCCCACCAAACCCTTTCTAAGAGAGGCTAAGACTGACCCACAGTGCCAGCCAGAAACAGTGGGCACCAGAGATGCATGTGCAGGAACCCATCTCATACCTACACCTGGGACAGCAGATATGACACACAGACCACCACTCCCCCTGCAGCACCCGAGACAGACATCACTAATCAGTCCCTCTTCGTAGACATCACTGATCAATCCCCCTTCACAGACATCACTAATCAATCCCCCTTCCACAGACATCAATAACCAATCCCTCTTCACAGACATCACTAATCAATCCCTCTTCCCACTGGCACTCAGAACCGCTTCTTAGTAGCACAGAGACTCAACCACATGGCCCCCTTGCTCTAGACTCTGGGCTCTTTGTGGAACACCATAGGAGCCGAGCCATGTGTATCACATCCAAGTAGTTAATTATCAGGGATCAAGTGCCCCTTGAAACCTATCCAGCAGGCCAGCTGCCAAGGATAAAGTGACCCCAGAGAGCCATGCGTGTGCTCAGGCCCCTGCACAGGTGACTAGTGGGAGAAGAATGGCAGACTTATCCCCCCGGGCGCTAATGCCCTCATTACCGAGAGTAAATCCATCCTTCTGAACCAGCCAAACTTTCTCTGCCTCGTACCATCTGTCCTCAGGAGCCTGGGAGCAAAGATCACAAGTTAAAACCACAAAGTCTCAGCAGCCCCCACCCAGTGTGCAGGGAGCCCCCTCGCAGGGCAGTGTCCTGGACCCGGCTCCTGGCCTTTTAAGGGCCCCGGGAACCTGCATTCTGACCAATCTGTGGAACCCAGGAGCGTTCTAGGTCCAAGCCACCTCTGGCCCTTTTTGAGTTTTAATTTTGAAACAGCCTTTAGTTGCCGAGGCTGGCCTGGAACCTGTGATCCTCCTGTCCCAGCCTCCCAAGTTCTGGAATAACAGACTTGTGTCACCACACCTGACCCAATCTGCTTTTGCTTTCTCTCTCTCTCTCTTTCTCTTCTCTCTCTTTCTCTTTCTCTTTTCTCTTCTCTTCTCTTCTCTTCTCTTCTCTCTCTCTCTCTCTCTCTCTCTCTGTATGTGTGTCTGTGTGTGTGATAATGGGGATTAAGCCCCGAGGACATTCTACTTCTGAGCTACACCCCAGCCCCATTTTTTTTATTCTTTTATTTTGAAACAGTCTCGCTGAATTGCAAAGGACCTCATTAAGTAGCTGAGGGTATCTGCAAGCCGTGAACCTCCTGTTTCAGCCTCCCAAATGCTGGGATTACAAGCGTGCGCCACCACACTTGGCTCCAATCTGCTTTTTAAAAATTACTCAGCTACTACTTAGTGAGGCCCTTTGAAACTCAGTGAGACCCTGTTTCAAAGTAAAGAATAAAAAACAGGGCTTGGGGCGTAGCTCGGGGGCAGAAAGCTCCTGGGTTCCATCCCCAGTACCGCAAAAAGTATTATTATTATTATTAATTATTATTATTGTTATCCTCCTGCTTCAATCTTGAGAACTGTTGGGTAACTGGGTGAGCAGGCTGAGCCGGTCAGCCAAGGGGGCGGCCTTCCCTGGGGAGCATTTGCTCCCCGGCCCCTCTCCGATTCCCTGCCCTCCCCTTCCCCGGCTCCCTCCTGGGGACAGGACCTTCCCAGGGGGCTCCATCACCTGGTCCGAGTCAGTACTCTGGTCTCCTTTACGTGGCTCCTGCAGGGCCGGCGCCTCCTCGCTCTGCTTTTGCTGCTGGGGCCCGGGCCCCTCTGCACCCAGAGCAACCTCCGTGCGCCCCGCGGGGCCCTGTGCTCCAAGGACCGCCGCAGCATCGTCCTCCGCTCTGACGCCGGCCTCCTCGGCCTCCCTCGCTCTGCTTTCCCTCCGGGCCTTCGCCCCAGCCTCCACCGCCGATGCCCCCTCCGTAGCCACCTCCGCCGGGGCCTCGCAGCCCCTCTCTGCCTGGCTCCCAGCTTCGCCGACCTCCCCAGCCCGGCTCTGAGGCCGCGCCTCCTCTCCGGGCCTCACCTGGCGCTCACCTGGCTGCCGGGGTGCACCTGCGGACTCGGGCGGCTCGGGCGCGCCCCCTGCCGGCGGCTGCTCGCCCTGCGCCGGGCCGCTGCCCCCGGGCCCCGCCTCAGGCTGCGCGGGCTTTCCCTCCGGGCTGGGGGGCGCCCCTTCTTTATCCTTCTTATTTGGGGGGCCTTCCTCCTTGCTCTTTCTGCCCAGAGCACCGCCCCACTTTCTCGCCTGCACTTGGGGCCCGGTGGGCTTCCCTTCAGCCCCCAAGCCCTTGGGCAGACCCCCGTTTTCCACCTTGTTTGGGGGAGCCCCACTCTTCTCCTCTCTCCCCTTTAGCGCCCCGTCACCTGCCGGCTGGGCTTGGCGCCTGGTCCTCTGCTCCTCCTTGCGCTGCGGCTCGCCCCCCTTCTGTCCTTTGGTCTGGGGGCCCCCGCCCCCCACCCCCTCCGTGCCCTGAGCCGTCTCGGCTTCTGTTCCTCGGCCTGGGGTCCCAAGTCCCCCCTTTTGGGGCTTCTCAGGCCTCGAGGCCAAGTCCTTGGTGCTGGCCTGGGGGCCCCCGGGACTCCCCGGGGTCTCCCCTCTCTGGCCCCCTCCAGGGTCTGCGGCGGGGGCAGCGCGGGGCTGGGCGTGCGGCTCCGGCCTGGCTGCCTCCGGGTCCAGCTTGGCCACCATCAGCAGCACGTCGCCCCGCCTGGCGCCCCTCTTGAAGGGCGGGGGCCTTTTGGGGGGCGTCCCACTGAGGCTGGGCTCCTGCGGCTCCTCGCCAGAGATGCGGGTCGTCTGCGCAGGCTCGGCCCCGCCGCCCTCCTTGCCCGGAATGTCTGCGCTCTGCGGAGAGGCGGCCTGGCCATCCTGGGGGGTCTGTCGGCTTCCTGATTTGGGGGCGCTGTTGGTCTTGCTGCTGGGTTGGCTGGTGGAAACCTCTGGGGTCTAGGAAGGAGAACAGGCTCAGCTGCTGGCTGATCCAAGAGCTTCATTCCCCCGCCCCCAGTACCGGGGATGGAAGCCAGGGGTGTTCTACCTCTGAGCTGCACCCCCAGCCCAATTTTTTATTCTTTATTTGGAAACAGGGTCTCACTAAAGTTGCAAAGGGCCTCACTAAGTAGCTGAGGCTGGCTGCAAACCTGGATCCTCCTGTCTCAGCCTCCCAAATGCTGGAATCACAAGGGAGCACCACCACGCCCGGCCAACACCTTCTTTATCCACAGGGTCTCCCATCCATTCATCTAGCCAGAGGTCCCCAGGCACCGCCAAGGTGGGGCGGCACCATGCCAGGCAGTGAGCCTTGGCCCAGATCCTCCCGCCCAGCCACCCAGGAAGGAGGGTGGGTTTTGGAGCCAACAGAACCTCGTTCAACTCCTGAGTCTGCCGCCGCCCGGCTGTGTGGCCTGCATAAACTGCTTTCCCACTCTGAGCCTGTCAAAACGAGGATCGTAAAGACCTGCTTGCGGGGTAGGAGTGAGGATTCCTTATTACAGTGAAACTGAGCCTGGCACCTAGTAGGTCTCCAGGAACAGTAGCTGCGCCATTGCTGCTCCTGATATTACTGTTACTTGTGCCTTGATTCTTCCTGTGGGCCAGAAAAGGATCAGGAAAAGGCCCAGGGTTTGTCACTAGAAGTTACATTAGAGCTGGACATGGTGACAAACACCTGTAGTCCCAGTACTTGGGAGGCTGAGACAGGAGGATCGCAGGTTCAAAACCAGCCTCAGCTCAGTGAGGTTCTCTGCAACCTAGTGAGACTCTTGTTTCCAAATAAGAAATAAAATCTGACTAGGGGGATAGTTCTGCAGTAGAATGCTCCTGGGTTCAAGCCCCAGTAACAGTAACACACACACACACACACACACACACACACACACACACACTATATATATATATATATATATATATATATATATATATATATATATCCCCATCTTTACTCCCTTACTCCCCAGCAGGGTGACCATGTTCTGTCGCAGCGTCCTCACACTGGTCCCCCCACTTCACTGCCTGTCCAGTTCAGGCCCTTAGTTTCTACTTCTGGGGTCCCCACTCCTGCCTGGCCTACACATTGGAGCTACGTAAACACCCAGGGTGTCCTCAGCCTGCTGCCCTCCTGGGTGCGTCCCTGGGAGCCCTGCGCAGTTGGGGATTGCAGGATTCTGGTCTGGTCCTTTGCTCATTCTTGTTCTGGGGCTCACCCCTCCCTGCCCCTTGGTCTGGGGCCCCTGACCCTGCTCCTCACTGTGTCCTGACCCTTCTCCCTTCTGTTCCTTGGCCTGGGTCTCAAGCCAGCTTGGCCATGGATGGCCCGACGGGCTCCCAGAGGCCTCCACCTCTGCACACAGAGCTCGGGCTGTTGCACCCTGATGCATGGCTTTGCCCCCAGCCCTGGTCTGGGCTCTTCCATCATGGATGGAGCCGATGCAGCCCGGCTGGGCTCTCACCCTCCTATTGCATTCAAGCCATGCTGGGATCTGTCAATTCCACCCTGCAGAGCTGCAGGTGTGTGTCTCCTCTCCCAGGTCGACTCTCTCTCTCTCTCTCTCACCTGGGCCACTCGACAGCCTCTGAATGGTCTCCCTCTCATTGGCTGACAGTCATTGTAAATGGGATGAAAAGATTTGGGCAGCTACCTACAACCTACAGGGAAATCATGCAACCCCACTCTTGGATATTCAAATCCTCAACAAGGAGCCCCCAAGCCCATTCTGTTCTGGCCATCCCTGTGCATCCCAATCTTTGGCTACACTGGGCATCACCCACACCTGACCCTCCCATGTTGGCTCTGCCAACTCTGTGCCTGGCATACTCTCTCCTCACCACTTGGCCATGCCTACTGGTCCTTTTATACCCAGCCCAAATGCCACTCCTACATATCTAGGTCATGGTCTACTGTTTCTTTTATACCCAGCTCAAAGGCCACCTCTATGTTTCTGGATCATGGCCTACCGTTTCTTTTATACCCAGCTCAACGTTTCTGGATCATGGTCTACTGTTTCTTTTATACCCAGCTCAAAGGCCACCTCTACGTTTCTGGATCATGGTCTACCATTTCTTTTATACTCAGCTCAACGTTTCTGGATTATGGTCTACTGATCCTTTTATACCCAGCTCAAAGGTCACCCCTATGTATTTAGGTCATGGTCTACTGTTTCTTTTATACCCAGCTCAAAGGCCACCTCTAAGTTTCTGGGTCATGGTCTACCGTTTCTTTTACACCCAGCTCAAAGGCCGCCTCTACGTATCTAGGCCATGGTCTCCTGGTCTTTTTATACTCAGCTCAAAGGTCACCTCTACACATCTCAGCTTGAAAACCTCAACTAGAAGTCATCTCCTGTGTCCACACAGTTCTAGAGTACTTCATGGGTATGGCTGTCACCACAGTGAACACATTCCTCACACCCTGCTGGCTTTTATTTGGGTTTCTCTGCTACTTGAAGGGTGCATGCCACAAAATCAGTCTCTTTCTTCAATTGTGTAATAACAACAATGATCATAGCTATTGCATGTAGACCCTTCTCCAAGGGCCCCACACGACCACAACGCGACATGCTCCTAAACCCTCCTAAGGACCCAGCGAGATAATTTCTGCACTTTAGCCCAATTCTATCATTAAAACTGCTGATGCAGAGATAGCCCCAAAGACAAAAGTCTTTGTACAGCCAGGTCTCTTGGACTCTCAGGCCAGTGCCCTTGGCTGCTACACACTCCACACTATCCCCCACTTTTCTAAGGCTCTTTGGAACCTTTCAGGAGCTTTAAGAATCTGGATGCCCAGGGACACTGAAGGAGTTGGTCTGGGTAGCGGCTCCTGGTGCTTCTGACTTCTATCAGGGCCAAGATCCATGCTCCGGTGCCCACCCCCGAGTGGCTCAGCTGACCTCGCAGGCCAGCAGGACGGGGCCTCAGAGGAGGACTGGCTGCACTTGGCAAGCCTCACCACTGTCTACACCACTGCTGAGAAGCGAGTCACTGCCTTATTTTTAAACAACTGCTGCAGAAGAGAAACAGTTGCACGGGATTGTGCCAAACTAGAGGACCGCTCCCCTCCCCTGCGGGCACACTGGGAAGTTCCTGCCTCTGGATTCTCGGTCCCTCATGCCCATTTCCCATCTGCGCCCTCCGAGCCTCTGGAGGAGATGGTGCCTCTGGAATCTCTGGGGCAAGAGGAAACTTGTAGCCAGTCTATTCTGTTGCCCCTCACCCAAGTCCCTTTTTCCCTCCCTGTAAAATTGGCCTGGGTACCAGTGGCCCCTCACCAGGATTATATATGAGAAAAAAATAAGACAGGAGAAAGAACGCCGTGATTTACTCAACAGGCCCGGAAAATCCAATTGGCAGCGCCCTCTGGGGCTGGCAGCCTCACTGGGATATGCTCCTGAGGCCCCTGCTCTGGCCGGGGAACAGCTAGGCCCACGGAGCGGCCACCTGCTGTGGGCTGAGGCCGCTACCTCTACCTCCTATCCTGGTTCTCAGTCTCCCTCCAGGCCCCGCCGAGTCTCTCCAGCGCCACCTGGAGGCTAAGTGAATTCTGCACCAATTGCTCTGGGATAACACTGATATTCCCATAGTGCACTGCGCTACAGGCCTGTCTCCCTGGTGTCCAGCCTCACCATCCTGCCCTGGTCCTCTGGTGCAGGAGCCGGAGGGAGGAAAGGAGGGAGACAACACTGGCCTCTACCGGGGACGAGTTTGGGCCACATCACGTTGAAGCATTGCTTCAGTCCAGCATTGCCATGCAGGACAATAGTGGGTTTTTAGAGAACACTGACCAATTAGACATGATGTCAGAGACTGAGGTCACCACCCCCACTGTGCATTAACCCTTTAACTGTTGGACTGTGGCCATCCCAAGGGACTCAGGGGGCAAGGCAGGGGGGCATGGCCGCTGGAGGGCGCCTGGGGCCATGTACATCTGCTGCCTGATCTGGAAGGCTCTCAATACTCTAACAATACAACTGAAACTGTGGACACCAAGAGAATGTCTTTTCTGCTTACAGCCAACTAACTGTACATCTTAGCCATCTTTCTGCAAAAATAGGCATAAAATGATCTCCACCCATCATTTAGCAACTGGTTTCACTTATTCATTCAACAGACACTTGCTGGACATTCAGAAGACCAAATCATCTCTACACTCTACACAATAAAAATAAATGGGGTATAGTGGGAACCAGAAGAAGAAGAAGAAATTCCATAGATGAATATTTTCTCTTCTTTTATCCTTCTTTCTTTCTTTCTTTCTTTTTTCTTTTCTTTTCTTTTTTTTTTTTTTTTTTTTTTTTTTTTTTTTTTTTTTGGTACCGGGCATTGAACCCAGAGACATTCTACTTCCTTTGAAACGGGGTCTTGCTAAGTTTCTGAGGGTCTCACTAAGTTGTTGAGGGTAGCCTCAAACCTGTGATTCTCCCGTCTCAGGCTCCCAAGTACTGGGATTACAAGCACGCCACTGTGCTGGGCCAGAGAGATACAGTGTGAGGCAGGTTTTGAAGGTTGCTCAGGAGCTCAACCGATCGAGCTCAAAGAAAGACATTCCTTAGAGCGGGAATGGGAGAACTAAGACTGGGAGTTAGTGGGAGACGGGCTACAGGCCGGGATGGTGTCTGGATGCAGAAAGGCCCCAGCCCCTCCCCGAGGCCACTTACCTGTGGCTCTGGGGAGGCAAACGCTGCCTGCTTCCTCCGTCTGGCCTCTTTGGACTCTTTCTCAGTCTCCCGGACCAGCTGCCTGATGAAGCCCCCCGGGATGACGGAGAACAGGGGAGGGGGCGAGGATGGCGGGGGGCTCTTGTCCTCTTCCCGGATCTGTTTTGCAGCAGCGGGGAGGGAGAGTGCGGAGTGAGTGGCCGGCAGGTGGAGGGTGCACTTTAGGGGTCAGTAGTGCAGTGGGGGGCTGAGGAGACCCACTGGACCATGCCCCTGACAAAAGGCCAAAGACAGAGACTGAGGCTCAGGGGGACCCCGGGAGGCCCCGAGAGAGCGTGTGAAGATGGAATGTCTCAACAGCAGAGTCTACCGTGAAACGTGATCCCTGCCCGGACTGCAGGACCCTCAGACCACAGGTTCCCTGCTTTGACCCAGGGCATCCCTAAAAAGACCTCCTCTGAAAGGAGCTGTTCCAGCTCTCAGGAGGTGACGGAGCACAAGGAACCATCCACACCCGGACCCGTCTCAGCTTGCATCTAATACAATGGCTAATGACTTCCCCAGGGGCTTTCTGCACGCCAGGACCCGGCAAGGCAGGGAAGGGCTGGCGGCCATGGTTTACAGAGTCAGCATTCCTCGCCCCTGGGCTCTGCGTCTAGGGATCCAGCCAACCACCAGTGCAGAGACTCACGCAGAACAATCGCATCTGTGCATATTAAATATGATCGGACTCTAATACGATACTATGCACAGACTAGAATACCATATCAAATATGCACAGACTGCAAAACAATGTAGCTGCTGTTGTAACATTGTATCTGGTGTCATGAGTCCTCTAGAGAGAATTTGACTGAAAAGAAGATGGAGTCGGTTATAAGCAAATGCTATCTGTTCTTCTTTATCTAGGGGCGGAGCACCAGTGAGTTTGGGGGTCTGCAAAGGGTCCTGGCATCCACCCCATGGGTGCTTAGGGACAATGTATAAGGTCCAGCCCTGTGGTTTCAGGCCACTTAAGTGACCCAACTTTGGCTACGTCCTTACACCAGGACAGGGGCTTCTAGGGATTCCCCGGTGCTGAGTCCTAAGTGAACAGCTTGGACGCTGACATTCTGGTTCAGAGAGGTGGCCAGGCCAGGGCACGCTGGACGCGGTTTGCTGCTGAGACCCCTATGTCGGTCACAGGGACCTTGGAGGCTGAGACGGGGCCCCGGCCGCATCTCTAACCTGCATCACTGAGACTAATCATGGGAAAGGGGGGGAAATCACCCATGCTTGATATGGAAAAGCCACACACAGCCCAAAATAACCTCCTTATCAAGGCTCTCCGTGTGCGCCTGGAAAATATCCTCCTCTGCTGCCCGGCTGATAAGGGGGGAGTCCAAAGGAGAGGGGAGGCGGGGGATAGGCAGAGGCGGGGGACCTCAGCCTGGGAAGAGCCAGGGCATGCCCGGTGGTGGGGGGGGGGCTCACACCGCCACCCTTCTCCTTCCATCCCTTCCAAGGCAGGATCAAAGCCCACTGTCTAGTGGGGAGGGGGGGCTTAGAGCACAATGCACAGGTGTCAAAGCTGCTTCCCCTCCCACCTGTTCAAATGGCGAGCCCAGCCCAGCCTGGGGTGGGGCAGGGTCAGCCAAGATGGAAGCCCCACGGAGGACTGGCATGGACCAAAGACCCCTTCTGGGGGGGAAGAGCCCATTTCCAGGTGCTGGGTTGACCAAGGCGCTGCCAGCCCCCTCCATGCTCTTCTGCAGCCCCCAGCGCCCCCCAACACACCCCAGCTGAGACTCATCGCCCAGCCTCCCGCTAAGGGGCAGGGGAGCCCGGGCAGCCCGGGGCAGCGATGCCCAAAGGGTTGGGCAGGCCGGGCCGGGAGGCTGAGGAGATGGCCCTGGGCGAGGCGGGTGCGACCTCTGCCCGAGCTGGGACGCCCGGGTGAGTCCCGCAGCCCGGCCCCGGCCCGAGCGGGACTTGCCTTCTGCTCCCACAGGGCGAGGCGCGAGGAGATGGCCATGCTGGGCAGCTGCGAGGCGGCGGGCGGGCGGGAGGCGCCCCCTGCTGGACGGTCGCGGAGGCGCCGCGGACACCGGTGGAAGTGCTGGAGATGGGGCGCGGCCTGGGGGGTAAAGATGGGGGGAGAGGACAGGTTAGACCCTGGGCATCACCAGCTCTGTCCACCACGCCGGGAGCCCGCACTGTAACTGATTTATTTTTATTTATTTATTTATTTATTTATTTATTTTTGCAGGTCTGGGCTGGAACCCAAGGGGCATTCTACCTTCAAGCTACACCCCCAGCCCTACTTTTTATTCTTTATTTTGAAACAGGGTCTCACTGAGTTGCAGAGGGCCTCGCTAAGCAGCTGAGGCTGTCCGCGAACCGCGATCCTCCCGTCTCAGCCTCCCGAGTGCTGGGATGACAAGCGTGCGTCGCCACGCCCGGCTTCACGCTCTAACTTTTGATTGAGGGGTAACTCACAATCAGAAAAATGCACAATTGCACGCAGGTAGACCACACCCAAAGAACTAGCGTTTTGATAAAAGGCTTGTTTTGTATTATTTATTTATTTTATTGTTTGCGTTGGGGATTGAACCCAGGGGCATTCTACCTCTGACCTATACCCGCAGCCTGGAGGCTCGGGGCCAGCTGTGAGTCCTGGGTTCGGAGCTGCCGGCCTGTCTACGGCCCGGGCGCAGGCTGTGCCGGGTAGGAGCTCGGCGTGGGCCTCGGCCCGGGTCCCCCTCGGGGCTCGGGCCAGCCCCACTGACCCAGGGCCGCCAGCCAAGCCTGGGAGCTGCGTCAAGCCTTAATTTAAGCAAGTGTTCTTAGCACGCCGTCCCTTCCCAGGCTGCCAGACACCTGTCGTGTCAGCGGCTGTTTTAAGACCATGAGGCTCAGACCCTAAATTCACCTAGAAAGTCTCAGGTCTCCCCTTAGGGCTGATGACAGCACCCCCACAAAGCCAGGGGGGGGCAAGGAAACTATAGCCCCCACCCCATTGCTCCACAATATCCAGGCAAGGCCACCAGGCGTCCAGGGACTTCATTGTCTCATAAAATAAATGTTCGAGTGTTTATTGGGGCTACAAGGCCCCCTCAAAACCACCTGCCCTACAAGTCGCCTCCGATCCTCCAAGCTGGTTACACTCAGCCCCGGGCGCATGCTTCTAAACACATTCACACCCCAGGACCTTTGCACACGCTCTCCCCCTGTGTCAGTATCTCTTCCTTCTGCACAGCTCACACCTCCACCTCCTTCAACTCTTAGCTGCTTCTCCACAAACCTGCTCTCACCCTCTACTTAAATTGTACCCCCCCCCCGCTCCATGGGAAACCCGCACTTGAGGCAGGGGCCAGGTCACTAGTAACTGGTCCCAATCCTATCTTCATTTCCTCTGGTGGAAGTAGCCCAGGCCCCAGCACAGGAGGATTTTTTTTTTTCAGCACTTGGAAAACCAACCACGTGCCCAGCACCAAAATAGATCCTCCCGTCTCAAATGCCCCCAGCGCCCTGACTTCCTACTGCACCTGGAATTTAATGATATTAATACCTGCTCTTGTATTTGTGTCCCACGATGGTGCCATACGGCTGGCACCCTTCGCAGAGAGCAGAAGGCAGCTCAGAGAAGCCAAGGAACTCGTCTGAGGTCGCCCGGCCAGAGGCAGGCTGTGTCGAGGGGTGTCTACCTCTCCCCCTGCATCTGCAGCTCCCACCACAGCCCCACATCACCAATGCTAAGAGGAGACTGAGGCGGGGTGCCAGGCTGAGGCCCGGAGGCACCCTATGCCCAGAGGAAACTTGAGGTACCCGAGAAGGTGGCGCAAGGAGGCACATTCTAAGCCGGGCGTGGTGGCGCACGCTTGTCATCCCAGCATCCGGGAGGCTGAGACCAGAGGCTCACGGTTCGCAGACAGCCTCAGCTACTGAGCGAGGCCCTTCGCAACTCAGTGAGACCCTGTTTCAAAATAAAGAATAAAAAGTAGGGCTGGGGGTGGAGATGAGAGGTAGAATGCCTCTGGGTTCCATCCCCAGTACAGCAAAAAAAAAAAAAAAAAAAGAAAGAAAGAAAGAAAGAAGGAAAGGAGGAAGAAAGAAAGAAGAAAGAAAAAGGAAAGAAAGGTAAAGAAAAGGAAAGGAAAGGAAAGGAAAGGAAAGGAAAGGAAAGGAAATCTCCTGTGCACCCTGGGCTGCAGCGACTCTGGGCCCACTGCCCTGCTGTCCTTGCAGCTCAAAAGCAGCTGGATGCAATGTGTTAACAAACTGTGTGCAGATAAATACAGCCAGGTTTTGAAGCCCAGGGAGAGCTGCACTGGGCAGGTCATTCGCTGACCCCGGCCTCCGTGGGACAGCGCGGCCTGCTGTGTCCCTGTCCTGTATTCTCTTTGATGGCCCGAGGGAGCCACCCACCTGCACCCTGCAAGGACCTGGAGCCGTCTCCCTGAACCCTGTGGGGACCCTCGAGCAAGCTGCCTGCACCCTGCAAGGCCCTGATCACACAGATGTACCCCCCACCCCGACCCCCACTAGGGAAGGCCGAGGTGCCTGGGAGGAGACTGGGCTACAGGAAGGAGGTTCTGGTTCCAGTATCCACCTGGAATTCTCTCTCCAAGCACCCCTTTGGGCAGCTGGCTCTGCACCCCAAGGAACCCCCAGGGGCTGTGCCCCTGCTCCCGGGTCCCTGAGTCTGAGTCTGGTCAGCGGAGGCTGTGTCAGGAGACCCAAGAAAGACCTGAAGGGCGGGAGGCACCGGCTCCACACTGCTCCCTCCCCGAGGTGGCCCTGTCCTGTGGCCGAGCCACGGCTAGATTCCTCGGTTACTCCACCTTTCCTTGCAAGGAAGGACCCCGCTGACCCTGATCTCTGAGTGTCAACCGGCTTTGCGGTTCCCGAGCCCCACACACAGCTCCTGGGAGAGTTATTCTCCCAAGCCCCAGTGGAGTGGGCTGTTTCCTAGAAATTCTTTGGCAGAGACAGCCGGGGACAAGTAGGTTTCAGCACCTGGGTCGCCTCTGATGGACGGGCAGTGGCTGTCTGGAGCGCCCTATGGGAGGGCTGGGAGAGTTTATCTGGGCTCAGTGACGGAAGAGTTCCCCGGTGGATTATTAATGTCTGCCCTGAGCCTAGGAGAGGGAATCACGACAAGTGCTATCTATTTCCCAGCCGGAGGCTAAGTGGACAGAAGCAGCTCCTGGCTCATACGTGGCACGGTCTAGTTCACTAAAGCCCCGAGTTTGGTGGCCAAAGAGTCTGCAAAGCCCCCTCCGCCACTCGGGGCAATAGAAGCCCCCGGCCGGCGCCGCCTCCGGTCCAGACCCTATTCACCACGACCCATGTCATTCACGAGAGCTCACGGTAGAGGGGCCGGGCGTGGGGATTAGGGTGGCAGGGTTGAAAGAGGAAAAGAAAGACGGGGATAGAAAAGATGGGAGGAACAACAGACGCAGGAGGGAGATGAAGAAGAACCTGGAAGAGAGAGGTGCTGGGCCCCCACGGAGCCAGGGAGGGAGCCCCGAGGCCCAGCCCCTGCGCAAGGGCTTCCTGGATAGTTAATGAGCTGGCCCTTGGTCTGGCCCACCGATGGTCGCTGCTTAAACTTGTGGGGCTGCAATTCCTCCACCCACCACACGTGGGCGCCACCCTCCTCGCCCCTTTTCCCAGGGGTGATTTGAGTACTGGACGCTCCTGGTGCCCGCTAGCCATACGGACTTCACTATAGTCTCCTGCTGGTCAGGTCAGGTTCCAAGCGGGTTAAAATCTCCAAGTGCTTTGCATGTCAGCGACTAAGCCAATACCCCACCTTATTCTCTGTCCCTAAATGACTCGACAGATGTTTCTCAGGACACCTAAAGAGAAAATTCTCTGCTCCTGGACATGCGGCCCCTCCCCCTCCACATCCAGGGTTGCCCTGCTGTCCTTGGTTGACCACACACTCCTCCACAGCCACCTTGCCCCAGGCCAGCTGAAGGGTGGCCGGCGAGGTTTCCCTTGCAGACCAGCACTGACCAGCTTGTCCTTGGGAGCTGTCTGGAGTTGGATTCAATAGGAACATGTGCTGTAATTGATTAGCAATGTTTCAAGCTAATTGGATGCAAAAGGAATGTGTGCTGTGGTCGAATAGCAATGTCTGCAGCTTGTTGGATGCAATAGGAATGTGTGCTGTGGTTGATTGGCAATGTCTGCAGCTTGTTGGATTCAATAGGATTGTGTGCTGTGGTCGATTGGCAATGTCTGCAGCTTGTTGGATTCAATAGGATTGTGTGCTGTGATCGATTGGCAATGTCTGCAGCTTGTTGGATTCAATAGGAATGTGTGCTGTGGTCGATTGGCAATGTCTGCAGCTTGTTGGATTCAATAGGATTGGGTGCTGTGGTCGATTGGCAATGTCTGCAGCTTGTTGGATTCAATAGGATTGTGTGCTGTGATCGATTGGCAATGTCTGCAGCTTGTTGGATTCAATAGGACCCTGTGCTGTGATTGACTAGCAATGTCTGCCCTTGGTACAGGAATGGTTAGGGGCCACACCTGTGCTAGGCATTTGCCATGATCACACAGAGGCAAGAGGCTGGTCAGAATTTAGTCAAAAGCTTCCCTGACTCCCTTAATGTTTTGAGTTTATGTAAAAAACCTGACTTTGCTACATAGAGCAAAGCTAATACGCTATCCACTAACCACGTGTGGCTGGTTAAATTTAAAGTAAAGCCAGGCATGGTGGCTCAAACCTGGAATCCCAGGACTTGGGAGTCCGAGACAGGAGGATCGCAGGTTTGTGTCCAGCCTCCACAACTTAGTGAAACCCTGTTTTGAAATAAAAATAAAAATCCCAAGGTGTAGCTTGAAAGTAGAATGCCCCTAAAATAAAAATAAAAGTAATTTAAACTAAAATTTTAAAAAATTAGTCTATCATGCATGAACCACATTCCAACTGCCCAACAGCCACACGGGGCTGGTGGCTACCATATTGGATAGCATTGGTTAGAAAGTTCTGTGGGTCAGAAGTTGACTGAACCAGTGTTCTCACCGAGTGGTGCTAATGGACCACTGGGCGGTTCCTGGAGCCATCCTGGGTTGTCACTACTGGAGAGAAGGTGTTACCGTCTTATCCCGAGTCAAGACCAAGGATGCCCCTGAGTACCCTACAGACAATGGCCGCCCCAGCAACAAAGAATGGCCCAGCCACACAAGTCCCCAGTGCCCAGGTGGGCGCAGGCCCGGGCCCTGGTCCAGAGCAAACGTGGCAATTGGGAGATGCCTTGGGGAAAACCAGGGCAAAATAACCTTGGTTTTGGACCCAAATTAGAGGCAATGGAGAAAGGCGCGCGCAAACACACCGCCCGCGATTGACAGAAAAGCAGGAGAGGAAGCAGGCGCCCAGACCTGCCTGGGTTCCCTCTTGGATAAACCGGGGCGGGGGCCACATCCCCTCCCCAATGGCCAATGGGTTCACGGAGGCGAGGCGTGGGAACGGGCTTCGTGATCTGTCTTTCATTAGATGGCACAAGCTTGTCCGGGCTCCCGCAGAAAAGCGAGGCCTCCAGGCAGGACCTGGGGTCACAGGAGCCTCCAAAGCTTGGGGGTTCATAGCCCCCAAGCTATGAACCGGGGGTAACGAGATCACCAGAACACGGGCGTGACGAAGACGTGTAATCCCCTGAGCAACCGGCCGCCTCTCTCTCCAGTCCTCGGCCAGCCCAGCTGTCTTCCATGAAATCGAAACTTAAGACCCCGGCCGGGACCCAAGCGACAGCTGAAATCAGAACTCAGTCGACTGAGGGTGGAGACAAATTCCCTGCGCACCCCGATCCTTGAAACTTCGGATACTCAAAGTTGGGGACTAGCTGTCTACACGGTAAATACACTTTGCAGACTCCAGGAGACTTTCCCGTCCTTACCAGAAAAGACGGGGTTTGGCTCTGTTTTGCTTGTTTGTCCGATTGAACCCGGGGACATTTTGCTGCCGCACTACACCCCCCCCCAGCCCTACTTTATTTCTTATTTTGAAACAAGGTCTCGCTGAGTTGTCAAGGATCTCATTAAGAAGTTGAGGCTAATCTTGGACCCCGATTCTCCTGTCTCAGCCTCCCAAGGACTGAGATTACAGGCGGGCACCACTGAGCCTGTTTTGTTCTGTGGTGCCGGGGATCAGACCCAGGGGCGTTCTACCTCTGAGCTACACACCCGCCACCCTCTCCCCTTTTTCTGGACATGAGGTCTCACTTGGCTACTGAGGGTCCCACTATGTGGCTGAGGCTGGCCTCAAACCTGAGCTCCTCCTGTCTCAGCCGCCCAAGTACTGGGAGAGAGAGCTGTCTTGACTTCCAAAGATCTTGTTTATGTCATAAAGTCCATTTTTATTTCCCAATCCTTTCTTTTACATCTTGGGGAGGGAGGATGGAAAGGTTTGGGGGGGGTATTAGTGATGGGAAGGAAGGACTGGGTTATTATTTCTAACACAGGGAGCCTCAGACTGTACCCTGAATGCCAATATTAAAAGCCAGGGCCAGCCAGGCGTGGTGGTGCACACTTGTAATCCCAGTACTTAGGAGGCTGGGACAGGAGGATTGTGCAGGTTCGAAGCCAGCCTCGGCTACTTAGTGGGGCTCTCAGCAATTTAGTGAGACCCTGTCTCCAAATAAAATATTAAAAAAAAATAGGTCTGGAAGTGTAGCCCGGAGGTAGAAGGCCCCTGGGTTCTATCCCCAGTACAATAAATAAATAAATAAATAAATAAATAAATAAATGGCAAGGGTCGGCCTAAGCCCGATGCCATCACTGCAAAGCTGTGCGTCTTGGGGCAAGCCGCTCCCCCTCCCTGTGCCTCAAAGCCACCATCTGTAGACAGAGAGGGCTGGATTGGGCAGTAACCCTGAGGACCTACACTTGCCTCAAACGCAAATCCACTTTCTGCTTTTTTCTATTTTCTTTTGCCATACTGGGGATTGAACCCAGGAGCATTCTACTTCCGTGAGCTACGCCCCCAGTCCTATTTTTTATTCTCTATTTTGAAACAGGGTCTCACTGAGTCGCGGAGGGCCTCACTAAGTAGCTGACGCTGTCCGTGAGCCGTGATCCTCCTGTCTCAGCCTCCAGAGCGCTGGCTCTGGAGCGCCGCCAAGCCTGGCTACAGTTTTCAAATGATCTAACCCCGTGTGGCTTTAATATGAAGGCTCTGGCGGACACCTGTCTGCCTAAAGTGGACCTCCCAGGCCTGCTTCTCATCTTAGTGCCCAGGATGGGGCAGGGCTGTCTGGCCAGGGTCTTGTAGGGACAGAGTGAGAGGCCCTGCCTCTTGGCAGCCCCGAGGGGGCCTCTCCAAAGGACGCGGTGGCAGGACTCAGACCTCAGACAGTGCCGCACAGGCTCGGATGGCCGGCCGGCAAGACTCCATGCAGCAACCCTCCCTCCAGTGTGCTAGGCGCTCACCCACCGGGGGACAGGGCCGGGCTGGACCTGGAACCACCTGCCGGGTCACCGTGCAGCAGGTGTGGACATGCCTGGGAGTCTGAGTTTCCCCTGTCCCAGCAAGGCCGATGGGGGAGTCACAGCCCACAGCTGGAGGTAGGGGTCCTGGAGGAGATCTCCAAGAGGGCTCCCGACCCCCAGGAGCTGGGAGGGGAAACTGAGTCCAGAGGGACAGGCCCTGTTAGAGGCAGCGGAGCCCGAATCGGAATTGTGAAGGGGCCAGGCCTGCGTGCAGGGGGAGCTCGGTGCTGTACACCAAGACACAAAACCTCAAAGCAAATGACCTCCCTCTCCCCCACCTCCTCCTCATCCTCCTCCTTTCTTTTCCTTCTTCTCTCCCTCCTCCCAATCCAGTGTGTGTGTGTGTGTGTGTGTGTGTGTGTGTGTGTGTGTGTGTGTTTTACTGGGGATTGCACCCAGAGGCGCTCTACCACTGGGCTACCCTCCCGGGCCTATTTTTATTTATTTGGTACTAGGGATTGAACCCAGAGGCATTCATTCCACCTGCGAGCCACACCCCCAGCCCCTATTTTATTTTTTTCTTTTGAAACAGGGTCTCACTAGGTTGATGAGTGTCGCCTCTTGCTAAGGCCGTCCTCCCACCTGCCATCCTCCTGACTCAGCCTCTCAAGTCCTGGGCTCACAGGTGTGCACAGCGCCCGGCCTCTGCTGTGTTTTCTAAAACTCATCCTAACGCCGCACAGGCCCACCCTGTCCGCCCCCACTCGGGGCATGCTGGTGGCCTGTCCCACCCAGGAAAACCCACTTAGGTCCGGCGTGAAGTGAAGGGACCGCCATTCCTGTTGGGTACCAGAAGCCGGAGCGGAGCTCCCCAAGACGGACACCAAACAGCAGGCGTCTTCTTGGATGGCCAAAACCCCAAACTAACAGCTCCTGGTACCCCACATCTCGCAGGACGGACACCAGGCCCTGCAGTGCGGATGGAGGCCGGCGGTAAGCTCGGAGCCCAGCCAGGCTGAGTGGCTGTGGTCCCAGCCTCCTCCTGGGAGAACCGGCTGAGAGATGGTGGCCAGAGACAGGCGGCCTTCAAGTCCTAGGAAGCAGTTCCAGGTCAAAGAGAAGAGGGGAGAGAAAGGAGGAAGGAAAGGGGAGAGAGAGAAGGAATAGGAGGAGGAGGAGGAGGAGAAGGAGGAGGAGGAGGAGGAGGAGGAGGAGGAGGAGGAGGAGGAGGGAGAGGGAGGTCATTTGCTTTGAGGCTTTGTGTCTCAGTGTACAGCACTGGGCTCCCCCTGCGCTCAAAGCTGCTCCCTGCGCCTGCCGACTGAGACCTGCGGGTCTTCATTCAAAAAAGAAACTGGTCGCAGCAACACCACCCCATGGGGAGGCACCACAGCGCCCCGAAAGCCTGGTAGGACCCGCCCGTCCCCACCGCTCACACCGGCTTCATTGAAAAGCAAAGACCAATCAAAATAAAATAAAGCTGACGCTCAGCGGCGTTGAAACCCGAAAGGGACAGGGTTGGGCGTCCTGGCCTACACTGCACGCCCGAGAAGCAGAAATCACTCAGGGTCGAAGGAAAAACAGAAAAGCCGCCAACTTCGGGTCCGAGTTCCCCGGTGGAGTGTGTAGCTCAGGACCTTGATGTATTCCTTAAAATAAAGGACCAGCAAAACCTGATCTTTCAAAAGCCATTGCTTGGCCCGAGCCTGGCTTCTAAAATCCTGCCACAAGCCGTCCTGTTTTCTGAGTGAGCGACCCCGGGGAAGGGGAAGTCCGCACCAGAAAGGCCCCCCAAGAGACAAAGGACCAGGCCTCCCTTCCCAGCCCCCGGAGGCACCTTCCTGAAAACTCAAACCCTCCGGCCGGCTCGCCAAGTGCCCGTGGCCCAACCCAGCGCGACGGTACCTTGCAGGTCACGGTCGGTGGCCCCGGTCGGTGGCCTTGAGGACCCCCAGCAAGCCGGGGGGGTTCTGAAGAGCGGGATCCCGGGCAGGCTGGCCCTTCCTTGTCCCCGTCCCTGACCCCCCAACAGCTCCTCCCCGCCGCTCCCGCCCGCCCTCGCCAAGTGATAGCAGCAGCTGAGTCGACAAGTCATTTCTAAAATTAGCCCGTGAGCTGCAGGTCTGGCCAGGGCCGGCCGCTGACCAGGCAGCCGCGGGCATGGACATATTTGGTGGCCCGGGGCAGAGGAGGGGACAGCTCCGGGCGCAAGCGCGGTCTCGGCCGTCACGGGTGTCCCCGGGCGGGCCGCACACTCAGGCCCCCGCCCCTGCCCGCGCACGAGGCCAGAGGCCACAGCACTGCGTTCCAGGCACACACTGGAAGGAAAATTCTGTAGCAAATGGTGACTCTTAGCAAACAACCTAGGCACAGACGCCTGCCAACCGCTCAGACAATGCTCCCCCTGGCCGGCAGGAACTCTGTGTTCCCGACAGCCCTCGGGGTTTGGGTTTTCTCTCAGGCACTTTTTACAGATGGGGAAACTGAGGCACAGAAAGGTCAGTCAACTTGCCCAAGGCAATGGCGGGCCAGGACTTGAATCCCCAGGCAGCGCTGACCCCGGAAGGCAGTCTTTTCTTTTTTTTTTATTTTCTTTCTTTCTTTTTCTTTTTTTTTTTTTTGTTTCTTTCTTTCTTTCTTTCTTTTTTTTTTTTTGGTACTAGAGATTGAACCCCAGGGACACTCTACCTCTGAACTACAACCCAGCCCTTTTAAATTAATTAATTAATTTGTTTATTTATTTTTATTTTTTGCAGTACTGGGGATGGAACCCAGGGATATTTTACCTCTGAGCTAGACTCCCAGCCCTGTTTTTTATTCTTTATTTTGAAACAGGGTCTCACTGAGTTGCAGAGGGCCTCACTAAGTAGCTGAGGCTGGCCGAGAACCGCGATCCTCCTGTCTCAGCCTCCTGAATGCTGGGATGACAAGTGTGCGCAGCCACCACGCCCGGCTGGAGAATGCCATTTTATTGGGGTGAATGACCTCAGTTTCGTGGTCAGCCTTAGGTGTTTTGCTGGGACCCTGCGTGAGTT
Source organism: Muscardinus avellanarius (assembly GCF_963383645.1). Taxonomy (NCBI): domain Eukaryota; kingdom Metazoa; phylum Chordata; class Mammalia; order Rodentia; family Gliridae; genus Muscardinus; species Muscardinus avellanarius. The sequence continues at coordinate 21,063,054 of NC_137807.1, forward strand.
CTTGAGGGTCCATCTGCCGGGCTTCTTGGGATGCTTCGCCCTGTCAATCACACTCCCCTCCCCTTGCCCCTCGCCGGGCAGCTCACGTCCTCCTGGCTTCAGAGGAGTGCGGCCACCAGCGTCCTCCTGGCCCCTGGGTAGGCTGCCTGGCCTTATCCAGCATGTTTGGGTCCCAGAGCTCTTTGATCCCATCTTTCATGGTCTGCTGCAGGAATTCTAGCTGCCCCGACTCCCTGGCACCCATGCCTTTCCACGCTTGCTGGAGCAGCCTGCAGCGAGAGGGCACCACCCTGGGGCATCCCCCAAGAGCAGCTCCCACAGAGCGAGCCCCTCGGCCGGCCCACGCCCTGTTCCCTGCCCCGCTCCCTGCCCCGCCGCCCTCAGCGTCTGCCTGGTTTTATCTTCCCTTATCAGTCCCAGCGCCAGCCCAGTGGGTTTTAATGTCACTGAATCCGAGCGATGGGCCTCGTGGCTGGGTGAAGCAGATGGGGCTCAGACAGCCACTCAGATACCTTCACTAGAATTGGGGGGCACTTCTGCAGCCTCGGAAGGTTCCCTGGACTCTGGGAACGCCGTTTCCAGGTGCATCTGTCCTGGGTCCCACCTCCTGTGACTAGACCTCATTGTTACCCAGCAGAGCTGGGCCTGGTAGGGGCGGGCACTGCTCCCGGGAGCTCAGCCATCTCTGGGGCTCAGCAGACCTGACCGCAAGGACCTGGCTCCTCAGTTTCTCTGGCTCCTGCTGGGTCCCCGGGTCCTCGGTGCGGTCTCTGGCTTTCAGACTTAATTTCCAATGGGTTATTTACCTCTCTGTGCTTTCGAGTAGGTTTTCAAAGCATCGATGGAGATGAACACCCTATTCCATAGCCCTGCCTTTAAGGTGTCCCCCAATTTCCTTTTTCTTTTTGTGGTAATGGGGATTGATCCCAGGAGTATTTTACCTCAGCCCTTTTTATTTTTATTTTGAAACAGGGTCTCACTAAGTTGCTGAGGCTGGCTTCGAACCTGCAATCCTCCTGTCTCAGCCTCCCAAGTCCTGGGATTTAGAGGCGTGCGCCACCACGCCTGGCTTCCTCCTCCGTTTTTCCAAAGGATTTCTCCAACAGGCCGCCGCTACACGGCCTTTACTACTATCCCCAAACCTGCTTCTGAAAGCCCGGATGCTTGGGCGTCTCTGCGAGCCAGCAGCCATGAACGCTCCATGGATGACCACCTTCTCGCCCAAACCCCGCTAGCTCCCTAGAGAACCATCAGCTGCCACACTCCACCCTCAGCCCCGGCCTTCTCTGACCACTCCTGGTACCCACGGCTGCAAACGGGGTTCCTGGATTTAGTAGTGAACGGGCATCTATGAAGGGGCATCTCCGGGTTAACAGCAAATTAGGAAATCAAGATGAAACAGAGAGAATCGTGTCACAGGCCAGGGTGGCCAACCGCGCTGCGACCTCTGGAGTTAGTTTTTCTGGTTGTGATAGCGCAGCCCGGCCCTGGCACCCCACGTCCAACAGTCACTGGGCCGGGGCCACCGGGGAGGGCGTAGAAGTGGGGAGGTGGCGCTCTGCGGTGGCTTGAGTCCCCGGAGGGGGTGACAGCTGGTGACAGCCGGCCTGGCCAAGGAGCCATGAAGTCCTTCCATGAAAGTGGATCTTAACAGCCATGACGAGGTGTGTCCACGGCAGCCCGGGCCAAGGTCATGCGCGGCGATGCTGGCAAGATGGGTGACTCACGCACGCCCACTGTCACTGCAATCCTCGACCCAGACAGCTGTGGAAAGCTGGCTTGATGACCGTGCTGCTGACCATCCCGCTAGCATCCACTGGTGCTGCCGACGCCGTGGGCAAAGTCGACTTCCCTGAGCAGAAGGGGAAGCTCGTGGCCATGGCACTTCTGGTCCCTGAACCCACTGTGAATCTGCTCTGCGGTCTCGAGAAATATTCCAAGTACATCAAATGAACATCAAGAGGGTGGTGCAGCCAGACGTGAGTGGGCACGACTGTAATTCTAATGTTCCGGAGGCAGAGACTGGAGGATGGCAGGTTCGAGGAAGCCTCAGCAACCTAGTGAGACTCTGGTTCAAAATAAAACCAGAAGCCAGGCGTGGCGGTGCGTGCTTGTAATCCCAGTACTCGGGAGGCTGAAACAGGAGAATTCTGGTCTCAGCGAGACCCTGTTTCAAAATAAAGAATAAAAAAGTTGGGCTGGGGGTGTAGCTGGGTTCCATTCCCAGTGTCGCAAAATAAATAAATAAATAAATAATAAAAATAAAACTATACCCGGGCGTGGTGGCGCACACTTGTAATCCCCACGCTTGGGAGGCAGAGACAGGAGGATCGCGCAGGTTTGAAGCCAGCCGTGCTGGCTTAAGAGGCCCTGTTTCCAAATAAGAATATAAAATAGGTCTGGAAGTGTAGCCCGGAGGTAGAAGGGTTTCCAGGAACCCGAGTACCACCAAATAAATAAATAAATAAAACTATAAAAAGGGCTGGGGTATAGCTCCGTGGTACAATACCCTTGGGTTTAATTGCCAATAACACACACACACACACACACACACACACACACACACACATAAACACACATGGGTGAAGTGGGGGTTAGAAGGAGCTTTGGGCAACAGAAAGGACCAAATCCTCTCTTGCAATTCTTTGTGTGTGTGTGTGTGTGTGTGTGTGTGTGTGTGTGTGTGTCACTGAGGGTAAAATCCAGGGTCTTTCTACCTCCGGGCTATACTCACAGACCAATTTTATACTTCATTTGGAAACAGGGTCTCACTAAGTGGTGGTGCACAGTGTAATCCCAGGACTTGAGAGGCTGAGACAGGAGGATCGCAGTTCACGGACAGCCTCAGCTACTTAGTGAGGCCCTCTGCAACTCAGCGAGACCCTGTTTCAAAACAAAGAATAAAAAACAGGGTTGGGGGTGCAGCTGAGAGGTAGAATGCCCCTTGGTTCCAATCCCAGTACCGAAAATACACACAGACACACACACACACACACACACACACACACACACATACACACACACACACACACACACACACACACACATATATATATATATATATATATATATATATATATATATATATATATATATATATCACTCAGGTGTCACAGGGCACATTTGTAATCCCAGTACTTGGGCAGCAAGGCTGGAGAGTCATAGTTTTGAGGACATCCCAAGCAATTTAGTGAGACCCTCAGTAACTTGGCAAGACCCTGTTTCCAAATAAAAATAAAATAGGACTAGGGGTGTAGCTTGAAAGTAGAACATCCCTGGGTTCAATCCCCAGCACCAAAAAAAAAAAAGCAAAAAAACAAAACAAAACAAAAAAACCCGTAGTATTGTAGATGTCATGCGTATATCCAGGGACACACCTGGTAATGTATGACCAGAAATATGATACAGTGCAGTACAAATACTCTTCAAAGTCCTCACTCTGCCCTGGAAGTGCCTACTCTTCTGAATTTCCCATCTGCGTTTCTCTTTTATTTCAGGTGTACCGTCTTGTACACAGCCGTACGTGCTGTGTTATTATGTAGTTGCATGAATTACATATTAGGCCATGACCTGTTCTTTAAGGTGCATTAAGCTTTGATGTTGGTGCCAGGACCGGTGGTTGATGAGTTTGCTTGGCTGTGTGATGCTCTGAACTCTGAAACTGTGGCAGTGCAGATGGACGCTCAGTGTGTCCACGATTACTGTATGCTAGTGCAGATATCACTACAATAAGCATTCTCACCTGTGTACTAGCATGCTTTATGCAAAAGTTTCTGTAAAAGCACACCTGCAACCAGGTGTGGTGGCGCACGCTTGTAATCCTAGTACCTGGGAGGCTGAGACAGGAGGGTCACAGATTCGTGCCAGCCTCAGCTACTTAGCGAGGCCGTTTGCAACTTAGTGAGAGCCTGTTTCAAAATAAAGAAGAAAAACTAGGGCTGGGGGTGTAGCTTGGAGGTAGAATGCATCTCCAAAAATGGATTCAAACCCCAGTACTGCAGAAAAACCAGAACAAAAAAAAAAAAATCACCTGCACAGCAAAAAATAAATTGCGCCGGTCACCGGGTAAGCAGAGGTGAGAATTTTCTGGAATAATGTCCTGTTGTTTCCCAGGGAGTGGGGGCAGGTGCATAGCTGTCATCACAGAGGAGACCAGCTATTCCCGTTTTCACCAGAACTCAAAGTTTAGCATACAACTAACCTGAAATTTTTGGTTTTCTGGCATGGAGATTCCTCATTTGCAGTTCCCTGGTTAATTATAATGTACATCGTTTTGGGTTTCTGAGCTACTTATGTTTTCCTGGCTAAGAGTTGTTCTTTTGTGCCTCTGACCCGTATTTCCAGTGGATTACTTACTGACTGATCTATAGGAGTTCTTTATATATGATAGCTACTAGTCCTTTAGTCGTGCGCATTGTGTGTATCATCCTGTAGTTCCAGGGGTTCTCTTTTACCCTGTATGTCTTCTTGTTTTTCTTCCTTACAGTCCTGGGGATGGAACCTGGGACCTCACACATACCAGGCAAACTCCACCACTGAGCAACACCCTCAGCCCTGTGCATCTTGGAGCAAACAAATATCAAATACTTATAACCTCCTTCCTCATTTGGGGTGGGGGAGGAATCGAGCATTTTCTTCTTGACTTTTCTGTTCTTCTAATTTTCTATTACCTTGGGATTTTTAACGTGCATTTTTAGCTTCAAGTCTAAAAATGTATCAGCATTTCAGCCAGTTGATATTCTGCAGAGGAACGAGGCGGGCTGTACCAGGAGAGAGAGAGAGAGGGAGAGGGAGAGGGAGAGGGAGAGGGAGAGGGAAAGAGGGGGGAGAGAGGAGAGAGGAGAGAGGAGAGAGAGGAGAGGGAGGGAGAAGAGAGGGAGAGAGAGAAAGAGAGGGAGAGAGAGGAGAGATAGGGGGAGAGAGAGACAGAGATAGAGAAAGAGAGAGAGGGAGAGAGAGACAGAGAGATAGAGAAAGAGAGGGAGAGAGAGAGGAGAGAGAGAGAGGGAGGGAGAGAGAGAGGAGAGAGGAGGGGGGAGAAGAGAGAAAGGAGAGAAGGAGAGGAGAGAGAAAGGGAGAGAGGGAGGGAGAGAGAGGAGAGAAGAGAGAGAGAGGAGAGAGAGGGAAGAGAGAGGGGGAGAGAGAGAAAGAGAGAGAGACAGAGAGAAGAGAGAGAGGATGGGGGAGAGAGAGAGGGAGAGAGATTGACAGAGACAGAGAGACAGAGAGAAGAGAGAGAGGAGAGAGAAGGGGGGAGAGAGACAGAGAGAGACACAGAGAGAGAGACTTATTAAAAATAAAAGAGAGAAGACCAACTGCCCCTCTGCCATGGGGGAAGGGACACCCCACCATCTGAAAGTGGCTGACCCCCCAAATCCCCATCTGCCTGAGAAACCTGAATGCAATGCTCGCCTTGACCAAGCCAACCGTGCCACATGCCCCAGGGGAACTGGTGCAAATGGATGCGGTCCAACCCACTTCAGTTTCGGGGCTTTACAACAGCGTGGTCCTTAATCTCTGCGCCTTGATGGACCCGATGGGCATGTGTCAGGGTGTCAGGAAGGGCGGCATGCCTCGATTCCTTCCTGCCTTCTCTGAGAGTAGAGGGTGCCTAACTCTGCAGGTCCCTCCCTAGAATGAGGAGCAGGAGACTCCGCCGACGTCCCGGGGGTCACTTCTGGGCCACTGGCCTTCCAGTTCGCTGCTGGATACTGGACACTGGCCGGAGATGCTAAGTCAGTTTCCCCACGGACTCTATTACTTAGGCCCATATCCTCGCTGCAGGTGAATGCCACGGCGGGCTGAGGGCTGTCTGGGGCCAGTCTGATCTCTGCAGGCGGCCAGCCTGGGTCATTCAGGCTGCAAACCTTTTGATCCCCGGTATCCAGGCTGATAAAAGTGACGAGGCAAAGAAACTCCCCAAATGTTAGATGGTGGTCCTTCGACATGGCCCGTGCCTGGGTGAACCGGGGGGGTTCCACATCAAGAAACTCAGTTGATAAGGAGAGACCGACACTATTACCCACAGTGCACCGTGGGAGAAGCTGCAGGACCCAGAAGGCATTGAACCCCCTCCCTGTCCCCCGAGCATGACCTCTGCATAAATCCTCCACACTTACTCACTTACAGCCTGAGATGGAAGATGAGTTGGGCCAAAATGACCGTCAGGATCGCCCAACTCGTCGCTCCTAGGGAGAGAGAATAGAGGACCAAAGAGGTTGTCCAAAGACACTGTGTGAGCCGGGCGTGGCGGCGCACGCTTGTCATCCCAGCACTCGGGAGGCTGAGACCGGAGGATCGCGGTTCGCGGACAGCCTCAGCTACTTAGTGAGGCCCTCTGCAACTCAGTGAGACCCTGTTTCAAAATAAAGAATAAAAAATAGGGCTCAGAGGTCGAATGCCCCCGGGTTCCATCCCCAGACCTGCAAAAACAAACAAAAAAACAAAGACACTGTGTGGGGATTGAGTACTCAGTGCTAGTTCTCTCCCTTCCCCGTCCTCAGGGAGCATGACTTGATTTCCACAGCGCTCAGGAGGGGCGGGAGCCCTTCAGCCCTCGGTTATGGACGCCTCCGGCCAAGGGCTCCATGATGGCGGCCATCTTTGGCCCATGGGGCTGGCCGTGCACTACATCCCTGGGTCTCCTGCGGGCTCTTTGACTAAGCAGTTTTCAAGCCAGCCAGTCCAAATATCCCCCAGGGAAACTCCAGGGCTACGGGAACCAGTTGTGACTTTTTTCTTTTCTGAACCAACCAGCCAGAGGCAGGGAGCAACCAACCCACCCTGACCTGTCAACTCACAATCAAGCGGACGGGGATGTCTAGGCATGCCATGGCTCGGGACCTTCACCCCCTATTTCTGGTTTAATGTGACTTGCATTGAGGTCTCTTGGAACAGCTCCATGGAGCAGGGACTGGGCACATAGAGGGTCGTCTCTTCCAGAGGGAATCCAAGGTCGCCCCGGGAGCAGGCTGAGAACATGGCCGAGCTTCTGGACACGCTGGACACTAGTTAGGCCTCCTGGGTCTCCAAACCCTGTGCTCCAAACTCGCCCTCCCCATGGGGGCTCAGGCAGCTTTCCCCAGAACCCTGCAACTGGGAGGCCGGGCTTATCATTGGCAGCCCAAATGATCCCCAAACCCACAAAGTCAGCCACGAGGCTTTCCCTTTATGAAATCAGCCTCCGTGTAGACTTTCCTCAATGAACCGCCTGAAAGCTTTAAGGGCTTGTACGGAAATCAGTCTTTATTGGGAACATGGAGATAGATATCTATACCCACAGATTCTTCTTTATTGGGGTTCAGGCAAGCAATCTGCCAACACAGAAAACCAGCACCGCTGTTTCAAAAGAACGGTAAAAGATGGAGGTCCTCACCGAGCACCAGAGCACCCCAGGGCGCTGACCGTGGGCGGATGTGGCCCATCTTGCCTGGGAGACTATTTCAAAAGTTCAGGAGGAAGTATAGACCAAGAGGGGGTGTCAACCTTCACCGGCACAATAAATAGGAAGAGATCCGAACAGACGATCATTGTCTCGGTGCATTCTCTAGGTCAGCAACGCCTAGGTTGACTGGCTTGACTTTGGATAACGAGAGAGAAAACGGGCTTGTCTCTTGGAGGGTGTCGGACTTTGCTAAGAACCTAGTCCATGCGTCACCGTATGAGGGCTGTGAAACCGGACACAGGTGGAGAGGAAGATGTCCAGGAGTGAGGGACCCTTACTCATGGGGACAGCTCCTCACGCCCTTTCACACAAATCCTCAAGGATTTGCTAAAAAAAAAAAAATCCCCCACTCCTGGAAAGTTTGAGTTCTACACGAGGGTGTTTGCTTTCACAATCTCCCCCCCCCCAAACTGGTTGGAAACATTCAGATCTGCTTCTCCTGAGAGCAGTCTTAAAAAACACAGCCTGCACCGGGCATGGTGGCGCACGCTTGTCATCCCCGCGCTTGGGAGGCAGAGACAGGAGGATCGCGCAGGTTCGAAGCCAGCCGCGCTGGCTTAAGAGACCCTGTTTCCAAATAAAATATAAAAATAGGTCTGGGAGTGTGGCCTGGAGGTAGAAGGGCTTCCAGGAACCCCAGTGCCATAAAAAAAATAAATAAAAACCCACAGCCTGCTGGGTATAAAGAGAAGGGAGTCCATAAGTCAGGTGCAGTAATCCAGGGATTTCAGTACTGACTAGGGGGGTCGGCTTGGTAGGAGGGGGTGAAGCTCAGCGGGCAGGTGCGCCTCAGCTCAGGCGCACCCAGCGCAGGCATCGCCCGCCCGGCTCACGAGGGTCCCTAGACAGCCCTGGCTCTGGGACCAAACCAGTATCGGGCAGCAATGGCACAAGAGGGCCCTCTGGGATATTTTTAGACAAAGCCAGACCAGAATAGAGCATTGGGTCTGTGTCTACAGCGAGACGCCTTCCGGACAAGTAGATGGAAGTGGTATCGGTGCGGATTTGCTGTCTGACGTCCCGAGACACCTGCGTACGCCTCGCGGCTGCAGCTGAGAAGAGATGTCCATCCCACGGCGCTGCTCGCATACCTCGATTTTATCGGGTAAAAAAACAGAAAAAGCTGCCATTTCTTTAGATAACAAACTACAGAAATAAAAAGGAGGAAATGATACGGAACGTTTCCGACGAACACACACACACACGCTGTATGGATTCAATAAATAATATAAAATGCTTTGTGCTAAAATAGAACTCTCATTTCGTATATATGTATACGAAATATATATATATATATATATATATATATATATTTCAGTGCTCTTTATGTTGAGCTTAAAATCCAAGTGCATTATAATTAGTTAAAGCATAAAAAATACAATTTAACGATAGAACTAAAGGATGTCCAGTGTTTAGCTTATAAGCCACGCATAGTATATAGACCATAGAATACACCCAAGGAAATAAGATATTTAAACTTTAAGTTCTTTGTAATATGAATATATAATAGGAGTAGTTATCCTGATGTCAAAGACATTTGATATTTAGGACAATTATTATTATCATCATTATTGTTGTTGTTGTTGTTGTTGTTGTTGTTGTTTATACCGGTAATAGAACCCAGGGGCATTCTACCTCTGAACCAGACTAAAAAAGCTCCCCATCCCTTTTTATTTTTTTATTTGTAAACAGTCTAGGTTTCTGAGGCTGGCCTCAAACATGCGATCCTTCTGTCACAGCCTCCCAAGTGCTAGGATTATGGGCATGCCTGGTTAGGAAAAAAACTCTAAAATGAGGCACAATTAGCCATGTTCAGAGATGACTTTGAGGTTGTTAAGATATTGGAGAGCTAATTCCAGAAATTTGAATTAACTGAAAAAATAAGTTTTCCCCTATAGTATGTTCTTAGTGAAATGCATATATTTTAAACCTACTTTCTAGAGATATGTATTCGTGTGTGTGGGTGTGTGTGTGTTACTCCCATCCCTATTTTTTCTTCTTTATTTTGAAACAGGCTCTCACTAAGTTGCAGAGGGCCTCACTAAGTAGCTGAGGATGGCTCAAACTTGTGATCCTCCTGTCTCAGCCTCCCAAGTACTGGAATTGCAAGCATGTGCCACCATACCTGGCTAATATGTATTCATTTTAATACAGACAACTTGAAATTTGGGGTCCTGCACTTATTAATCAATAGTATTATAGCCAGGTTGGGAGCAGGGACCCTCTGGTCACCTGCAGTGACCTGTGGGGTGGAGGAGTGTCCCTACCCTGTACTATTTAAGGATAGTTCTTTCAGTTTCAAAGGACAAAGAAAATCTAGAACCCATTATGACTTGAAGAAGACGGATATCATTTTAAAGCTTAACTTTCATCCATTTTAAAAATGTGGTCTGGATTTAACAAATTTACATTAACATGAATTTAAGAAATTAAGCCTTTCAAGTAAACCTTTCATGGGAAAGGGGAATCAATGTTAGCTCTTTTGGAAAATATTTTTCTGAAAATTTCAACGACTAAAACTGCAAAAACTGGGCGTGGCGGCGTGTGCTTGTAATCCCATACTCGGAGAGGCTGAGACAGGGGGATCATGGTTCGCGGCCAGCCTCAGCTACTTTGTGAGGCCCTCCACAACTTAGATCCTGTTTCAAGATAAAGAGTAAAAAATTGGGCTGGCGGTGTAACTCGAAGGTCAAATGCCCTTGGGTTCAATCCCCAGACCCCCCCCCCACACACACACATAGAAAACTCACTGCAATAAGCTAGGCTCAGTGGTACACGCCTATAACCCCAGTACTTGGGAGGCCGAGGCAGGAGGATCACAGGTTTGCAGGCAGCCTCAACAACTTGGGCCCTCTGTCACTTACTGAGACTCTGCTTCTAAATAAAAGATAAAATAGCGCGTATAACTCAAGAGGCATAATGCCCTTGGATTTAATCCCCAACACACACACACACACACACACACACACACACACACACACACACACGCTCACCATAGCAACAGGTGTGGACACACGGTACCACCAGTGGCGTGATTCTGGGGTGGTCTCAGACCTTCAATGGACACGCAACACCCTCCCCAGCCAAGCAATTGGCCGACGCATTAGCTGGAATGGATGCCCCATATTCACAGCGTGGCCAGGGCTGCAAAGTGCTTATGCTAAGTCGGGGTGACAGGGACGTCTAGGCTCACGGGGGACGGTCCCAGTCACCAGGCCGCTTTCTGGGAAGGCCCCAGCGCAGGGCATCTGGCCTGTCATAAGGCCCACAGCTCCAGCTTCCAAATAAAGTAACCTCGTCTTGGGACGGCTGTTCCTCTATCCCTCCCATACCATCTCTGCTCATGGTGGCCTTGGCACTCTGCGGTATAGACGGTGACTCTCACCAGAAACTCACTCTATCTCCTTCACCTCACCACTACTTCCGGCCATCCGTCTGTGACGCCCACCTCACCCGCCCCCTGTCACGGATCGGAACCCCCTTCCCAGAATCCACGGCAAAGTGAACCCCTCACACAGGGCGGATCTGCCCAGCATCGGTGGGAGACACAGGTGTGCCCCGAACATGACCACAAAGAGAAGCACAGAGGGTTAAATCATACATGGCCCCCCCTTTTTTTTAGTATCAGTAATAGAACCCAGGGGCATTCTACCTCTGAGCTACACCCCCAGCTCTATTTTTATTATTTTATTTTGAGGCAGGGTCTCACTAAGTTGTGGAGGGCCTTGCTAAGTGGCTGAGGCTGGCTGCAAACCTGTGATCCTCCTGTCTCGGCCTCCCAAGTACTGGGGTGGTATTTTTATGCCACCATATTTTACAGCAGTTTTATAGATTCAGATCATGGAGAAAGGTTAAGACTTTTGTTTTCTTCTTGATATGCTAAAACCTTGAAACAGTTATTAGAAAAAGCAATTCCAACCCGGGCATGGTGGTGCATGCCTATAATCCCAGTAGTTATAAGACTGAGACGGGTGAGTCACAGGTTCGAGGCCAGCCTTAGCAACTCCGTAAAGACCTCAGCAACTTAGACCCTGTTTCAAAATAAAAAGTAAAAGGGTCTGGGGAGGGGTGTAGCTTGAAGGTAGAGCGCTCTTGGGTTGGGTCCACAGACACACACACACACACACACACACACACACACACACTCAATTCCATTAAAAGGTCAAATGTTGACTGAATTAGCCCAACTGGAGATTCCACACAAAACTTAAAAATCAGATAAAAGCCCCTTTAACTCTTCATGGCGTTGCCAATTGGTAAGCAAGGTTAACAACCTGCGAGGCCTTCCGTGACTGCCTCTAGTAACCATCCGGTATTTGCCAAAGTGCAAATTAAGCTGTAACCTGTTCCAGGACCACAACTGAGTTGACCTCAGACACAAGAGCGCTTCGCATCCATGGTGGGGTGTGAGGCCAGCTTCCGAGTCTTGCTGAGAAGTCCTACGCAAATATGACCAGGACGGAAAATCAGAGAGCCGTAGGACACGCAGGGACGCACACAGCGGAGAGGGCATTTTAAATTGAGAGGAATAAACTTACATTCACAGAAGTTTCTAGTTTATTCCACAGATGGTATGTTAACGGCTGGCATGCACCGCTTCTTTCAAGATTCTACTTTGTCAATTCTTTTGAATTGTGGAACAAAGGTTTATTATTTATTTACTATTTATTTATTTATTTATTTATTTATTTATTTATTTATTTGTGGTACTGGGGTTCCTAGAAGCTCTTCTACCTCCAGGCCACACTCCCAGACCTATTTTATATTTTTATTTGGAAACAGGGTCTCTTAAGCCAGCGCGGCTGGCTTCGAACCTGCGCGATCCTCCTGTCTCCGCCTCCCAAGTGCGGGGATTACAAACGTGCGCCACCACGCCCCGGCATCAAAGTTTATTTTAACATCGCTTTATGAAAAATAAGAACAACTTCAGTTATTTTCCCTGGTGATGTTAAGACATCTCCATCCAACTGGGCATGGTGATGTACACCTGTAATCCCAGCAACTCTGGAGGTTGAGGTGGGAGGATCACAGGTTCGAGGCCAGCCTCACCAACTTAGTGAAACCCTGTCTCAAAATAAAATATAAAATGGGTGCCGGGCGTGGTGGCGCACGCTTGTAATCCCCGCACTTGGGAGGCGGAGACAGGAGGATCGCGCTGGTTCGAAGCCAGCCGTACTGGCTTAAGAGACCCTGTTTCAAAAAATATATAAAATAGGTCTGGGAGTATAGCCTGGAGGTAGAAGGGCTTCCAGGGACCCCAGTACCACCAAAAATAAAAAATAAAAAAAATAAAAATAAAAAGGGCTGAGGGTGCAGCTTAGTGGCAGAGCACCCTTGGGTTCAATCCCTAGGACCAGGAAGGGGAGGGTGTCCTAACCATGGAAACTGAAAATAATGAGAAAGCTCGGGCTGACTTCTGTCCTTAAAAAAAAAAAAAAAAAATTGCCCTAAAGTAAAAAGGGCTAAACACCTGGGAATTCATCAAAACTCTGGAAACTTCTAAAACAGCCAAGTATAGCCGGGCACTGGACCCAGCTGACCGCTCCCTTGACCCCACGGGCCCAGGCCAGGGGCTGCAGTGCCTCGGCGTGGTAACAAAAACGTCCCGGTCACACGACTCATCCCAATCTCGCAGAGTCCGTTGCTAAGCCGCACCTAGCAGGCCCTCTTGGCTGGAGAAGCAGGAGACCACGCTCAGTACCGCAGGGAGGGAGGCAGGTATTTTCCAATTCCCTTTTTTTTTCCCCCCTATACCAGTAGACTGCTGGAGTACAGAAGGTAGTTTAGAAAGAAAAGCCCACCAGCAGACGGGCTCCATTTCCCAGCAAGGACGAGAATGGTCCTGCATTCTTCAGTGTAGCCGCCGCCCCTGGGGAAGATGCTCCAGGCTAGCCCGGCCCAGATGGCATCAGCTGCCCCCTCATGGGAGACCCGAGCCCTGGGGGAGAGGCGGGAGCCCGGGTGGCCGGCGCTGCCAGTCTAGGCATCTCTGCACCTGCCATCCAGAAACTACCATCAGCCACCTGGGTGGGGAAGAGGCAGGCTTTCGGAGTGATGCAGTGACATCTTTTCTGGTTCTAATGGTTGTGGTGGTGGTGGTGGTGGTGGTGGTGTGTTTGTGTGTGTGTGTGTGTGTGTGTGTGTGTACATGCACGCACGTGCATGCACATTTAACTAATTTATTATTTATTTATTGCGGTACTGGGGATTGAACCCGGGGGTTATTCTACCTCTGAGCTAGACCCTCAGCTCTTTTTACTTTTTGTTGTTTGGAAACAGGGTCTTGCAAGGTTACTTACTGAGAGTCCCACTAAGTTCCCGAGGCTGGCTTCGAACCCGAGATCTTCCTGTCTCAGCCTCCCCAGTACCGGGAAGTACTGAGATTTCAGGTGTACGCCCTGGGTGTTAAATGAAATCTGAAAACGAATCTTGTGAGTCAGCGGCAGGCAAGTAAACAGCGCACCCCGCCTCCTACACGGGAAACAGCAGAGCATAAAGGCAAATTTAAACCCCAACTAGGAGCTGCAATGGAGAACCCCAAATCGCTATTCCAAAGCAAATCCTACGCAGTGACCGACCTTTTCTGTCAATGAACTTCTAAGACCTCGACATAGTTTCAGTAAAAAAGTATCCCCTTTTCCCCAAGGACCGCAGCATACAAATATAAAACCAAAGAATTGGAGGCACTAAAAATACCAAGGACAGGATGCAAATAATTAGGATATCAAGTGATTTATATTGTTGGTAGTTAATTTAGAGACATACGGTAAAACCACACCAAGGGTCTGATGGACACGGGGACTTTTAAAATGAAGATTCCTTGAGTCCCATGCCGTGGGGCCCCTGGCTGGTTCCTGCGACCCAGCACTGATATGGGCACCAACGGGCCGTGGAGGTGCTGGGGAAACCGACTTCAGGGGACACTGCTGGGATTCGGGGGGGGGGCCTTTCTGCTCGGATCTGGCCACTGTCGTCAAGGACCCAGTGCAAAATGTCACTCATCAAAGGCAGATAGAGGACAAAGGACAGGTCCAGGTACAGCTAACCCACCCGCCATAATCAATCCTTAACATTCATTTTTTTCCCCAATAAAATTCACCTTAAATTATACTCAAATGTAAAGTGACAATCCTTCCCCTTATTTGACAAAATCTGTCACTGACTTGTTCCCCAGAGTTGGGCAGAAAAAAAAAACAGAATGCCTGCATCCTGGGGGCGCTCCCCGTGGCCCCCGGGCACACGCCGATGCCTGGCGCACACAGCCAGGCACCGCTTGCTGTGAGCACAGGACCTGAGGGTTTCTGAACGTGCCTCTCGGCCCCGAGCTCTGATCCTCTGCTCTCCTCGGGAGCCTGGTGACCTCTCCAGCTGGGCTGGCAATGCCTGGCGTTATTAGTTAGTTGCACAGGCCTCGGGGGTCCCCACAGCATCCTCACCTGCCTGGCGGTCCCCTGAAGGCACCCACAGAGGTAAGACAGGGCCCGGCCAGGGCACATCTCCAACCTCCAACCCAGGCCCTGGGGGCGATTGTGAGGCGCACAGGACTCAGCCCTTCCCAGGAGCACAGAGCGGGGGCCTGCAACCTCGAAAGGCTGCCGGGACCAGGGCGACCCGCTGCCTGGCCCTGCGGATCCCCAGGCGCCATCCTGGAAGACCCAAGATAGGTTTGATATCAGACATAAAAACCGGAGTGGTAGATAGGAATCATTTCAAGTCTAGGTTCGTGGATACCAAAATAAGTGCGTAGCAAAGAGTGTTTTTGTGTCCTCAGTAGTATCCAACACGGTCAAATACCAGCAGGCGGGGGCACGAGGGCCCAGCGGAGGCCGGGCCCGCCTCGTGCTGAGGCTTCCGGGCGTCCTGAGCGTCCGGGGCCGGGAGAAAGAGAACCCGCGGGCTGGGACCGTGGACGACCGGCCGCCCGTCCCTTCTCTGGGCAGTCCTGTGGGGTGAGGAGCCCTGGCCGCTGCCATGAGTGTGCTAGAAGCCGTTGCTGTTCCTGTGGCACAGCGGGGGCTTGGAGAGCTCTGGGACCCCCGATCGGGGTTTGTTGAGGAACTTGGGGGCGCGGCGCAGCAGCCGCTGGGCCTCCGTGAAGGTCTCCACCAATTCCTTCTTCCACTGGGCCAGCTCCGGGTCGCTCTGCAGGGA
This sequence comes from Muscardinus avellanarius, assembly GCF_963383645.1. Taxonomy (NCBI): domain Eukaryota; kingdom Metazoa; phylum Chordata; class Mammalia; order Rodentia; family Gliridae; genus Muscardinus; species Muscardinus avellanarius. Next base: position 21,078,649 of record NC_137807.1, read on the forward strand.
GACATGAAGGCAGGGGTGGGACGCGTCACCTACTCGGCCCACAGCCTCTAGGGACAGCATGGGAGGGGGGAGGGAGTCATCTGAGCCCCCCACACTGGCCACGGCACTAGTATCTGGGGAGAGGAAGGCCCACTCCACGTGGTCCCAGCAACCCTACCATGACAGCCTCCATCTTTCTCTGGGTTAAGGATTATTTTTGACTTGTAAAGAAGATGAGGGCGCCGGGCGTGGTGGCGCACGCTTGTAATCCCCACGCTGGGGAGGCAGAGACAGGAGGATCGCATGGGTTCGAAGCCAGCCTCAGCTACTGAGTGAGGCTCTCGGCAACTTAGTGAGACCCTGTTTCCAAATAAAGTATAAAAAAGGTCTGGGAGTGTAGCCCGGAGGTAGAAAAGCCCCTGGGTTCCACCCCCAGTACCACACACACACACACACACACACACACACACACACACAGCAGATGAGGGCTACAGGATAATACACAGAAGAGTTTTGACAGATTTCAAAGTAGTGAAGTTACTAACTACGTGTCTTAGTGGCCACTCGGCTTTATCCCCCCAAATGCAGGCGTTCCTGCAAAACCCGCAGGTGCACGCCAGGCCACCAAGGAGACTGTGTTCAGAAGTAAAATCGGGGCTAGACGATGAAGGAAGGTGACATTTCCCCCCTTGGAATCTTATATTTAGTTTTTGATTTGTTTTGTTTTGTTGTTGGTGGTTGTGTGTGTGTGCGTATGTGTGTGTGCGTGTGCGTGTGCGCGCATGCGGTGTGCTGGGGATCCAACCCCGAGGCATTCTACCTCTGAATTACACCTTCAGCTGTGTTTTATTTTTATTCGGCAACAGGGTCTCACTAAGTGGCTGAGGCTGGCCTCGAACCTGTGATCCTCCTATTTCAGCCTCCCAAGTACTGGGATTACAGGTGTGTACCACCACACCCGGCCTTATGTTTGTTTAAACCTCCAAACTTCACCCTTAAGCATGCTGAAAAAAAAATAAAAGACCTAGAATCAGGTAACAGTAACACAGCACTCCAGGTCCCCTTGAATGTGACATGGCTTCCAGATAAGAAAACCAATTTATTTATTTATTTATTTATTTATTTATTTATTCGTTTATTTATTTATTTTGTGGTACTGGGGATGAAACCTGGGGGCATCCTACCACTGAGCTACATCCCCAGCCTTGTTTTTTATTCTTTATTTTGAAGCAGGGTCTCACTGAGTTGAAAACCAAATTATTTTGCCTAATTCCTCCTTCCATTTTTCTTAACGTTTGCTTTTTTAAAAAAAAAAAATAGCTGTTCATTTTACTGAAAACCTTCTATCTCAGGGCTTTTTTGTTCAATTCCTGAGTGATAAGGTAAAGAGACAGAAAGGGCTGGGTCGCTGGGCCACGGCTGGGGCGAATACCCGCATAACTGTTCTAATTTTCACCCAAGTGAAAATACGCACCTCGCACTGCAAGACAAACTGCTTCCCTCCTTTTATTCTGAACAAGATGCACTTTTTGTCTTTAATCTGAGTTTCTTCCACAGAGAGGATCTGCTCCATGGTCAGTAGATTTTGCTAGCCACAGAAATAAAAGCAAACCATTAATTCAAACTATTTTATGATCTCTGCCGTCGAAATCCTACCAAATGGCTTAGAACGAGCCGAAAAGAAAGGAACAAAAAATTAAAGCGGCATTTTTATCTTTCTTTGATGATATTCTAGAAGCGAGGGGCAAAAGGGGCTCCACGTGGCCGCTGGTAGACATGATCAACTTCATAATATCTCAAAGAAAATCTGCAGAGAAAGCCAATGTTTCTACAAGGCACAGCAGCAAAGCGCTCCCCCACCGCAGGGCGGATTTGTGAACGATTCTGAATCGCCAGTTCACATTTGCGTTGTCAACAGGGGACCAGGCACGACATCACTCGGTCGTTGTACGCAGCAGCTCAGAAAGCGACTCGTGACGTCAGCACGTGGCTGACCAGGTTTCGGTAATATCAAAAAGGCACCTTAAAAACAGGTGACATCCTCGAAAAACTGTTGCACGGACTCCATACAGCATTGCTGCTTAGCCAGGCGAATGCTATGGTGCCGTGAGCTCCTTACCATTTTGTGTTTTTTTGGGTAAATACTCCAGGAATCCTAAATGAGAAACAACACCATCATAAACCCAAGTTCTCTTTTTCTTGGTACTTACAAATACACCCGGGTGCTGTTTGGCTTCTCAAGCAGACTACGTGCTGGGTCTTTTGAAACCCATATACGTTACTCTGTCTGATGTTAAACCGAGGAGAGGTTTCCTTTTCTTTTTAATTTTCAAATATCCTAAAAAGCGGGGCAATTTCCCTTCGGTGTGTGCCACAGTGAGTTATGGTGAACGGCATCGTAAAGAAGTTTCCCGCCCAGGTCACCTCGTTCCCTGGAAACGGACTGAGCTCAGGAGGCCACGTAGAGATCCGTGAACACCTGTGTGGGGACTCAGGACCCCAAAGGAGCCTCAGAAGCTGCACTAAGATCCTAGTTATATTAATTTTTTAAAAATGATTTGTGTAACACAAGTAAGAGTAAGAAGGTGTTTTTTTTTTTGTTTGTTTGTTTGTTTTTTGTTTTGTTTTGGTGGTACTGGGGATGGAACCCTTCTACCTCCGGTCTATACTCCCAGACCTCTTTTATATTTTTTATTTGGAAACAGGGTCTCTTAAGCCAGTGCGGCTGGCTTCGAACCTGCGCGATCCTCCTGTCTCAGCCTCCCAAGTGCGGGGATTACAAGCGTGCGCCACCACGCCCGGGGGTCTTGTTTATTTTTAAGGAAATGTGGTAAGACACCATTATGACCATTCGTAATTAAAAGACAGCTTGCCCAACAAGAATTTTTTTTTTTTTTTTGGCGGTACCCAAGTCTGAAAACCCAGGGGCGTTCCACCACCGAGCTACACCCCCAGCCCTATATTTTTATTCTTTATTTTGAAACAGAGTCTCACTGAGTTGCAAAGAGCCTCACTAAGGAACTGAGGCTGTCTTCAAACCACAATCCTCCTATCTCAGCCTCCCAAATACTGGGATTACAAACATGCACCACCACACCTGGCTCCCCAACAGGGATTTGGGTATTTTTTTGTTTGTTTCTTTGCTTTTTGGTGGTACTGGGGTTCCTGGAGACCCTTCTACCTCCGGGCTATACTCGCAGACCTCTTTTATATTTTTATTTGGAAACAGGGTCTCTTAAGCCAGCACGGCCGGCTCCGAACCTGCGGGATCCTCCTGTCTCCGCCTCCCAAGCACTGGGATTACAAGCGTGCGCCACCACGCCCGGCATCCCAACAGGGATTTGAAAACAGAATCTATAGTCAATCCCACTGGATTGGAGCCTACGATTTTCCATGCTTCTGGCCCGAGGGGAACGGGTCCTCTGTACTCTGATCACCTACTATATAAACCATTTTTCAGACACATGGGACCTCTGTCCCATTCACAGGGACAAACGCCGCATAGCACGCCTCCTGTTTCGTGGTCAGCCCTGGGCTCCTCACACAGTGGACACTTAAAAAATGCTGTTTGACTTGCCAACAGCTACAGCGAGGGTCAGAAAAAATTTTTCCTTATTCACAAACATTAACTCTATAAAGAATTTGAGCCGGGCGTCGTGGGCACGCTTGTAATCCCCACGCTTGGGGGGCGGAGACAGGAGGATCGCGCAGGTTTGAAGCCAGCCGCGCTGGCTTAAGAGACCCTGTTTCCAAATAAAAATATAAATAATAGGTATGGGAGTGTAGCCCGGAGGTAGAAGGGCTTCCAGGAACCCCAGTACCACCAAAAAACAAAACAAAACAAAAAAAGAATTTGGGACGTCAACACTCCCTTTCTGTTCATTGTGTGAAACCTCTCTGCAGATCCCAGCAAGGCACAGATAGAAGCCTGGTTTGGTGACGCCTGGGCCCAGTTTTGCGGGTAACGTTTTATTTGACCCGACGGGGGAACCCGGCCCTGACTCCCTCCCCACCACACCTGTCCCGCTGTGCCCTGGCACCCGGACTCTGCCCTTCTAAGCCCTGGCCTCCTCCTGACAAACCAAAGCCCGGCATTCGGTTTTAAAGCATCAAAGGATGCCAAATGGGTGGCGATTTTTGTTCTGTTTCATAGCACCGGCTCGGGTAAGCGTGGGAGCGATAGAGCAGGTGCCGTGAACTCTCTTCCTCCCATTTCACAGATGAGAAACCAAGGCTCGGAGCGTGCTCACAGGCCACGGTCCCATCTGACTCCACGGCCCGGCTTCCCTCGCCCCTGGTCGGCCCACCGCAGGCTGCGGACGAGGCTTTCTCTCAAGGACGCCTTCTATTTTCAGAATCTGCAGCTCCTGACTTGGAGGGGCACGCGGTCAAGGGCTGAGTTAAAGAGGCCCATGGATGCCAGTGGAGAGAGACAGCGTTCAGGGGGGGCGTTAGGGGAAAGGGCCGGGGGCGCGCGCTCACCATGGGGCGGGGGGCCCTGAGCGTGCCGGGGGGGGGGGGCACTCACCCGAGACTCGCCCTCGCACCTCCACTCGAGTCTGTTGGGGAAGAGGTAAAAATATCTGCGCTGCCACTGCGTGAGGAACGGGTTCCCCAGTTTCAGCATGTACCCGTGCATGATGCAGTCTTTGCCCAGGGCGTAATCTGGGGGAAAGAAAACACCAGTGAGGGGAGGGCTCTGCAGGGTCCCCAGATGCTCGGCGCCCCCTGGAGACATATCCATTGCATCCCAATCAACAGAAAGATGTTGCTTTCTCCTCTGCATCTGCAATTCCCCGCAGTGCCCCCAGGGGGCGGTAGCGCCCACAGTGGGACTCGACCTTTAGTCTAAGCAATATTATCCTCAGAAGGGGAAAAAAGGATCCCCCCCCCCGAAAATCAAGTTTCTATCAATCTAGCATATAACAAGAACCATTGTTTCTATTTCTATTTTATTTATTTTTATTTATTTATTTTTTTTAGGTACTGGGGATGGAACCCAGGGCCATTCTACCTCTGCCTTATTTTTATTCTTTATTTTGAAACAGGGTCTCACTGAGTTGCAAGGGCCTCACTAAGGGGCCGAGGCTGACTGAGAACCCAGATCCTCCTGTCTCAGCCTCCCGAATGCTGGGATCACAAGCGTGCGCCACCACACCCGGCTAATATGTCTATTTTAAAACAGGTAAACTGGGCTCTAAAGATCAGGGTTTCTCAGCACTCTGTCTCTACTAATATGCGAAATGGCTACTTCTTGATATTTCCATTGAATTTGTGAGGCTACATTTATTGATTGGAGAGGACAAATTTTGTTCCCAAAACTTTTCTTATTTTTTAAATATATATAATGAGGAATAAAAACTAAATTCAATCTACCCCCAAAGTACGTTTGCCCTTCTCCGGGACTGGGATTGTCCCTTAATCCACCGTTTACCTTCTAAATAACCCTAAAGTGGGGGCTTTCTTGTGCATGTCAGCTGAGCTGAGACAAGGGTCAAACGTGCTTCATCCCCAGACAGACACTTGGTCAGGTATGGACACCATTCATGCTCCTGTTTAGTCTTGATAGTATATTTAAAACGAGATACTCTTTAAAAAAAAAAAAAAAGTAAATTTAGCTAGGTGTGGTAGTACACACTTGTAATCCTAGTGCTTGGGAGCCTGAAACGGGAGGCTGGAAAGTCAGAGGCCAGCCTCAGCAATTTAGCGAGACGCTGTTTCAAAATAAAATAAGACTGAGGTTGTAGCTCAGAGGTGGAATGCCCCTGGTTCAATTCCCAGTACCATGAAAAAAAAAAGGGTTTGTTTTTCCAAAGTAAAAACACACATATTAAAACATACATTTTGCCAGGCGTGGTGGCGCACGCTTGTAATCCCCGCGCTTGGGAGGCAGAGACAGGAGGATTGCACAGATTTGAAGCCAGCCGTGCTGGCTTAAGAGACCCTGTTTCCAAATAAAAACATAAAATAGGTCTGGGACTGTAGCCCGGAGGTAGAAGGGTTTCCAGGAACCCCAATACCACCAAACAAACAAACAAAAAAAAGAATATACATTTTGTATTTTTTTCATAGCTCTGAACCTAGACTCTATTTTGCTGTGAAAGTAACTTCTGAGACCATCAACCAAGGTCTAATGATACATAGATTATTTATTAACACCTAAAGATACACTCACGAATTTATTGATTCCTGTCCCATTAAAGCTCTCATCCATAATCCATTTCAACAAAGTTATGAAGATATTCATGTTTTCCGGGGTCCTAGGACCCTCATGGCCCTCCCTGGGGCCGACGACCTCTGGTGACATCTCTTGGGTGGAGAAGTGTGTGGTGCGAGAGGTCTCGGGGGTCCGGAGGGCTGCTTCTCTGGAGGACGGTGGATGGAAGGCCACATCCCCGTGGAGCGAGGGAGGCGCCCCGTGACCAGGCTGTACTCTGACAACTGTCACGTGGGTGGGTCACCCAGACGGGGCCACGTCACACGCCCCTGTAAAGGCCCCCCAGGGGCCTCTCCTGATGCCTCTCCCGAGGCACAGAGCAACGGAGTCAAAGTGTCCTCATCCATATTATAGAGGTCAGGTAACCCAGAGGATGGAATGGTACCAACCTCGCCCTCAACTACAATACATTTTTTTTAGTGATACTGGGGGTGGAACCCAGGGGTTTTTCTACCTCCGGGCTATACTCCCAGACCTATTGTTTTACATTTTATTTGGAAACAGGGTTTCACTAAGTTGCTGAGAGCCTCACTCAGGTGTTGAGGCTGGCTTTGAACCTGTGCTATCCTCCTGTCTCAGCCTCCCAAGCACTGGGATTACAAGCGTGCGCCACCACGCCTGGCTTCAACTACAATACATTTTACTTATTTATTTATGCATTTCTGTGTACTGGAGATGGAACTCTGGGGGTGTCTACCTCTGAGCTACCTTCCCCAGCCCTATTTTATTTCTTATTTTGAAACAGAGCTCCGCTAAGTTGCAGAGGCTGCCAAGCTGCGATCCTCCTGTCTCAGCCTCCCAAGTACTGGGATCGCAGGTGTGGGTCACCGCACCCAGGTTACAATGAATTTAATTATCTGAAATAAAAGAAATCTTCTAGAAATCAAGTCACAGTATTTAGTGAGTCAAGAATGTCTGATTCATTTAGTACTTGATGTTATACTGTCTAGTTTAGAAATTCTAATAGGGCACCTGATTATTTTATTTTATTTTTATTATTTTTTTCTTTTTTGGTGGTACTGGGGTTCCTGGAAGCCCTTCTACCTCTGGGGTACACTCCCAGACCTACTTTATATTTTTATTTGGAAACAGGGTCTCTAAAGCCAGCAAGGCTGGCTTCGAACCTGCACGATCCTCCTGTCTCCGCCTCCCAAGCACGGGGATTACAAGCGGGCGCCACCACGCTTGGCAGGGCATCTGATTATTTTAAACGGAAGGAAGGAAGGAAGGAAGGAAGGAAGGAAGGAAGGAAGGAAGGAAGGAAGGAAGAAGAGAAGGAAGGGATGCTCTTGCAATTTTACCTTCTTCGTGGCCCAGCTGCTTATTCTTTGCTTTTTTCCGGGCCTCGATCTTATCCGTGTCCGCGTTCACTGCCTCGTACACCGTCTCCGTCACTTCCTGCTGCCAGCGCTCAGAGCTCACCAGGGGGAAGTTCTTGTAGAGGTCTTGATCGCAATCTAGCAGCTTATTAATTGAAGAAAGGGCGATGTTTATGACTTAGCATGCACATATATACATATCTATGCATATGTAAAGACATATATAAATACTATTCCTGCATATTTTGTGTGTGTGGTACTGGGGGTGGAACCCAGGGGCATTCTATCTCTGTGCTACACCCCCAGACCTAATTTCTTTTATTCTTTCTTCCTTTCTTTCTTTTCTTTTTCTTCTTTTTTTAATTTTTTTTTATTTTTATTTTTTTGCAGTACTGAGGATGGAACCCAGGGGCATTCTACCTCCGAGCTACACCCCCAGCCCTATTTTTTATTCTTTATTTTGAAACAGGGTCTCACTGAGTTGCAAAGGGCCTCACTAAGTGGCTGAGGCTGTCTGTGAACCGCAATCCTCCTGTCTCAGTCTCCCAAGCGCTGGGATTGCAAGCCTGCGCTACCATGCCCGGCGGTGCCATGGTTAACTTTAATTTTCGCTGCATATGGGTGGTACAGTTCACTCCCTGCTCTTTGATCAAATGGCTTATAATCTTTACCTGGCAGCCTTGTGGAAGGGAAGGGCAGCTGGGCAAACGGGCAGGCTTGCAGGAGAAGAGGGTAATACAGTGGCTGTCGGGGCGGAGGCAGGGACGGCTCGACGCGCAGTCACACGCCTCGACCCGGCGTCTTAAAGACTGTGATGTCCCTTTGACTCACCGCCTCTAATTATGTCTTGAGTTGGAAAATAATATGAACAAACGTTTGAAAAAATGCAGAGAAGGATACCCAAAAAAGTAGTGATTATTGTCCCGCTGACCGATAATGCAGATGATCCATGCTGTCTAACCAGACACGGGGAGAGCGCGATGCCCCGCAGCGGTGAAGCCACCGCCCGGGGAATGCTGGGATGCGCCTCCCATCAGGCTTGCTTAATATTCCCAATCGATAAAAATCTGACTTTTTTTTGTAGTTTGCCAAAAGAATACAATGATCAGAACAAAGAAAGCGTATAAGGTTTCTAACTTAGGCCCCTGACTTACATGCATGTAAGTCCTTAACTTATACCTTAAAAGTGTCTCGTAGAAGCCGGGCATGGTGGCGCACGCTTATAATCCCAGCGCTGGGGAGGCGGAGGCAGGAGTATCGCGCAGGTTCGAGGCCAGCCTCACTAGCTTAAGAGACCCTGTTTCCAAATAAAATATAAAATAGGTCTGTGAGTGTAGCCCGGAGGTAGAAGGCTTCCATCCCCAGTAACACCAAAAAAAAAAAAAAAAAGTATCTCGTAAGTATTTAATTGTAGGTAACGTTCTACAAACAATCCAATACTAAAAGAATTGCTAAGTTTGTTTTCAAACAGAAATTCCAGAAAGAAAGAGGGAGGGAAGGAGGGAAGAAGGGAAGGAAGGACAGAGAGACGGATAGAGTCACCTTGTACCTTAATTCCTTTGGTGTCCTCTTCATCAAAAGAGCCGATATCAAAGGCGTCAGCAGCATTGACTTCTCCCCGGGGAGGGACGAGGGGCGGTGGGTACTGAGGGAGACAGGGAGGTGGGCGCAGTTACCAGCTAATCTTTACAGCCTTTTCCATCCCAACAGGCCGCGGGGAGAACTCGGTGGCACAGATTCACCCGGCCAGCCCTGCCTATCACATCGCTTATTCTGCAGAAGAGCCTTTGCATCAAACAGCCCAAAGCCAGGCGTGATGGCGCATCCCAGGGGTTGGGAGGCTGAGATAGGAGGATCACAGGTTCGAGGACAGCCTCAGCAAACAGGGAGACTTTCACCAACCTAGCGAGATCTTGTTTCAAAATAAAAAATAAGAGAGGGCTGGGGATGTAGCTCGGAGGTAGCATGCCCCTGGGTTCAATCCCTAGGAAAGAAACAAAGAAAGGAAGAAAAAAAGGAAGGAAGGAAGGAAGGAAGGAAGGAAGGAAGGAAGGCAGAACGAAAGAAAGAAAGAAAGGAAGGAAGGAAAGGAAAGACAGCCCCTAGAGTCAAGTCCCTCAAAAAAATTCATGTTCAAAGTCTTGAATCATTTTCAAATAAAGTGAGATCTCAAGACTGCAGAGCCCCCAGTCCAGCTTTAGGAAAGCAGGGTTTTGCAGACCACGTGGAGTATCTTTGAATCGCTAGAGCCGCAGCCCGCCGCCGTGCACCTGCACAGCGCCGCGCTCACACTGCGGCCGGCCCTCGCCCTCACTGCGCAGGACTGACTCAGCCTCTCCTGCCTGCAGAAATTCAACACCCCTCTGCAGCTCGAGCAGGCAGAAACAAGTCCAAAGCTGCTGAGAAGCATGCAAAACACATTTCACTTGCGGTATTTCATGGATACACCAGCATTCGATAAAGCTTAAAATAAGGGTGGGGGTCCGGGGTGAGGCTAAGCGGCTGAGCGGGGCTTAGCACATGGGAGTCCTGGGTCCTCCCGGCACCACAAAAATAAAAAACAAAAATAAGGAAAGGGTATTATTATGATAATATGAAATCATGGTAATTCTTAAATTATATGTTACTAGGCTAAAATATATATATATATATGCATATATATACACACACCCATATATACATGCAAAAGTGTATGTGTGTGTGTGTGTGTGTGTACCAGTTTTTTGCCTACTTTTATACAGGTCTATGTAAAAATATGGCTGCATACTCAGAAGAATTCAAGATGAGTAAAAACTAGAAAAATCTCAATTATACAGACATTTGAATTAGCTAGATAAAAGCTCAATTTTACCTTGCAGTAATTTTTTTTTTTTTTTTGGTGGTACTGGGGGTGGAACCCAGGGGCCTTCTACCTCGGGCTACACTCCCAGACCTATTTTATATTTTATTTGGAAACAGGGTCTCACTAAGTTGCTGAGAGCCTCACTCAGTAGCTGAGGCTGGCTTCGAACCTGTGCGATCCTCCTGTCTCAGCCTCCCAAGCGCGGGGATTACAAGCGTGCGCCACCAACGCCCGGCCAGAGCGGGTTTTCTTCCTTCGCATCCCCATCTGTGGTTGGATGATGACGGGGCAGATGTCTGGGGGTGTCCAGGGCTGCCCGGAGGAGGGGCTGCAGCGGGAGGCGACAGCCAGCAGGGGGCAGAGCTGGGTGCACAGGGGAATCCTGGAGGGGAGCGGGGAAGCGGTACCTTCTGCAGGTAGACGTGCTGCCAGTCGATGCCCTTGAAGAAGCCGTGCGCTTTCACCTCCTGTGCGCTGGGAAGAGACAGTCCCAAGGGTTGTAAGTATGCACGCAGGGGTACCAGAGAGAGTTTGCAAAAAGTGTCTCCTATTAAGAACACACAGGAATTATTTCTAGCTCGTGTGTGTGTGTGTGTGTGTGTGTGTGTGTGTGTGTGTACGCAGGCAAGCATGTGTGTGTGGTTTTTTGATTTTGGTGGTACTGGGGGCTTTTCTACCTCCGGGCTACACTCCCAGACCTATTTTACACTTTATTTGGAAACAGGGTCTCACTAAGTTGCCGAGAGCCTCACTAAGTAGCTGAGGCTGGCTTCGAACCAGTGCGATCCTCCTGTCTCAGCCTCCCAAGCGTGGGGATTACAAGCGTGTGCCATCACGCCCAGCTTGGGCACATGTGTTTTTACTGGGACTAGGCTAGACTTTTACTAAAACCCAGGGGCATTCTACCTCTAAAGCTATACCCTGAGCCCTATTTTATTAATTAATTAATTAATTAATGTATTTATTTTGCAGTACTGGGGATGGAACCCAGGGGCATTCTACCTCTGAGCCACACTCCCTGCCCTATTTTTTATTCTTTATTTTGAAACAGGGTCTCGCTAAATTGTGGAGGGCCTCACTCAGTAGCTGAGGCTGTCCTCGAACCACGATCCTCCTGTCTCAGCCTCCCAAGTACTGGGATTACAAGCGTGCGCCACCACGCCCGACTACTTTTAGCTCTCTATAGAAGCGAGTCAATATTTCTTTCAGAGAAATGCAGAAAACAGAGCTGTGCTTAGAGAGAGTGCGAGCTGAGCCTGGGGCTGTTGCCCATTTGCCTTTACATGTGGGACTCGGTCCGGTTTAAGATGGCCTAGGAGATCTCACACGAGTCATACATGTCTGTCTCACGTCACACAGGCACACGTGTGCAGGTGACCCTTCAAGGCAAACAGCAGGGACACATGGTATGCACCTAGAAGTGGTAATCCTGTGGTCGTGAGGACTTCGTGTAAATGAGAATTAAATTAGAGATTCACACACTGAAGAAATTCATAGCAAATATCTACAAGTCAAGATAGATAAACCGACAGGGATGCTGGGATGCGAAGCACGGGGTATTCCTGTGGATGCTGAGTAGAAGTCTCGCTGCATGGGCGTGAGACAAGCCCTCTTTAAAATAAGTCAAAGAAACAAACTTTCTGGGTGTCCTGACCCAGAGGGCACCGCAGCGCAGGGCCGTGCGCCGTGGGTGACGCCTGCCCTCCACCCTGGGTGTGCTGTGGAGCCCAGGGCTGGTCCGTGGTGCCCCGCAGGCTCCCTGGGGCTCCTCCCAGGCCCATGTGACTCCCATGTTCTTATTCCAGGCACCAAAGCTGCAGAGGACCACGAACCCAGGGGCTGCTCAGCGCTTGGTGTTGACGAGGGCCATGGCTGCTCACACAGCGAGGCTCCCTCACTCAGAGTCTGCTCGCTCGGCTGGCTTAGACCCACCCTGATCTCCATCAGCAGCAGCATCTCCTCCTCCGCCTCCGCTTCCTCTTCTTCCTCCTCCACTTCCTCCCCCTTCTCCACTTCCTCCTCCTCCTCTTCCTCCTCCTCCTCTTCCTCCTCCTCCTCTTCATCCTCCTCCTTTCTTCCTCCTCCTCTTCTTCCTCCTCCTCCTCCACTTCCTCCTCCTCTTCTTCCTTCTCCTCCTCTTCCTCCTCCTCCTACTCCTCCTCCACTTCCTCCTCCTCCACTTCCTCTTCCTCCTCCTCCTCCTCCTCCTCCACTTCGTCCTCCTCCTCCTCTTCCTCCCTCCACCTCCTCCTCCTCTTTCTCCTTCTCCTCCTCCTCTTCCTCCTCCTCCTCCTCCACTTCCTCCTTCTCCTCCTCCTCCTCTACTTCCTCCTCCTCCACTTCCTCCTCTTCCTCTTTCTCCTCCTCTTCCTCCTCCTCCACTTCCTCCTCCTCCACTTTCTCCTCCTTCTCTTCCTCCTCCTCCTCGTCCACTTCCTCCTCCTCCTCCACTTCGTCCTCCTCTTCCTCTTCCTCCACTTACTTCTCCTCCTCTTCCTCCACCTCCTCTTCCTCCACCTCCTCCTCCTCTTTCTCCTTCTCCTCCTCCTCTTCCTCCTCCTCTCTTCCTCTACTTCCTCCTCCTCCACTTCCTCCTCCTCCACTTCCTCCTTCTCCTCCTCTTCCTCCTCCTCCTCCACTTCCTCCTCCTCCACTCCCTCCTCCACTTCTTCCTCCTCCACTTCCTCCTCCTCCACTTCCTCCTCTTCCTCTTTCTCCTCCTCTTCCTCCTCCTCCACTTCCTCCTCCTCCACTTTCTCCTCCTCCTCTTCCTCCTCCTCCTTCTCTTCCTCCTCCTCCTCGTCCACTTCCTCCTCCTCCTCCACTTCGTCCTCCTCTTCCTCTTCCTCCACTTACTTCTCCTCCTCTTCCTCCACCTCCTCTTCCTCCACCTCCTCCTCCTCTTCCTCCTCCTCCTCTCTTCCTCTACTTCCTCCTCCTCCACTTCCTCCTCCTCCACTTCCTCCTTCTCCTCCTCTTCCTCCTCCTCCTCCACTTCCTCCTCCTCCACTCCCTCCTCCACTTCTTCCTCCTCCACTTCCTCCTCCTCCACTTTCTCCTCTTCTTCCTCCTCCTCCTCCACTTCCTCCTCTTCCTCTCCTCCTCCTCCTCCTCCTCTCTCCTCCCCCTCCTCTTCCTCCTTCTCTTTCTCCTCTTCCTCCTCCTCCTCTTCATCCTCCTCCTTTCTTCCTCCTCCTCTACTTCCTCCTCCTCCTCCTCTTCTTCCTCCTCCTCTACTTCCTCCTCCTCTTCCTCCTCCTCTTCCTCCTCCACTTCCTCCTCCTCCTCTTCCTCCTTCTCCTCCTCTTCCTCCTCCTCCTCACATTCCCATCTGCCTCCTCCCCTGCCTCTTGGCACTTCCAGCAAGGGTGTGAAGCAGGAGGGCAGGGGCCTAGGCCCCTTGTAGCATATTTATATGCTACTCTGAAAAAATGCATTCCTTCCCAGCATTTGGGAGGCTGAGACCGGAGGATAGTGGTTCGCGGACAGCCTCAGCTACTTAGTGAGGCCCTCTGCAACTCAGTGAGACCCTGTTTCAGAATAATGAACAAAAAAATAGTGCTGGGAGCCAGGCGTGATGGCGCATGCTTGCAATCCCAGCATTCGGGAGGCTGGGACGGGAGGATCGCGATTAGTGGACAGCCTCGGCTACTGCAACTCAGTGTGAGACCCTGTTTCAAAATTAAAAATAAACAATAGAGCTGGGGTGTCCTTCGGAGGTTTCAAAATACAGAATAAAAAAGGGCTGGGGTGTAGCTGGGAGGAAGAATGCCCCTGGATTTTATCCCCAGTACTGCAAAAAATAAAAATAAGGCCGGACGTGGTGGCGCACACTTGTAATCCCCGCGCTTGGGAGGCGGAGACAGGAGGATCGCGCAGGTTCTAAACCCCTGAGTTCCATTCCCAGCACCAAAAAAATGCACTCCTGTACACACACAGCCCACGTACAAGAACACACTGCCGAAGGTTGTCTCCAAGTGATACGGCCAGGCGTGGGGAGGAGCCCGGTTAGGTCTGTCGTAAGCTCTTTTTAGTACAAGATTTTCAGGTATTAAGAGAGTAACAAGTGTGTACAAGATAGAGAAAAAGGTGTGTGGGGATCTGGTGACAATATCAAGCTGCTGTAATCGAGCACTTGGGAGTAAGTTTAGGAGGCCGAGACAGGACGATCAGAGGTTTGGCGGCCAGCCCAAGCACCTTAGCAAGCAACTATTTAAAAAAAATACGTTCCTATATTTAGCAACTATTTCTTAACAACTATTTCAAAATTAAAAATTAAAGATGCTTTTTCAAAAAAAAAAAAAATAAGGGACGAGGGCAAAGCTTAAAGGCAGACTGGCCCTGGGTTCAATTCCCAGTACCAACCAGACATAATTGCAAGTATCATCATTACTACAACTTAGCCAAATGGACCACACAACAGCGGAGCCCAATTCCACCGGCTCTTCTGCGAGGCTGATTTTTTACAGGTCAGATGTTCTTATCTTCTGAGATATCAGACCAACTGGATGATGCATATGTATTTCCCACAAGATTCTCCCCCCCTGTCTCAAGTCAAAACGGGAGGCGTCTGAGGACGAGGCGGGGACCTGACACGTCTCGGACACGGGCACGGGCAGGCAGAGGGCCGGGGCCTACCCGCCTCCTCGGCAGCCCAGCCGCTTGCCCACTTCCCGCTGCAGCAAGGCCTCCAACAGGGACTTCAGCTCGGCGGAGAAGGTGTCCGGGAGCTCCACGTTCTGAGAAGAGAGAGGAAAGATCTCAAAACCCCGCTCCTGGACGCAGCGCCCTCACACCCAACCGGCTGCGCGGGCCGCTCCCCGGGGAACATTAGCATGGACTCTGGCAGATTCATGGTGAACTAAGATTCACTCTACCCAAACAGAAAGAGCCGACTAGTCATTGTAGGAGTTAGGCTCGGGCCAGAGTGGGGACTGAGCGCCGCCCCCCTCCTCTAGGCTCTGGAATGCCCTCTCTGCCTGATTTCCTCTGTCTTGGTCTCCAATTCCCTTATCTTTCTTATGCTGTTAACTTGGAAATTTATTTTTATTTTATTTTTTAATTTTTAAAATTTATTTATTTATTTATTTATTTATTTATTTTTGGTGGTACTGAGGTTCCTGGAAACCCTTCTACTCCAGGCTACACTCCCAGACCTATTTTTATACTTTTTATTTGGAAACAGGGTCTCTTAAGCCAGCGCGGCTGGCTTCGAATCTGCGCCATCCTCCTGTCTCCGCCTCCCAAGCGCGGGGATGACAAGCGTGCGCCACCATGACCGGCTATTTTTTTATTTTATTTATTTTTTATTTTTTATTTTTATTTTTGGTGGTACTGGGGCTGGAACCCTTCTACCTCTGGGCTAGACTCCAAGACCTATTTTTTATATTTTTATTTGGAAACAGGGTCTCTTAAGCCAGCGCGGCTGGCTCAGAACCTGCGCGATCCTCCTGTCTCCGCCTCCCAAGCGCGGGGATTACAAGTGTGCGCCACCACACCCGGCCTTATTTTTATTTTTTTGCAGTACTGGGGATAGAATCCAGGGGCATTCTTCCTCCCAGCTACACCCCCAGCCCTTTTTTATTCTGTATTTTGAAACAGGGTCTCACTGAATTGGGCAGCGCCTCACTGAGTAGCTGAGGCTGTCCCTGAACCCCGAGCCTCCTGTCTCAGCCTCCTGAATGCTGGGATCACAAGCGTGCGCCACCATGCCCGGCTTGCTTGCAAATCTTGCCTTTGGCCCGGGCATCCGTTTCTATTCACTTTTCTTTTAGAAATATTTCTAAGAATAGCGTCTTCATTTATTTGTTTGGGGGAAGCAAAATTTTATGGCTTTTATGTACGATATACAAAGTCCTCACATTGTCTTAGAGCAATTTCTCCACAATGTTCATAGTCATTTTAGTTTAATGGGATAAAAGCGTGAAAACTACAACGTAACAAAAACCCACTTTCCCATCCCTCACCACGGTGAGCGTCATCCGGTCTATCTCCTGCTTATCTTTGGTTTTATGTTGTCTGAAAGGGCTGTGGCTGTGAAGATAAAGAACATTTTGTCAAAACATGGCACGGGGTGACCGCACGTGTACCGACTAACATTTGGGTAAAGTCTTGGGAACCGCTGCTCTTCATTCAAAACTACAGAAATGCGCTGGGAGTGGTGGCACATGCCGGTGTCTGCTACTTGGGAGGCTGAGACAGGAGGATCACAGGTTCGAGGCCAGCCTTAACAACTTAGGCCCTCCACAACTTAGTGAGACCCTGTTTCAGAGTAAATATATAGATATATTTATATATCTATTTATATATATTTATATATTATATATAATACATAATATATATACATTATATATATATATATATATATATTTTTTTTTTTTTTTGGTGGTACCAGGGAATGGAACCCAGGGGCATTGTACCTCTGAGCTACACCCCTAGCCCTATTTTTTAGTCTATTTATTTATTTATTTATTTATTTGGTGGTACTGGGGTTCCTGGAAGCCCTTCTACCTCCAGGCTACACTCCCAGACCTATTTTTACATTTTTATTTGGAAACAGGGTCTCCTAAGCCAGCGCGCGTGGCTGGCTTTGAACCTGTGCGATCCTCCTGTCTCTGCCTCCCACGCGCGGGGATTACAAGCGTGCGCCACCACGCCCGGCGTCTTTTTATTTTTTGAAACAGGGTCTCACTGAGTTGCGAGGGGCCTCGCCAAGTAGCTGAGGCTGTCCGCGAACCGCGATCCTCCAGTCTCTGCCTCCCAAACGCTGGGATCACAAGCATGCGCCACCAAGCCCAGCTTCAGGTAGAATGCTCCTGGGTTCCATCCTTAGAACCAACAAAACAAAACAAAACACCTGGTAACCAAAATAGAGGCAGTCCTGAAAGAGGAAGGCTTCCCTCCTACTTGGCCCTCACCGCAGGGAAGGGACGACACTACAATCTGTTTTTCCAATTAAAATATTCAGAATGAAAAGCCGGGCGTGGTGGCCACGCTTGTAATCCCCGCGCTTGGGAGGCTGAGACGGGACGATCGCGCAAGTTCGAAGCCAGCCTCAGCTACTTAGTGAGGCTCTCAGCAACTTAGTGAGACCCTGTTTCCAAATAAAATAGAAAATAGGTCTGGAGTACTACCCAGAGGTAGAAAGCCCCTGGGTTCCATCCCCACTACCATCAAAAATAAATAAATAAAATAAAATAAATAAAATATTCAGGATGTAAACAAGCCATCAGGTAGCCATGAAAGCCAGGGTTATTCCCAGGGATTTGTCGTGAGAGCCCCCCCGAGGTCGTAATAAACTCAGTGTAAATTTTTTCAGCAACATAGAACCTGGTCCCTAAAACCACCTGAGACTCCGCAGTCAAACCAAAGAGCCACCCAGTGAGGTCGGGCAGCGTGGGGCTGGGTCCCGCCCGCGGAGCCCAGACATCAGGGTATAACTCGGCCACTAACTGGCTGGGGGCCAGACCCAAACCCTGGGTGCCAATTCCTTCACCCACAAAACAGAGACGGCGCCTCCTACCCCACCCAGGTGGCCAGGGGAAAACTGGTCCTCCCTGCCTTGAAGGCCGTGAAGTTGTCCGGCTGCAGAATGATCTCAACACGTAATTTCCCCTTTTGGCCAGAGAGGGCGCTCTAGTTCTTTTGTTCCTTATCAGACAGTGAAACTGATTTCCAGATATATAATTTTTTTTTTTTTTGGTGGTACTGGGGTTCCTGGAAACCCTTCTACCTCCGGGCTACACTCCCAGACACACACACACACACATATATGTGTGTGTGTGTGTATGTATGTATATGTGTATGTGTATATGTATGTATATATGTGTGTGTATATATATGTATATGAATATATATATATATATATTTTTTTTTTTTTGGCGGGTCTGGGGTTGGAACCCAGGGGCATTCGATCTCCGAGCTATATCCCCTGCCCATTTTATTTATTCTTTATTTTGAAACAGGTTCTCACTGAGTTGCAGAGGGCCTCACTAAGTAGTAGCTGAGGCTGTCTTCAAACCTTGATCCTCTGGTCTCAGCCTCCTGAATGCTGGTATTACAAGCATGCGCCACCACGCCCAGCTCCAGACCTCTATTTTTATTTGGAAACAGAGTCTCCTAAGCCAGCGCGACTGGCTTCGAACCTGCGCGATCCTCCTGTCTCCGCCTCCCAAGCTCGGGGATTACAAGTGTGCCCACCACGCCCGGCGTTGATGTCCAGATCTTAATCTTGCTTTCCAGGTGTTCTCGTGGCGTCCACTACGGGCCTGACGTGGTGCTCACCCGAGAATTCAACAGCGATGACTCTCTGTGTAAAAGGGTGGCCACTTGCTGGCCCTGATGAGCGACTTCTCTTTGCGGTGTGTTTAAAACCCTGGAGAAGCTGGGCGTGGGGGCGCACGCTTGTCATCCCCGCGCTTGGGAGGCAGAGACAGGAGGATCGCGCAGGTTCAGAGCCAGCCTCGCTTAAGAGACCCTATTTCCAAATTAAAAAATATAAAATAGGTCTGGGAGTGTAGCCCGGAGGTAGAAGGGCTTCCAGGAACCCCAGTACCACCACCAAAAATAAAATAATAATAATAATAATAATAATAATAATAATAAATAAAATCCTGGAGAAGCCTGGCTTTTAAACGAAAACCTTATCACTAAATACTACTTATAAATACTACTTTATATAAATACTACTTTTTTACATAAATACTACTTTATAAATATGCAAGTTAAAGCAGCAGAGCCTAATTATTTACTGGCAAAAGTGGTGCTTGAGATTTCTCATGGCATGCCTAGCAATTTATTTATAAGTTATACATGGCAAGACATTATGAGGGATGTTTTAATAGTAACTTCACACAAAGGATTAGAATTTAAATATGTAAATTCAGGGGATTCTAAAAAGGAATAAGAATCCCACTTACACCCTACTCGTTTGTACTGCTTGTGAAACAGGACATCCCTCCGCTGAGACTGCAGAACAGTCTTAACACTTAATTCCCCCTTTAGCCAGAGAGGGCACTCTGGTTCTTTTATTCCTTATCTTGTAAGGAACCAGTGATTTCCAGCTCTTAAGAGGATCTGATTCCAGGACAGCCTCAGCTATTTTGTGAGGTCCTCTGCAACTCAGTGCGATACTGTTTCAAAATAAAGAATAAAAAATTGGGCTAGGGGTGTAGCCCGGAGGAAGAATGCCCCTGGGTTCCATCCCCAGGACTGGGGAAAAAAAAAAAAAAAAAAAGGATTCATTTGGGGGAAAAAATCAAAATAAGGGAAGATGTGCTCATCTTTAAAATAGATTTGAGCCAGGGGTGGTGGCAATGCCTGGAATTCCAGTCCTTGGGAGGCTGAAACAGGAGAATTGCAGGTTCCTGGCCTGTCTCGGTAGTTTAGTGAGACCGTTTCAAAATAAAAAGTCAAATAGGGCTGAGGGTGTAGCTCAGAGGTAGAATGTCCCTGGGTTCAATTCCCAGTACCATAAAAAATTTAAAAAAAATATTTTGATTGGAAATATTCTTTTCCCCTTGTTCCACAGAGAAAAGCCTATAAATTACTGAATTAAGAGTATAAAACAAAATATAAACCATTATAAGATATTCCACATTTTATTTTTGCTTGCAGTGCTGAGGATTGAACCTATGGCCTTGTGCATGTCGGACAAGCACACTACCAAGGAGCCATAACCCCAGTCCACATTTTAAAAAGCCTTACTTGCTGAATTTTCTTTTATATGATGCAACAGAAATATTAACACATCGGTGGTTCCAGAGAAAGAAAATCAAAGTTGGCTATATCTTGTTAAATCCTTATTCTCTGCTCAACACTTGCTGTTTATAACCCCAAAAGAACCAAAAAAAAAAAAAAAAAAAAGGATTCAGCGATCTTGCATTTCAGCGAAGTCCCCTGACCTGGGCGCACAGCAAAGGACCCACCACGCAGAGCGCTAGAAGCCAGCCGGCCGTGATGTGCAGGTCACCCCCGGCACACCCGCTCAAGCTTTGAACTCCGTGGTGAGTCAGAGCCAGGACCTGCAGGCAGCAGGTGATTAAATCATGAGATCTTGGTCCTCATGACTGACTTAGGGTCATTATATCAGGGGAGTGGATGGGTGGAAGAGGTATTTGGCTTCTGGGTTCTCTTCTCCCATCCTCCTCTTCCCGCCGGCTCCCCGCTAGCACCACCCTCTGGTACATCTTGGTCTCTGAACTGTGGGGAACCGATTTCATTTGGTCCCCAGTCTGTGGACTTCCATTGTAGCGACCTCGAGTGGCCAAGGACGAGCCTGTGTCCTGGCCGCCCTTGACCCTCCCATCTTTGCCTGCATCCGAAGCCGAATCTGGAAGGAAAGGGCCTTGCCCGACCTTGTGGAGAAGGCCTGCTGTGGTCCGACACACACGCTCCATGCTAAATTTAAAAAGCCTTTCATGAGGCCACAGGGAGCGTGTAAGGGGACTGCAGTCAAAGTCGACCGTGCCCCAAACACTTCGAGCACATGGGCCCCAGCGCCAGCGCCACAGCTCCGGCTATAAATACGGCCGCTCCGTGGCCCGCACGGGGAGGAATTATCCGAGACTGTTGTGCAGCTGTTCCAGGCTGCCGTGCTGAGAAAGTTTGGGCTTTCCGCTTAAAACCCTGAAGCACATCTGTTTCCAATGAAGTCTTGATTATTCTTTTGTGAACAAAGCCAAAGATTGGGTTTCTATTTTGGAAAATGTGAAAGAAGGCCTCCGATAGTAATGATCCCTCTTCTGGGCGGGAGCGTGTGGGGCTCGCAGATCCTCCGTGATGGCAGCTGCTCCCCGTGCGGCCGCTTTAAATAGGAGATGGCCCGTCAGCGGCTCAGGACGCGCGGCCCAGTTCTCCCAGCATCACGCAGGGCATCTGGGCTGCATCCGGGATGCCCAGGGACCAGAACGGAAGTGCGCAGCGGTCAAGCATGGTTTTGCAAGTTGTGGACAGCGGGGTGGCTTGAACCTGTGACCCATCCAAGCTTATCAGACATGCACTAATTAGACATGTTGAATTCACAGGGCAACTGTGGGCTATAAGCATCTAAAAACTCTCACATCAGCACAGAAAGTGTTTTAGATGATTTTTTTGCATGTGGAAAAGATGTGAACTTGCTATTATTCTTAGTATAATCTGCTGAATACTGAAATGACATAGCACAAAAAATAAAGACAAAAAATATTTTTAAAAAGCCTCTCATATCGAATGTTAATTTTAGGATGCCCCAAAGATTGTGTGCCTTCTGAGTCGGAGCCAACAGCTGCCACTTTATTTAAAAACATTCCTTTTTTTTTTTTTTTGCGATACTAGGCATTGAACCCAGAGGCAATCTACCTCCAAGATACACCCCCAGCCCTATTTTTTTTTATTCTTTATTCTGAAACAGGGTCTCACTGAGTTGCAAAGGGCCTGAGTAGCTGAGGCTGTCCATAAACCGCGATCCCCCTCTCTCACCCTCCCAAACGCTGGGATGACAAGCGTGCGCCACCATGCCTGGCTAAAACACTCCTTCTTTTTCCTCCTCCTACACAGAACAAACGTGATAACCTCAGGCAGCATCCGGCTCTCCGCAGCCGCCACCCAGGCCCTCTGCCTGCCTCTGACACCTCCGGGGACAGAGACATCCAGAGGCGACGTGCTTGGGACGAGGCCATCCACGGCCACAGCACCGCTACACTTTATCAGGCATCTTAAATCTAGACGAGGGATCCTGCCTGCAAGTCCACGGCTCAGACACGAGCTCTCAGAAGCCTCACAAAGCCACGTGACACAGGCGTAGTCACCGCCACCCATAAACATGGCGTGCGGACAGGGACGCAGACACCCTCTGGAGCCCGGACCACGCCTCCCGTCCAGACCCTTCTCCAAATGCCTGTGGGTGTCTTCTGGGGTGCCAGGCAAGAGGAGGGGTGCAGAGAAGAGTCTGAGACGGGGCAGTGGTATACCGTGGTCAGAGCGAGGCGTATGAAGTCACAGGAAGGAAAGTTAAAGGACCCAGGGTCACACTGCCTCCCCTTGGGGCACCGCATGGAGAGGGGGCAGGGGCTCCCCACGCTTCTGACCTCGGGGGCCGGATCGGAGGCCCTCCTGTGCGCTGCATGATTCTGAGTGGCATCCGGGCCCAGACCCACGGGATGCCAGCCCCACTCTGAGTCGTGACCACCAGCAGGTCTGCGGTCGATGCCAAGGTCTTGGGCACTGGGCGGCTGCAGGCGCAGAGCCCGGCTCAGGCTGGCCTGTGATGATGCTGGAGGCCGAGGGCCAGTGGCCAGGGCCCCGCCTCACGCCCTCCTGTTCTACTGGTTTCTTCATTTCCTAATGGCTTCCTTTTCCAAGGAAAAGCTGGTGCTCCTGGGCTGTGTTCCCGCTGCGGCTTTGTGAGGGAGGCACCCAGACGGCTCTCCTGCGTTCCCAGCTCAGGGGCCTCTGCCTGCCATCCCTGCCACAGGGTCCTGCTCAAGGTTCCTGGGACCCGCTGAGGTCCACAGCGATGGCCCCCCAGCTCGCCGGCACCAGCTCTAACTCCAGGCCCCCTGGACGCCATGGACACCAACCCTGCAATTAACATGAACTTGCTTCCTCTGCGGCTCCCAGATCCTCACACCTGCCTTGACCCTGCAGCGCCCCTGCTGCCCCCAACCCCTGGCTGAAAGACCACCCAGCCGCGCCCATCCTGTGCTCCAGAGCCTGCGGAGTCTGGGACCTGGATGACGGAGCCCACACCACCAGCATGGCACTGGAGACCTCCTGGTGTCCACCCAGTCTTAACCCCTTGGCAGACCCGCCACCTCGAGGAAGAGCAGCCTACGCCCGATGGTCCCCTCCACACAGGGCACCCGCTCCCACCCCGCTCAGGTCTCTGGACCATCAGCTTGTCTGTCCTCCGAAGCCTGTGTCACGCCATCACCTGTGGTACAGTCGCCCTGCCCTGCAGGGTCTGAATGAGTACTCCCCAGCTGTGCTCCAGCTCACCAAGTGTAATCCCCAGCCCGGGGCCGCCCTGCCTCTCCCCCTCCCGCACTGCACCCACCACGGTCTCTCTTTTTTTTTCCAGGTCTGGGAGTGGAAGCCAGGGGCATTCGACCTCCGAGCGACACCCCCTGCCCTGTTTTTTATTCTTTCTTTTGAAACCGGGTCTCACTAAGTTGCAGATGGCCGCACTAAGTAGCTGAGGCCGTCCGCGAACTGCGATCCTCCGGTCTCAGCTTCCCGAATGCTGGGATGACAAGCGTGCACCGCCACGCCCGGCTGCACCACGGTTCTCCTAAATATTTGCCTAGCTTCATTTAAATCACGCAAGTCAAAACTCATTTCCTTCCCTTCAGTTTTAGTGGCGCATCTTTCCGTGAAGGACTTCTGAATGAGGAACAGAAAGGATGGCAGTCGATCATAAATCTTGCTGGGGAGGACTCACGGAGGCCCAGCCTCCACTGGAAGGTCCTCGCTATTGAGGCCCCATAGTGGTGACCAGGCAGTGGCGGGCGCATGTGGCATGAGGCAGGACGGCCTTCCCAGGGAAGTGCAAATGCCGGCACGGCCATTCTCGGACCAAAACGGCGACCTCTCTCTTCACATGCTGACCTTCCACGTGACGCAAAAGAGTAGAATTTTACTCAGCCATAAAGAAGAACAAAATTAAGCCGGGCGTGGTGGCGCACGATTGTAATCCCAGCATTTGGGAGGCTGAGACCTGAGGATCGCGGTTCGCGGACGGCCTCAGCTACTTAGGCCCTTTGCAACTCAGTGAGACCCTGTTTCAAAACAAAGAATAAAAAATTGGGCAGGGGGTGTAGGTCAGAGGTCAAATGCCCCTGGGTTCCATCCCCAGACCTGCAAAAAAGAGAACAAAATTAGATCATGAAGTAACCACAGAGGATTATGTTAAGTGAGATGCGCCAGTCTCAAAAAGCCAAGGGTTGTATGTTTACTCTCATATATGGAAGCCAGAGAGAAAACAGAAATGTAAGGAACTTAGTTGGGCGTGGCAGCGCACGCTTGTCATCCCAGCATCTGGGAGGCTGAGACAGGAGGATCGGGTTCGAGGCCAGCCTCAGCTACTTAGGTCCTTTGCAACTCAGTGAGACCCTGTTTCAAAGTAAAGAATAAAAAACAGGGCTGGGGTGTCACTCAAAGATAGAATGCCCCTGGGTTCCATCCCCAGACCCGCAAGAAAAAAAAAAGAGAAAGGGAAAGCAAGAAAGCAAGCAAGCAAGCAAGCAAGAAAGAAAGAAAGAAAGAAAGAAAGAAAGAAAACAAAGAAACATAGGAGCTTTGGATAAATGTGAAGGGAGACCAGCGGGATAGCAGAAGGGAGCTGAGGGAGGGAGGCAGGAAGGGGAAAGGAAAAATAGAGGAAGAAAACAGGTCAAATAATCTTATGTCCATATGAGAAGGTGTCACACTGATGTGGACGGAGGGTCCAGGGAGGGCCGTAGAGAGAAACGCAGCAAGACCTGTCACTTTGAACCTCACTGTGATGTATACTTACAATGCGTCATATACACACACACACATACATATACACACATTTATATATACATATACACATATACACATACACATATACACACATTGATATATACATATAAACACAGACACATATACACACATATATACACATTTATATATACATATATACATATACACATATACACACATACATATATACACATTTATGTATACATATATACATATATGCATATATACACACATATATACACATTTATATATACATATACACATATACGCATATACACACATACATATATACACATTTATATATACATATACACATATACACACATACATATATACACATTTATATATACATATACACATATACACATACACATATACACACATATATACACATTTATATATACATATATACATATACACATATACACATACACATATACACACATTGATATATACATATAAACACAGACACATATACACACATATATACACATTTATATATACATATACACATATACGCATATACACACATACATATATACACATTTATATATACATATACACATATACACACATACATATATACACATTTATATATACATATACACATATACACATACACATATACACACATACATATATACACATTTATATATACATATAAACACATACACATATACACATACATATATACACATTTATATATACATATACACATATACACATACACACATACATATATACACATTTATATATACATATACACATATACACATACACATATACACACATACATATATACACATTTATATACACATATAAACATATACACATATACACATACATATATACACATTTATATATACATATACACATATACACACATACATATATACACATTTATGTATACATATACACATACACATATGGACACATACATATATACACATTTATGTATACATATATACATATACGCATATATACACACATATATACACATTTATATATACATATACACATATACACATATACACACATACATATATACACATTTATATATACATATACACATATACACACATACATATATACACATTTATATATACATATATACATATACACATATACACACATACATATATACACATTTATGTATACATATACACATATACACACATACATATATACACATTTATATACATGTATATACATATACACATATACACATATTCACAAACATACATATATACACATTTATATATACATATACACACACACATATATATACATATTTTTATATATATACTTGGTTTTTGGTGGTACCGGGGATGAAACCCAGGGGCATTCTACTTCCAAGCTACACCCCCATACTTTTTTTAATCTTTTTTTTTTTTTTTTGCGGGTCTGGGGATGGAACCCAGGGACATTTGACCTCCGAGCTACACCCCCAGCCCTATTTTTTATTCTTTACTTTGAAATGGGGTCTCACTGAGTTGCAGAGGGCCTCACTAAGTAGCTGAGGCTGGCTGCGAACCGTGATCCTCCTGTCTCAGCCTTTCAAGTCCTGGGATTACAAGCGTGCGCCATCATGCCCAGCAAAAGTAATTTTAAAAAAAAATTTTTGGTGGTACTGGGGTTCCTGGAAACCCTTCTACCTCCGGGTTACACTCCCAGACCTATTTTATATTTTTATTTGGAAACAGGGTCTCTTAAGCCAGCGAGGCTGGCTGCAAACCAATGCGATCCTCCTGTCTCCGCCTCCCAAGAGCGGGGATGACAAGCAGGCGCCACCACGCCCAGCCAGAAATAAATTTTTTAGAAAACAACAAAAACAAAAAAATGTCAACCCTCTGTGGTTACAAAGCATGGAAGGGGCCCTTTGATAAGATGGCTTGTAACAGCTCAGTCCTTCCTGTCCGCCCAGAGCCCGGGGCTCCTGCCCTAGTCACCACGGTTCTCTTGTTAGGCATCCTTGAAGCCACCCTCTTGTCTGCAACACCCCTCACGACAGGAGCCAGGCTGAGCAGAAGGATGGGCATGGGAACTCGTAACTTTGGGTTCCGTGGTATTTTACACTTGAATTGTGGCCAAGGGAGATGGAATTCATTTTACCATCTACAAATCGCACCACTGGGTCATGGAGAGAGGATAACTCAACAAAGCCTCCAATCTGGGGGAAAATAAAAGAGGGTTAGACCAGCTCCTCAGCCTACAAGCAGGGGCAACTTTACAAATCCACAGGATAAGAAAGAAGAATCTGAGCAGCATGGTGGCACACGCTTGTAATCTCTGCACTTGGGAGGCTGAGACAGGAAGATTGCAGGTTAGAGGTCAGTCTCAGCAACCTCACGAGGTCCTCAGAAACTTAGTGAGATCCTGTTTCAAAACTAAGAGCTGGGCATGGTGGCGCACGCTTGTAATCCCAGCACTTGGGAGGCTGAGACTGGAGGACTGCGGTTCACGGACAGCTTCAGCTACTTAATGGGGTCCTCTGCAACTTAGTGAGACCCCGTTTCAAAGTAAAGAATAAAAAATAGGGCAGGGGGTGCAGCTCAGAGGTTGAATGCCCCTAGGTTCCACCCTCAGACCCACCCAAAAAAGATAAATAAAATAAGAGGAGGGCATGGTGGCACACGTTTGTAATCCCTGCATTTGGGAGGCTGAGACAGGAGGATCATGGTTCACGGCCAACCTCAATTACTTACTGAGGCCCTTTGCAACTCAGCGAGACCCTGTTTCAAAATAAAGAATAAAAAATAGGGCTGGGGGGTATAGCTCGGAGGTAGAATGCCCCTGGGTTCCATCCCCAGTACTGCAATAAAATAAAATAAAATAAAATATCAAATCAAATAGGGCTGAGATACAGCTCATCGGTAGAATGCCTTTGGGCTCAATCTCCAGCACCACCAAAAAATAAAAATTTTTAAAAAGAATAGGCAAATGAGCCCTGAATGAAAGCCTTAGTAGATTTTCTTGATAGACCTCACTGTTGATTTTTTAATTCAACAGGTTAGCTGGTGCAAAGTTTTTCCTCAGCCCCAAACTCCATGAGCACAACTTCTGAATCTCCAGCCCCGTCTCTGGTGAGAAGCAAGAGGCTCCTGGCATCTCCATGGCGCCCAGGGAGGGAGGGAAGGAGGGAGGGAGGCTCACAGGGGCAATGGCTTTCTCTGGTTTGCTTTGGATAAACTCTCTAATCAGGTCAGCCAGTCCAACGACAGGAATTAAGCCCATCCAGGCTCCGCAAATCTGGTAATTCAGTTACAGCGCCACAGACCTGACCAAACAATAACACAGTTTCAGCTCTCAGGGGATGCGGTAAGCAGAGACAACTGGTCTACCGTGGTCCAGAGGGCAGAGCGTGGGAGCTGGGGGGTGGACTGGGGGGACTACGAAGTTCAGCCTCTCCTCAGAGTGATGCACTAGGTAACCAGGACAACGCAGGGCGCTCTGCGAGGCTTCCTGGAGGGGCGGCCAGCACGCAGGACCGTGTCCCCGGGAGAAGGAACAACGGGAGACTCTCATGTGCCCTCTGTGTCCTTGTGAGTGACAAATATAAACACATCTTAAGTTCTATTAAAACTGAGCTCCAAGCTGGGCGCGCTGGTGGCGCACGCTTGTCATCCCAGCATTCAGGAGGCTGAGACCGGAGGATCGCGGTTCGCGGACAGCCTCAGCTACTCCGTGAGGCCCTCTGCAGCTCAGTGAGACCCTGTTTCAAAATAAAGAATAAAAAAATAGGGCAGGAGGTGTAGCTCGGAGGTCAAATGCCCTTGGGTTTTGTCCCTAGACCCGCCAAATAAATAAATAAACAAATAAAATAAATAAATAAATAAATAAATAAATAAGATTGAGCTTTACGGCTGGGGGGCTATAGGTCAGTTGGTAGAGCGTCGGCCTACTATATCTGAGGTCCTGGGTTCAATCTTCAGTACAGTAAGTAAGTAAATAAATAAATAAACAAATCTCTCCATTAAAGTTGGCGAAGACATCTTAAGATTCCTGGAGACACCAATGACCCTGTTAAGCGTTCTATTATAAGAATATATCTTGCCATAATCCTTTTTACCCGATTTCCTCGTCCTCTGTAGTTCAGAACGAGGGCCAAGCATAATTTTGGCTCTGGAAGCACAAATCCCTTTCAGCACCTTGACAAGACTGCTGGAGGGGTTGACTTGGGTCCTTCATCCTTTATTCGTGCTTCTCAAAAGCACTTTCAGCTCAAGCCGGGCGTGGTGGCGCACGTCTGTAATCCCAGCACTTGGGAGGCTGAGACAGGAGGACCCGGGTTCTGGCCCAGCCTCAGCTACTTAGTGAGGCTCTCGGCAACTTAATGAGACCCTGTTTCAACATAAAACATAAAAGAATAGAAAATAGGGCTGGGGGTGTAGCGCAGAGGAAGAATGCCCCTGGGTTCCATTCCCGGTACTCCAAAAAAAAAAAATGTGTGTGTGTGTGTGTGTGTGTGTGTGTGTATGGTTTCAGCTCCCAAGGGAACCACCCAGAAGCACGTGCTTGGAAGGAAGTTCAACCCGCCTTCTGCAAGGTCCTACCTGCCAATATGGAACCTACACCCTGGCCACGGCGTGCCAGTGGAGCTATTTCAAAGCAGACCCATTTTAAGCTTAAAAGTGTCCTGATTCCTACAGGATGTGGAGCAGGTATACGAACCTGTGGCTCTGATCTGCAGCTCCGGGCAAAGCGGCTCTCGAGCGTTAGGGCAGGAAGGGCCATTGTGGCTATCTCCCAGAGTAAGATTACGACGCCAGGGGAGACTCATCTCCAGGCAGCCACTCATTCATTCATTCATTCATTCATTCATTCATTCATTCATGTTCAGTGCTGGGGATGAAGCCCAGGACTGGGAGCAGGCAAGGTGAGCACTCGACCACCAAGCTACATTCCCAAACCCAAGTGTTCTCAATCTTGAGCAAAGCACACGGGGCGGCTCCACTCACCCTCGCAGGAGTTTGAAGAGCATACATCCCAGGGAGAACCAGTCGGCGCTGCTGTCGTAGGACGTCCCCTTCTGCAGCACCTCGGGAGCCATGTACCCGTGGGTGCCCCTGGGGGAAGAAGGCAGGCGTGGTTACCGGGGCACGGCACCAGGACCCGCAGCCTCATGGCCACCGGGAGACGGCAGCGGCTGCTGGAAACCCAGGCCAGGGCGCTGCCCAGCACGCAGCCCGCACCCCGGGCGGG
This sequence comes from Muscardinus avellanarius, assembly GCF_963383645.1. NCBI lineage: Eukaryota > Metazoa > Chordata > Mammalia > Rodentia > Gliridae > Muscardinus > Muscardinus avellanarius. The sequence goes on from NC_137807.1 coordinate 21,108,689, forward strand.
CACCCAGCGGGAGTTGATCTTTTCATTTTTTTCTTTTTTAATTTTTTTTATTGGTGCACTCTAGTCATACATCGTAACGGAGTATAAGATGGTGGAGGCGTACACGCACACATCACTCATTTAGCCCTTCCCCGGTTCCCACCCCCATTCCCTCCCTCCTCCCTCCTTCTCATATTTGGCTTAGTGATATTTATTTATTTATTTATTTATTTATTTATTTATTTATTTATTTATTTATTTTGCGGTGCTGGGGATGGAACCCAGGGAAATTCTACCTCCCAGCTACACCCCCAGCCCCATTTTTTATTCTTTGTTTTGAAACAGAGTTGCCGAGGGCCTCCCTAAGTAGCTGAGGCTGGCCACGAACCGCGATCCTCCTGTCTCGGCCTCCCACAGGCTGGGATTACGAGTGTGCGCCACCACGCCCGGCTTAGTAAGTGACTCTGATATATCTGTGAATGTACATCATGGACATTAGAGAGCTGCCCTCTTCTCCCCTCCCACCCCCTCAGTTAGGCCTCCTTACTTGCTCATCTATGGCCTCTCCATCTAGAGTTCCTCCTGTGGCCCCTTTTCTCCCTAGCTTCTGTTTTTTAGGGAACACCAATCAAAGAGACTGGAGCGGCAGTAAAGAGCCTACCACCAAACAGAAGCCCAGGGTCAGATGGTTTCCCAAGTGACGTATATAAAACCTTTGGGGAAGAGGTAATCCCGATACTCCTCAGTCTATTTCGTGAAGTAGAAACAAACGGGATGGTCCCAAATGTGCGAAGCCAACATCACACTAATACCATGACCAAAAAAAGACAGCTCAAGGAAAGCAAACCACAGGCCTATATCGTTGAAGAACTCAGATGTAAATCTGCTAAACAAAATACTAGCAACGAGCCGGGTGTGGTGGCGCACGCTTGTAATCCCCGCGCTTGGGAGGCTGAGACAGGAGGATCGCGCAGGTTCGAAGCCAGCCTCGGCTACTTAGTGAGGCTCTCGGCAACTTAGTGAGACCCTGTTTCCAAATAAAGTATAAAAAAAAGGTCTGGGAGTGTAGCCCGGAGGTAGAAAGCCCCTGGGTTCCAACCCCAGGACCACCAAAAAGTAAAAATGAAATAAAATAAAAATACTAGCAACGCGCACTCAAAACCACATCAAGAAAATCATACACTGTGACCAGGTAGGGCTCATCCCAGGGATGCAAGGTGGGTTCAACATACGAAAATCCATCCATGTAATTCAGCATATAAACAGAATCAAAGACAAAAGTCACACCATCATTTCAATAGCCCCTGAAAAAGCACTTGACAGAATCCAACGCCCATTTATGCTAAAAGCACCGCAGAGAATCGGAACAGAAGGAACGTAGCCCAACCTCATAAAGGCATCTACAATAGGCCCACAGCCAGCATCATATTAAATGGGGAAAACTGTGAGAATTCCCCCTAAAAACAGGAACAAGACGAGGATGTCTGTTATCACCACTTCTTTTCAATATAGTACTAGAGACTCTAGCCAGAGCAATAAGGCAAGAAAAGGAAATCAAAGGAGTGCAAATAGGAAAAGAAGAACTCAAGCTTTCACTATTTGCAGATGACATGAGACTATACCTAGAAGACCGAACAAACTCAACCAAAAAGCTTATAGAGTTGCTTATCTTTCTTCTCTTTCTATCCTTCTTTTTTAGTGTGTGTGTGTGTGTGTGTGTGTGTGTGTGTGTGTGTTACCAGAGATTGAACTCAAGGGCGTCTTACCTCTCAACCCACACCCCCAGCCCTTTTATATTTTTTTGTCTTGACACGGTCTTGCTATGTTGCCGAGAGTAGCCTTGAACCTGCGATCCTCCCGTCTCAGCCTCCCAAGTCCAGGGATGACAGGCCTGTGACACTACGCTAAGTGAGACATCAATCTTACCCACTTTGATCAGTGTGTGGATTTGTATAAACAGGTTAAGCCCATGAACCGTGAGCCCCAGAGTCCAGGGTGTGCAGTGTGAGAGTGTCATGGCTGTTCCCTCCTCCTGCTAAGAAGAACGGACATTTTCCTGCCCCGTCTAGAGCTCCTGTGTGGGCCTGGGAGGGCACAGGTAACCGCACCTCAGAGCAGCGACTCCTGCGGACAAAGGAACGCCAGCACCTCCCGCGCTGAGTACCTGTGCTCGCGTGCACTCAGAGCAGAAGCTGCTCCTTCGGTCACAGCCAGGGACAGGCTCAGGGGAGCAGAGAAGCAGAGCGCCAGCCCCGAGTTGATCGGATGGGGAAAGCACATGAGAATCTTAAAAGCCCAGAAGGTGGACGCACTGGGCACTGGGCGCATGTGAAGTCAGTCTGAAACACTTGGGGTCACCCGTTTTTATATACACCGCACTGTCTGCCACCCCAAAGCCCTCTGTTCTATGATCCTGCTCCATTAGGAATAGCCAGGGAGCATGGGGGCAGGTCCAGCACGCAGCCCAAAACGCCCCTGAAAGCCGTTATCGGTACATCCTGCACAATCAGAGGGGTAAGAAGGAGACACCTCTGTGCTGGGGCCGCCTGGAGAATTAGCTTGGGCCAAGAATGGTGCCAGTCCAGGAGAAATTCACCCATGTTGGGGCTTCCAGTCGCCACTCTTGTCTTAGAAAAATCACTTTTAATTCAACTTCTGCTCAGACTCAGAATCTGCTTGGAAAATCACCCTGGATCATTCAGGATCCTGAGCCATCACCGGGCCCAGGACCCCCTGTCTAAGAGGGACCTTGGAAAAGAGCTTTGGGAGGCTGTGATAATGGCTGAGAGCGACAGAGACCCGGGAGGACTTCCAGCCCTGCACGCCCTGGGTGGCAGGTGACCTCTTCAACTCTAGATCCCGAGATGGAGTCACGAGTTTGCGATGAAAAGATGTCTCCAAGGATAATTAAAATAAGCTGGCTCTCCCAGTGCACGCTGGGCGGGGCTCAAGCAGCCTCCCAGTGCACGCTGGGCGGGGCTCAAGCAGCCTCCCAGTGCACGCTGGGCGGGGCTCAAGCAGCACCCTGGCTGCCTGTCACCTTGGTGTCCTGATTCCGTCTACACGGCCACAGGTTCCCGACGCATTCTGCTAAAGGCTGGACCACTAAGCCTATTCAGAGAACACTGGCACGTCAAGACACGGTGACAGGAGGCTCGGCTAGGCGCTCCTGGTTAAAATAAGCTCGTGCTCAAATTAGTCACTGACAATCTGTTCTGTTCCCCAAAGTTCTCCTTGGATTTTCCGCGGCTACCCAGGGTCCAATTTAAGTTCACAGCAATCTGGGATTCTATCACTAAATGGGCCAAGCCCGCGCTCAGGTCGGGAGCCTTGACAGCACCGCTCTGCTGGCAAAGCTGGGTGGGCAGAAAAGTTCCAGGGCCACATCTGCGGCTGTGAAGAGACTGAAAACACGGTGTGTAGGGAGACGCTGGGCCCCAAACTCTCTTCTTTTGGGGTATGAGAATTGAACCCAGAGGCATTCTACCTCTAAGCTACATCCCTGCCCTATTTTATATTTTTTATTTTTGGTGGTACTGGGGTTTCTGGAAAGCCTTCTACTTCTGGGCTACCCTCCCAGACACCTATTTTTATATTTTTATTTGGAAACAGGGTCTCTTAAGGCAGTGAGGCTCCCTTCAAACCTGCGCGATCCTCCTGTTTCCACCTCCCAAGCATGGGGATTATAAGCGTGCGCCACCACGCTCGGCTTAACTTTTTATTTTATTTATATTTACTTATTTATTTGTTTATTCATTTTGTGGTAATGGGGATGGAACCCAGGGGCATTCTATCTCCGAGCTACACCCCCTGCCCTATTTTTTATTCTATACTTTGAAATAGGGTCTCACTGAGTTGCAAAGGGCCTAAGTAGTAGCTGAGGCTGGCCGTGAATTGCGATCCTCCTGTCTCAGCCTCCCAAACGCTGGGATTACAAGGTGCGCCACCATGCCCAACTTATTTTTTTTAAAAAAAACAGGGCCTCACCAAATTACTGAGGCTGGCCTCAAACCTGAGATCCTCCTGTCTGGGCAACAGGGTGCTGACTGAGGCTGTCCTAGAACCTGCAATCTTTCTGTCTCGGCATCCTGAGTACTGGGATCACAGGCATGTGCCACCACGCCTGGCTGTGTGTTATCTTTTTAGGCTGTCCTTTAGACCAGCCTTCTCCATTCAACCCCTTAGCAGCTGCAGCTCAAACATTGTACTTCCTGGGCAGGCAGAACAGCCCACTGTTTGCTGATGTTAATTTCAGTAAAAAGAAAATACATAACCCTGGGTCTGAAAGTTAATTCTTTGGGAAGATTAACTCTTATGAACTCTCGGATTCCTATTTAGTTATGACTAGAGTAAATTGAAGGAATTAGCATACCGAATGGCTGTGGCATTAAAAATTCAAATGACTCCCTTAAAAAATGTCTGATGAACTCCCAGGGAGAAGCCTATACGAGCCTGGGTTCTGGCCCTAATAACTGAAAAGTGCTTGCAAAATGTTAATGCTTTTTATCACTGTATCCCAGATTCCACAGAAGAAGAGAGGTGTGTTTACAGAAATGATGCTCTTCGGTATTAACATTCGATCAGAGCTCTAAAAGGCAATTTTGACTTAATGCGCACCCTGTAAAGGACCGCGATTCAGACTACTTTGCTTGTACTTATCGGAAGAGAAAAAAGGTCTGCGGTTTATTTTTTGCACAGATGCATGTAATGAGTCTCTGGGAGCGTCTTCAAGACCACTTAACACAGAGGAAAATGCTTTCTCAAAAGGGACAATAAAATGTAATTTTCAAAGATGCGGTGCCAGCCGGGCGCGGGGGCGCACACCTGTGATCCCGGTACTTGGGAGGCCGAGGCAGAAGGATGGCAGGTCGGAAGCCAGACTCAGCAACATAGTGAGGCCCTCCACAACTTGGTGAGCTCCTGTTTCAAAATAAAAAATCAAGCCGGGCGTGGTGGCGCACGCTTGTAATCCCCGCGCTTGGGAGGCGGAGACAGGAGGATCGCGCAGGTTCGAAGCCAGCCGCGCTGGCGTAAGAGACCCTGTTTCAAAAATATAAAATAGGTCTGGGAGCGTAGCCCGGAGGTAGAAGGGCTTCCAGGAACCCCAGTACCACCAAAAAAAATAAAAAATAAAAATAAAAAAATAAAAAATCAAGAAGCCGGGCGTGGTGCCACACGCTTGTAATCCCAGCATTTGGGAGGCTGAGATTGGAGGATCACGGTTCGGTGACAGCCTCAGTTACTTAGTGAGGCCCTCTGCAACTCAGTGAGACCCTGTTTCTTTTTCTTTTTTCTTTTTTTTTTTTTTTTTTTTGCAGGTCTGAGGATGGAACCCAGGGGCATTCAACCTCCGAGCTACACCCCCTGCCCTATTTTTTATTCTTTATTTTGAAACTGGGTCTCACTGAGTTACAGAGGGCCTCACTAAGTAGCTGAGGCTGTCTGTGAACTGCGATCCTCCTTTCTCAGCCTCCAGAACGCTGGGATTACAAGCGTGCGCCGCCATGCCTGGCCCTGTTTCAAAATAAAGAATAAAAAATAGGGCTGGTGGTATAGCTCGGAGGTCGAATGCCCCTGGGTTCCAGCCCCAGACCCGTAAAATAAGTAAATATATAAATAGATAGATAGATAGATAGTGCTGTAGGTATAGCTCAGAGGCATAATGCCCCTGGGTTCAGTCCCCAATACCACAGGGAAAAAAGACAGTGTGCTAAGAACAAGACATTGAAAAAGACAAAATAAAACTTGCAAACTGCAGGCGTGCCCCGCTCCCACCCAGGTAAACTGGCACCAACGAAACAGAACTAAAAGCCAGCTCCCGCCCGCTCTGTCTCTGCAGAGGTCTGGTCGAGCCGTCCCGCAGGCTTGCTGGCATTTGAAGGTCTCCACCAGGCACAGCTCGGTCTCCGCCACTACCCCTGGCCCAAAATCTATTTTAAAGATAAGCACATGTTCTCTGAGTGTCAATACACCTTACTTTGATTCTTTTTCCCCCCAAATGAATGCTTTTAAGAACATTCAGGTGCTGGCCGAGGGCTGCGGTCTCGGGAGTTGGTGGCTGGTAACACGGATAGCCAGGAACACACCCAGACCCAGGAGTGGACCATACTGGGGGCTCACGGCACAAGGAGTCGGACAAGCTTCTTTAAGGGAGGAGTTTCTTGGTTTCTTTTCAAGGAGGGAGAAAAAGAAAGCTTTGTCGGGAAAAAAAACAAGGAACAGCAGAAGAAGAAGGAGCCTCCATCCTTTGGCCCTTCCTTGGAGGGTTCTGGGCAGGGCCAAGCGCCTCTCTCCACACATCTGACATATGGGCCCTTTTATTTTTCCTATAAGAAACCGCTTGAAGGGATTTTCCTCTGTTTCGCAGAAAAGAGACTGAGGGTCAAAGAGGTTGGCTTCCCGGCTCGGGGCACGGAGGCAGCGCACGTCAACTCTCTTGGGGAGGCCCTGCTCCTGCTGATCGGGGGGCGCCGCCTCAGCGCTGCCCCCGCGGCCTGTGATAAGGACCCTCCCTGCTCCCCCCGCCGCGCGCTGTCAAGGACGAGGGGCAAAGGCCGGGCAGGCCGGCAGCGTGTGCCCAGGAGGGCTAGGCGCGCGCCGGGCGATACTTACACGCTCGCGTGCGGCTTCTTTTTGGAGAAATCGCAGGCCAGGCCAAGGTCTGATATCCTCACGTGTCCGTACTCGTCCAGGAGGATATTGGCGGGCTGGAGAGGAACAGAACGTGAGCGTCCACAATCCCCCAGGCCCGGGCTGGGAGCGGTGCTAACGGTACCCATGTTTGCTATATCCTAATTGTTTATCATTATTATTATTAATATGGGATTGAACTCAGGGGCTTTCTTTATTATTAGTAGTATTAGTATTAGTATTAGTATTATGGGATTGAACTCAGGGGCTTTCTTTATTATTATTATTATTATGGGATTGAACTCAGGGGCTTTCTTTATTAGTAGTAGTATTAGTATTAGTATTAGTATCATGGGATTGAACTCAGGGGCATTATTATTATTATTATTATTATTATTATGGGATTGAACTCGGGATTTCTTTATTAGTAGTATTAGTATTAGTATTATGGGATTGAACTCAGGGGCTTTATTATTATGGGAATGAACTCAGGGGATTCCTTTACTATTATTATTATTATTATTATTATTATTATTGGATTGAACTCAGGGGCTTTCTTTATTAGTATTAGTATTAATATTAGTATTAGTATTATGGGATTGAACTCAGGGCCTTTCTGTTTCTGTGGGTCTGGGGATGGAACTCAGGGGCAATGGAACTCCGAGCTACACCCCCAGCCCTATTTTTCATTCTTTAACTTTTTGTTTTTGTTTTTTGGTGGCACTGGGGTTCCTGGAAACCCTTCTACCTCCGGGCTACGCTCCCAGACCTATTTTATACTTTTATTTGGAAACAGGGTCTCTTAAGCCAGCAAGGTTGGCTTCGAACCTGCGCGATCCTCCTGTCTCCGCCTCCCAAGCACGGGGATTACAAGCGTGCGCCACCATGCCCGGCTTCATTCTTTATTTTGAAACAGGGTCTCAGTGAGTTGCAGAGGGCCTCACTAAGTAGCTGAGGCTGGCCACGAACCGCGATCCTCCTGTCTCAGCCTCCCGAATGCTGGGATGACAAGCGCGCGCCACCACGCCCAGCAAACTCAGGGGCTTTCTACCTCTGAGCTACAGTCCCAGCCCGATTTCAGCTTTTAATCTATTTTTAATTTTTATGTGGAACATATTAAAAATGGCATACATTCAGAGTGTGCCTGGTGCCCTCTCCCCCCTCCCAACAATGAGTGTCCAGGTTGACCATGCTATATTCATACTTTTACACATATCTGGATGTAGCTCCTCCATTAATCAACCTCAGCCTTCTTCCTCTCCTATCCTTCCATTTCAGCTATGCTGAGGTTTCCCCTCCATTATCGGAGTCCCTCTGGTATTCCTAATAGTCCCTAGTTTTGCGGAGGGCCTAAGTTGCTGAGGCCAGCCTCGAACCTGCGATTCTCCTGTCCCAGCCTTCCCAGTACTGGGATGACAAGCGTGCACCACGCCCGGCGCAATCCTATCATCTTATCGTGGTGTGTTCCTAATTGTGGGTTTTATAACCTTATAGTATCTCAGCAGAGCAGGGCGGGCACTGAGCAGGAGGCTGTTGAGAAGTCCGGGAGGGTCCCAGCACAGTTCACAGGGGCTAAAAGCATCGCCCTCATGCCACCAGCGACCGCAGGCCACGGACAGGGGAGCAGGGACACGGCTCGCTGGCTTGTATGAACCACGGGGACTTCAGCGAGGGAGGCTCAAAGCCCGGGACAGAATGGAAGCGCACAAGAGCCAAACCCTCCCAGGGGCTGTGCGTGCACCCGGTCTGCCTCGGCTCTGTGTATTTCTACCTCGTTAACCCCGGGCCCCCCGAAGGACCAGATACGATTCCGACCGCAGCTCCGAGGAGCGTGCCCGTTCAGATTCGATTTGGTCAGTGCAGTCATGGAAAAATGAAGGTCCTCTCCCTCATTTACACTGAATTACTGTCATCTTAATAACATTTTTTTTTTTTTTTGCCGGAGATCAACTATTGTTTTGCTTGAAATAAAAATGATGGCCTGCTATTACAATGTAAAGCATGAATAATCATGAGTAACTTGAATTAAGCTTGAATAGAAATCAAATAATGTCACTGCCTACTAAATAGCTTAGAAACCAAAACGACGGCGTAGGGACGATTAGAAGCCGGTTATGGATTTAAATGAAAATGTATGATGAGGGCACTTCGTGGGCCTCCAGCACGTATTTTATTTTTCCATAAAACTCACATAAAGGAAAAAAATGCCAGGAGCCAACCAATGTCTAATGATTTCTAATTCAATCACTATTTTTCCTGCTTTATGCTCACATAAAAAACAAGGGAATAATTCTTTAACTCTGCAGAAAGCTTTGACTTTCACAAAGAACTTTGTGCAAAATATATATATATGCTCAGAAACAATATGCCTCATAGAAGCTAACCTCGAAAAAGTAACTGAGCTGGGTGTGCTGGTGCACACCTCTAATCTAGTGCTTGGGAGGCCGAGACAGGAAGACCACAGGTTCGAGGCCAGCCTCAGCAACTTAGCGAGACTCCTAACAATCTTGGGAGACCCAGCTTCAAAAATAAAAGAAAGTAACACAGAAGAGGCCTGGGGGTGTCGCTTAGAGGTAGAACACGCTGCGGTTCAATACCTCAGAACACACGCACACACGTATGCACACGCTCAGAGCTGGCATCTCCTTAGAGACAGGAAAGCATGCCACACCTTGCAGGGGGACCACTGTGGGCTGGTCCTAAAATGCTCCCGAGGAGAGGCGAGCAGCCCTCTCCCGGCATCTTCTCATCTCCTGGCAAACTGGCCCTTCTCCATCCAGCTCGTTCTCATCCCTATTTCTGTATCCGCACATCTGCATACGTGAGTCTGTAAGCTGTCACGGTCCCTTGAACCTCCTCCCCCGTCTTCTGATACCTGCACGAGGCTCACCAGGCCTGTGATGAGCCACCTCCCTGCTCCCTGGAGAACCCAGGACCCAGCACCCGGTCTGCAGCTGGAGAACTCCAAAACAACCCGTTTTCTTATTTTCTACTGCTGGGCTAAGAACAGAGACCTGAGCCCCGCAGTTGGGGCTTAGGGAAGTCAGCAACCTCCAAAATCTACTGATTTTTTATTATTTCTTTTTTTTGCAATACTGAAGATTGAACCTGGGTTATTTATTTTACCTCTGAGCTATACGCTCGGTCCTATTTTTTATTCTTTATTTTTGAAACAGGGTCTCACTGAGTTGCGGAGGGCCTCACTAAGTAGCTGAGGCTGACCGCAAACCTGCAATCCTGTGTCGGCCTCCCAAGTACTGGAATGACAGCCTGCGCTGCTACCCCCAGCTTTATTTCTTATTTTGAAAAAGGATCTTGTCCAGTTGCTGAGGAACTCACTAAGCTGCTGAGGCCAGCCTCGAAATTCCAATACTCTGATCTCAGCTTACCAAGAACTGGGATTACATGTGTGCACCACTATGCCAGCTGATTTTTTTCCCCCCGGTGGTACTGGAGTTCCTGGAAACCCTTCTACCTCCGGGCTACACTCCCAGACACTTATTTTTTATATTTTTATTTGGAAACAGGGTTTCTCTTAAGCCAGCACGGCTGGCTTTGAACCTGCGCGATCCTCCTGTCTCCGCCTCCCAAGCGCGAGGATTACAAGCTTGCGCCACCACGCCCGGCTTACTGATTATTTTTAAAGCAATCTCAAAATCAGGTGAAACCTCGAGATTGGGCTCTGGGGAAGTCCTGCGGGCAGCCCTCCCTCCAGCCAGCCAGGCCTCGGAGGAGCTGGGCGCCGGCCATTCTATGTCTGCGTTCACTGTCAAAAACCCCGTATATTGTGTCTTCTCTGCCCGTTCACCTTTGCACATCTGAAGCTCGATCGGTTGCTTAGCGAGCAGTAATTTAAATACCACTGATTATAAAAATGACCCCCCCAAAGACACCAACACACACCCTGTTTTTTGTTATCAATCCCTGTAGATTTCTGGCTCAGTGGGTGCGAGGCATCTTACTCTGTAGCAGGTGCACAGTTGCCATGGTGACGGGGGTGGCCATGGGTTCCACAGCCTGGGGAGACTTGGTGGGGGTGAGATGGGGCGGTGAGGAGAGGGACGGGACCCTGTGGGCAACCACGGGACCCCCCAGGGGCCGGCAGCAGCACCCCCAACCCTAACCCCAGCAAAGCCCTCACCTTTAGGTCTCGGTACACGACGAAGCGGTTGTGCATGTGTTCCAACCCCAGGATGATCTCGGCGGCGTAGAACCGCATCTCCTTCTCAGAGAACACCCCGTGCTGGGAGAGGTGGTAGTGCAGGTCACCGCCTGCAGGCAGAGACGCCCGGGTTAGCGCGCGGCGAGTCCATTAGCGGGAGCGAAAACCAGAGCCGGGCATGGGGGCACGCGCTTGTCATCCCAGCACTTGGGAGGCCGAGACAGGAGGATCACAGGTTCGCGGCCAGCCGCAGCCACTTGGTGAGGCCCTCCGCAACTCAGTGAGACCCTGTTTCAAAATAAAGAATGAAGCCGGGCGCGGTGGCGCGCGCTTGTCATCCCCGCGCTTGGGAGGCGGAGACAGGAGGATGGCGCAGGTTCGAAGCCAGCCTCGTTGGCTTTAAGAGACCCTGTTTCCAAAAAAATGTACAAAATAGGTCTGGGAGTGTGGCCCGAACGTAGAAGGGTTTCCAGGAACCCCAGTACCACCAAAATAATAATAATAATAATAATAATAATAATAATAATAATAAATAATAATAATAAATAAAAAGGGTTATGGGTGTAGCTCAGAGGTTGCATGCTCCTGAGTTCAATTCCCAGTAACACACACACACACACACACACACACACACACACACACACACATACAGACACAAAGAAATGAATAATTCAATCCTGTCCGATAACTGAGTTACTCTATATACTAATCCAAAGAGGGCTTATGGGCTGCCTCTACACACAGACCAAAAAATTAAGAAGTCAAAATAGTCACTTGGAGAGATTTTTTTGTGTGTGTGGTACTGGTGATGGAATCCATGGGCAATGCACCTTCAACCTACACCCCCTGCCCTATTTTTTATTCTTTATTTTGAAACAGGGTCTCACTGGGTTGCAAAGGGCCTATGTAGTAAGTAGTAGAGGCTACACTCGAACCACAATCCTCCCGTGTCAGTCTCCCAAATGCTGAGATTACAAGCGCGCGTCACCACGCCCGGCTGGGGCTCATTCTTGTGTCTGTGAAAATTCCTTTGTGTTCTTGGATAGCTCTGGTTTTAAACCAAGAACTCAAAAAATATAATAGAATTTCAAGTGAACTCCCAAAAAAGGACGAGGCACCTGAGTGCTGGAATTGTACATCTTTCCACTGATGCTCCTGTTACTAAAAATGCTTTGAAAATACACCATTTTGCCTTGGGAAGTGATTCTTCCAGCTCAGTGGGTTTGGGTGTCCTCGGAGTCATGGTGCACAGTTTAAAAAATATGTAGAGCCGGGCGTGGTGGCGCACGCTTGTCATCCCCGCGCTTGGGAGGCGGAGACAGGAGGATCGCGCAGGTTCGAAGCCAGCCGCGCTGGCTTAGGAGACCCTGTTTCCAAATAAAAATATAAAATAGGTCTGGGAGTGTAGCCCGGAGGTTGAAGGGCTTCCAGGAACTGGGGTTGAAGGAACCCCAGTACCACAAAAAAAAAAAAGATATATATATAGAGTACCAGGGATTCTGAAAGCACTGTGGATTATTAGGCCAAGATCTGGACCGGCCCAAGTCGGTCCTTTGAAGTTGGTTTTCACGTATCTACAAAGTCTATCTTTGGCCCAGATCCTTGGCAAGGTTTTTTACTCTGAAGAGTTGAAGGCCAGGAACTCAGTTAATTAAAGACCTAGACTAGCTGCATTCCAGAAAATCAAATTTCACTGCCAATACTTCAAGAGAATATGCTTTAGAAATATCCAGCTTCCTGAGAAGAGATTGGCAGACCCAGAGGGAAATCACAGTTGACGTTGTCAAGTGAATTTTAATTGAAAACTGCAGGGGACAGATTTCCTCAAAGTTCAGGGAAAACCTAATTACCAGAAAGACCCACACGGCCAGCCTCCCCGGCTGAGCACGCACCGAGTGTAGGTGGGGGACTACGGTGAAGCCCCAAGGTTTACTTACCATTCATCAGATCCAGAATGAAGCAGAGTTTCTCCGGGGTGTGGAAGGCGTAGGTCATACAGACAATGAAAGGACAGTTCTAGAGTGGAGAAACACATGTTTATAAGACAAGCAAAGGCTGCTGGGAGCCGTGGTGACGCATAATCCCGGGACTTGGGAGAGGCTGACAGGAAGTTCACAGGTTCAAGGACCACCTCAGCAACTCTCAGCAACCTAGTACGACCTTGTTTTTCAAAACAAGAAAAATAAAAAGAGGCAGGGGGTATAGCGGGGAAAAAGAGAAAGTGTTTACCATCAGACACCACACCTTGGATTCCAGCCCAGCCACCACTTGGCTGTATAGAATTGGGTGAGTCTGGTTACGGTGAAGAGCACAGAGGCACACAGTGTTTATCACTAGTACAGGTGATTAATACTGAGGTCCTCACCTCATTCCATTAACATCCTCTTTTTTTAATTTTTGGTGTTACTGGGGTTCCTGAAAACCCTTCTCCCTCCAGGCTACACTCCCAGACCCATTTTTTTATATTTTCTATTTGGAAATAGGGTCTCTTAAGGCAGCACGGCTGGCTTCGAATCTGCACGATCCTCCTGTCTCCGCCTCCCAAGCGCGGGGATTACAAGCGTGCGCCACCACGCCCGGCTTCACATCCTCTTTCAAAGACTAAATTCTACAGAAAAACATTACTGTCTCATTATTCTTACTGGTACCCAACGTTTTGGTTCTGTGTGGTCAAGTATGTGCTCCCATCTCTGCTTCTGAAGTTGGGAGAACCATGATGTGAGGAGGAATGGGCCCTGTGCTACTGTTCTGAGACGCCGAGAAGGAAACAGAATTCAGTGATCATTCGAAAGCAGAAAAAAATATACTGTGGCCAGGGACTGAAGAACTCAATTATAAACAGATTTCGCCGGGCGTGGCGCACGCTTGTAATCCCCGCGCTTAGGAGGCGGAGACAGGAGGATCGCACAGGTTCAAAGCCAGCCGCGCCAGCATAAGAGACCCTGTTTCAAAAATATGAAATAGGTCTGGGAGTGGAGCCCAGAGGTAGAAGGGCTTCCAGGAACCCCAGTACCACCACCACTAATAATAATAATAATAATAATAATAATAATAATAATAATAAATAGATTTCAATTGTCTCCTAATTAGCCTACAGGTTCTACACAAGCTTAATTAAAATGAACATTTACATGTTGATTCCAAAATTGATGGAAATGTGATCAAGGGGAGTCCATAGCCGGGCGTGGGGGTGCACGCTTGCAATCCCGGCACTCGGGAGGCTGAGACCAGAGGATCGTGGTTCACGGCAGCCTCAGATACTTAGCGAGGCCCTTCACAACTCAGTGAGACCCTGTTTCAAAAAATAAAAAAACTAAAAAAATAGGGCTGGGAGATGTAGCTTGGAGGTACAATGCCCCTGGGTATTGTCCCCAGTACCGTAAAAAAAAAAAAAAAAAAAAAAAAAAAAAAAAAAAGGGAAAAGAAAGAAAGAAAAAAGAAAAAGAGGAATTCACATAGGCTTGGGGAAGAGCAAAGCTGGAAAATGTTCCCAGCAGCAGAAAGTGAGACTTATTATAGTTAACAGTAGTTCATACACTTTGGTGTTAGCCCAAGGACGTAAACTAGTAGGAAGGAAGAGAGAGTCCCCAAAATAATATGAACATATGTGGTCATTTGGGCTATAATGGTGACCAAGCAGGATGCAGGAAGGATGGTCTCAGTCAGTGGTGCCAGAGGAGGTGAGGATCTATACAATACAGCATGCACCGATCCCTACCTCACACCAAGTGAGTGTCTATGCTATACAATATGTATCAACCCCTATCTCATACCCAGTAAGTATCTAGACCGTACAGTATGCACCGATCCCTACCTCACACCAAGTATCTATACCATACAGTATGCACCCAAACCCTGCCTCACACCCAGTGAGTGTCTCTACCATTCAGAACGCAGTCAACCCCTACCTCACACCAAGTGCGTATCTAGACCATACAGTATGCACCCACCCCTGACCTCTGCCCCCTTCCAACACCACCTGAGGAAGCTCAGGGCTGCAGGAAGCGTCTCCTATAGAGTCCAGTCAGCCCTAAAGATAGGGTGTTGTTCCCTGCCTCTGTGAAGGACACACGGACTTCAGCAGGCAATCCTAGACGGGGCTCACATGGGCCTGCCTCTGTCCTGCCTTTTGTCATTTTAACTGGCTAAATCGTGCAACCCCTGCACCCCCCTCGCTCTCCCGACGGAGTCCCCAGATGCCTACACCTGTCAGATGGGGCTCAGCGCTGCCCGTGGTCTGAGGTTATAGAATAAACACAATCCCCACTGCTGCAATCACTCCTGTATATTTGTCGTTGACACAGTGTAAGGCAGGTGCCTCTGCAGGGCTCGCTGCCCACAACCAGGCTCTGCAGGGGCTGAGCAGACGTGGTGAGCTCCACATGAACTTCCCAGACAGCCAAACACTGCCCGGCAGGTAAGACAGGTGGCACCCGGGAGACGGAGAAGCTACAGGTGGTGGGAACCGCTGGCTGCAGGTGGGTGCTGCCGGGTCTTCAGAGGAGCCCCTGGGGTCCCGCCCTCCTGGTCCTGCCAGAACGTCCCCCCAGAAAACTCTCCGTCAGTTGATGGTGACCTCCAAGCTGCATGTCACGCTCTCTCTCTACTTAACAAACTTAATTTCCAGCTGTTAGCAGGTTTTGAAAGATCCCTCTGTGCTATAGACACACGCCTGTTATCCCAGAGCTTGGGAGGCTGAGGCAGGAGAATCACAGGTTCAAAGCCAGCCTCAGCAACTTAGTGATGCCCTCGGCAACCTAGCAAGACTCTGTTCCCAAATAAAAAATAAAACTGGGGGTGCAGGTCAGAGGTAGAATGCCCCTGGGTTCAACCACTAGCACAACAGGAAGGAAGGAAGGAAGGGAGGAAGGAAGGAAGGAAGGAAGGGAGGAAGGAAAGAAGGAAGGAAGGAAGGAAGGAAGGAAGGAAGGAAAGAAGAAAGGGAGGGAGGAAGGAAAGAAGGAAGGGAGGAAGGAAGGAAGGAAGGAAGGGAGGAAGGAAGGAAGGAAGGAAGGGAGGAAGGAAAGAAGGAAGGGAGGAAGGAAGGAAGGAAGGAAGGGAGGAAGGAAGGAAGGGAGGGAGGAAGGGAGGGAGGGAGGGAGGGAGGAAGGAAGGGAGGGAGGGAGGAAGGAAGGAAGGAAGGGAGGGAGGGAGGAAGGGAGGGAGGGAGGGAGGAAGGGAGGGAGGGAGGGAGGAAGCCTTCCGTGTTGGCCTAGAAAGCTCACGGTGTGATCTGGCCCTGTCTTTCCAGCTCCATCTGACCCAATTCCAAATAACTTTACTCTAACTCCTAGGAGTATATTATATCTTCATAAGTTTTTTAGAAACCATGCAGTTTAATATTTGAATAAAAATATAAATAATTCTCTTAAATTTAGTTCAAAGTAGTAGCCCAGCATAACCCCACTTTTTAATTCATTCCCTTATGATCAGACCGCAGAAGAATCAAAAACCTTCCTAACCCCCTCATTTGAATAAAATCAATATTAAAATGAGACATGAAAACCGTCCTTACATTCTCCCAACTTCAAAACATTTTCCCATAGGCTTTCTTAAAAATAAATATCCAAGGCCTTGAGACTACTCATTAAAAATTAATATTTTAATAACTACTTAAAAGTCTCCAGTTGAGCAGGGGCATGTTTGAAGTTGAAGGCACAGACACTCCGCAGCGGAGAAGCCGTGTGCACGTGCGACGCGGCGCCAGCACCAAGTCACCCCCCAGGGCCAGGCTGCGGTCAAGAGCTGTCCTGCCTGCCGCGGGATCTGCTGGTGCCGTGGCCCGGCCACTTACCCCCGTGCTGACTAGCGCCAGCATGATCCGCTCGTTTAGGGCCAGCGTCTCCCCTTGTTTCAGCTTCACCCTCTTCTTATCCAGGCATTTCATGGCGTACCTAGGAGGACCAAGGGTCTTGAAAAGTCCACACCGTGCCTAAGGCTGGACTGACTGCACAGTATACAGCACCCAGCAGGAAGTCGCTAGAGAACTCGCCCATGCTTAAAAGAAGGAAACTGGAACCCAGATGCCAAGGAAGAAATATTCATTTGCGTATATTGTGGGGGAAACCAAAAGAGTAAGGCTGAAGATATTCTGTTGGGTGTCATGGCACACACCTGTAATCCTAGTACTTGGGAGGCTGAGAAAGGAGGATGGCGGGTTTGAAGACAACCTCAGCAACATAGCGAGACTCTTGGCAACCTAGTGAGACCCTGTTTTAAAACAAAAAAATAAATAAATAAAAGGGCTGGGGGTGGAGCTCGGAGGTAGAATGCCCCTGGGGTCCATCCCCAGTACCGCAAAAAAGAAAAGATTTAAGATATTTCTATTACTGCATGGATTTAAGTTCCAGTTAAATAAAATATAAAGTAGATGAATAAACAAACTTTGTGTCTTGCTGTTGTTGAATAATAGAGGCAAAAGAGGTGTGTGTATCCTATGACCAGGTGAGAGCTGTGAAATCGTCAGGGGCCAAGTTTTGATAATAGTGTAGAGAATAGAGGCCTCTCACAATGGATTTGTTTCTAACTTTAATATTTATCCTTATAGCTGAATAATAAAAATAAGACTCGCGTATCCTTGGTAAAAGTTAATTGAGGAGACTGCCAGTTGACGACTTCAGATCTTCAGGAGCTTGGACGGAACTGACATCAGGAAAACACAGATAAGTGGTCCAGCATCTTTTATGGCCACAAGTAAGCACCAGGAGGCATTCTCCTTAGGATAAGGGAAAGCTAAAGGGAGCATCTGCAAGGCCTTTGCACACATCTCCAGGCCTGAAAATACTATGTGTGCAATTAAGTTCCCAGCTGATGGGCTCCTCCTATAGCTCCGACAGTCTTGAGGGGCTGGGACTCAAACAGCCCATTAATCAAAACTTACCATGGTTGAGTCCCAGGTAGACAGTTGAATGTGCAAATGTGGCAATTTCCCTTTTCCGGGGGTTCTCATAATGAATCCACAGGCAACAATTTGCTTGATTATGGGAAGAAATGTCGAGACCAGCCAAAGTGATGTGTCCTTTAAATATTCCACTTTTATGATTAGGATTTTTTTTTCTTTTTCAGTACTGGGGATGGAAACCAGGGGAATTCTATCTCCAAGCTACACCCCCAGCCCTACTTTTTTATTCTTTATTTTGAAACAGGGTCTCACTGAGTCGCAGAAGGCCTCACTAAGTAGCTGAGGCTGTCCGCGAACCGCGATCCTCCTGTCTCAGCCTCCCGAATGCTGGGATTACAAGCGTGCGCCACCACGCCCGGCTTATGAGCAAGAATTTTTTAAAATGTGTCACCCACTTATGAAACCTCTCAGTTGCAGGCGGCAGCCCCAGCCTGGGCCACAGGACGGGCCAGTGTCTGTAAGGGACGCACCCCAGAGCCACCAGCTCGGGCTCCGAGGGAGGGGTGTGAGTGGCGCCTGGTGGGCAGACAGCCCCAGCCCCGAGCCCCAGCCCCGAGCCCCAGCCCGAGCCCCAGCCCCGAGAGCGGCCTGCACCTGTTCTACGTAGCAGAGAGGATCCTGACCCCGCGCTAGTGTTTTCTGAGTGTTTGTTAAGATCATAATTGTGTACAAAGAGATAAAGAGGTATTCTTTACTTCTACAACATTATGTGACAGGTTAGCAATTCTAAATGCCCTGACAAGCTTCGATGATGGAACAAAACTGATAAAATGGAAAGAGATGTAGCCAGAGGCTAGACAAATATATCAACTACCATCAAAGCTCCCGAGTTGACGGGATCTGGGACGGGAGGGAACGGGAGAGAACTATATATGGATATTTTTTTTACGTGTGTGTGTGTGGTAGTGGGGATTGAACCCAGGAGTATTGTATCTCTGAGCTACATCCCCAGCCTTATTTCATGTTACTTGGAAAGAGTCTCACTAACTTTCTTTTTTTATTTTGTTGTTGTTGTTGTTTGTTGGTTTTTGGCGGTATTGGGGTTCCTGGAAGCCCTTTTACCTCCGGGCTACATTCCCAGACCTATTTTTTTAAATATATTTTATTTATTTATTTATTTATTTATTTATTTATTTATTTATTTATTTGGTGGTACTGGGGTTCCTGGAAGCCCTTCTACCTCCGGGCTACACTCCCAGACCTATTTTATATTTTTGAAACAGGTCTCTTACGCCAGTGCGGCTGGCTTCGAACCTGCGCGATCCTCCTGTCTCCGCCTCCCAAGCGCGGGGATGACAAGCGTGCGCCACCGCGCCCGGCTAATATATTTTTATTTGGAAACAGGGTCTCTTAAGCCAGCGCAGCTGGCTTCGAACCTGTGCGATCCTCCTGTCTCTGCCTCCCAGATACTGGGATTACAGGCTCTTCCATGAGGTCATAGAAGAGCCCACGTCCGCGCCCCTTTCATGTTGCTGGTATTTATTACGGGTCAGGTGGTTGTCGAAACTCTGCAAGGTCTTATCTCACTCAATTCCCTCAACAGGGTCATTTCAGTTCCCTCCTTTCCAGAGCGGAACGTGGAGGCCCTGGGGGTCACCAGCTGTGCCCAGCACTCAGGGGAAGCCGCCCCTGTCACACCTGGCCAGCGCTGTCACACCTGGGTCCTGATGACCCGGGTCGCCTGGCAGTGCCATCTCCGCATCACCCCAGACTCCCAGCTCGGGTGCACCCGGCCTCTGCTCCAGGCTGCGCAGGGTCCCAACGCAGGCAGTGACCAGAGGTTGAGACCAGTGAAGGAAAAGTCCAGTCCCCAGATAATGAAAGGTGACTGTGAGCCTGCCTGGGGCACAGGGGACACAGCAGAGCTGCCCGGTCCAGTCCCAGGAGGAGCAGGGCAGGGCGGGGGCACCTGGACTGTGCACGGCCTTAGGTGAGGTCAGCCCACCCCTACGCCCCAACTCAGTGACTCTGCTTCCCTCCCACCCCGCCAATGAGCCAGCACCTCCTTGGGCTCCTGTTCAGGCTGCTTCAAAGCATGTTTGCTTTTTTTTTTTTTTCTTTTCTTTTTTTTTTTAGAAATATGTTCGTTCTTTTTTTTTTTTTTTTTTGGTACTGAAGATGAAACCCAGGGACATTGTCTATTTTTAGTCTATTTATTTATTTATTTATTTATTTATTTATTTATTTCAGCACTTATGAAACCCAGGGACAGCCTGCCTCTGAGCTAAACCCCCAGCGCTATTTTTTATTCTTTATTTTGAAACAGGGTCTCACTGAGTTGCAAAGGGCCTCACTAAGTAGCTGAGGCTGTCTGCGAACTGCGATCCTACCGTCTCAGCCTCCCAAATGCCGGGATTATAAGTGGGTGCCACCATGCCCGGCTTGGTCTTTTTATTTTTGAAACAGGGTCTCACTGAGTTGCAAAGGGCCTCGCTAAGTAGCTGAGGCTGTCTGCAAACCGCGATCCTCCTGTCTCAGCCTCCCAAATGCTGGGACTATAAGCGTACACCACCATGCCTGGCTTATGTTAACTCTTAATAACTACAAAAAAAAAAAAAATCAGCAGTTGGTTTTTATTTAGAAGAGCCTTCCTTTTGCAAAGCAAAAAGCCCTTCTGGTATTACAAGGCAGGGAGGCTGAATGTCCAGGCCCTGGGTGTCAGGGAAACCACGCTATCTGCCCGCAGCACTGGCCATGGCGCGGCTGTCCACACAAGCCACCGTTTAACTTCCGTGGAATTTAGGAGCAGGGAAGGGCCCAGCTTACATTCACAGTCACAGTATTTAGAAGGTACATGCAGCCTATGTCTTTGTGCAGTTAATTACGTCAGGAACAGGGTCACCCGTTTCGATATTTCTTTTTTTTTTTTTTTTGCAGGTCTGGGGATGGAACCCAGGGGCATTTGACCTCCGAGCTACACCCCCTGCCCTATTTTTTTATTCTTTATTTTGAAACCGGGTCTCACTGAGTTGCAGAGGGCCTCACCAAGGAGCTGAGGCTGTTCGCGAACCGCGATCCTCCGGTCTCAGCCTCCCGAATACAGGGATGACATGCGTGCGCCACCACGCACGGCTTCGTTTCTATATTTCTACAGAGAGATTTCCTTTTGATGCAAGCATAAGCTTCTCTTAAGAGTTTTTGTTTTTGTTTTTGTTTTGGTGGTACTGGGGTTCCTGGAAGCCCTTCCACCTCTGGGCTATACTCCCAGACCCATTTTTTTAAAATATATTTTTATTTGGAAACAGGGTCTCTTAAGCCAGCGCGCGTGGCTGGCTTCGAACCTGCGCCATCCTCCTGTCTCCGCCTCCCAAGCGCGGGGATGACGAGCGTGCCCACCACGCCCGGCAAGAGTTTTGGTCTACGTGAGTGAGGTGTGTACGCATGCCTCTACCATCTTGGGCTCCATTAAGATGTATGACCGCGCGGCACCCATTAAGAAAAATAAGAAGAAAGAAAGGGAGGGCTCACATTTTTCCCGTGTCTGCCTTCCTGCAGCCGTACACTTCTCCAAATCCTCCTCGTCCGATAATCCGGTGTACACTAAAATCGTTCATGGTCAACTGTGAAATAAAGCGCAGCAGGCATACACAGGTCACGCGTAGGCAGGCCATCCCAAAGATTTTTTTTTTTTCCCATGTGAAACACGCGTAGCGATTCAGATGTAGGGAGCCGCCCTTTTCCCTCCTAGGACTGATTCCTTGGATCAAAGTAGGGATATGCCGGGTGATGAGGAAGTCTCGCCCTCTGCCCTACTTCCAGGCACAGGAGACGCCAAGAGGAGGCTAGAGAGGGAGGCCGGAGTGGGAAGCAGTCATCAACACTGTTTGCTACTCTCAGCCTGAGATGGCCAGCTGTATACCCTGAAGACAGCTGTGTGTGAATCTTCTCATCAACACAATAGGCAAAATGAGCAGCCTAAGCCGGGCACGGTGCCGCACACCCGTAATCCCAGTCCTCGGGAGGCTGAGATAGGAGGGTCGGAATCGCGAGGCTAGCCCCGGCAACTTAGCGAGACCCTCGGCAACTTGACAAGGTCCTTTTCCAAAATAAAAAAATAGAGCCAGGCGTGGTGGTGCAGGCTGGTAATCTCAGTACTGGGGAGGCTGAGACAGGAGGATCATAGGTTCAAGGCCAGACTCAGCTACTTAGTGAGGCTCTCTGCAACTTAGCGAGACCCTGTTTCAAAATAAAGGATAAAAAAAGAATGGGCTGGGGGTGTAGCTAGGAGGTAGAATGCCTCTGGGTTCCATCTCCGACACCAAAAAAGAAAGAAAGAAAGAAAGAAAGAAAGAAAGAAAGAAAGAAAGAAAGAAAGAAAGAAAGGAAAAGAAAAAAAATAAAAGCCAATAGGGCTGGGGGGGTGGCTTGTGGGTAGGATAATCCCAATATATGTGAGAGAGAGAGAGAGAGAGAGAGAGAGAGAGAGAGAGAGGGGAAACGCCAGCCTCCGCTACTTCAGAGCCTAGAGTTCAGGAACAATCTTAACAGTTCCAGGATCTGTCTGCGTCAAGGGCCTCTGCGTGCTGACGACAGCGGGCCACATGATGGGGATGCCCGGCAGACGCAGCCACGTGGACTCCGGGAGGCTCCCCGGGTGAAGGGAGAGGCCGGGCCGGGCCGGGCATGTGAGCGGGTCACACGGAGGCTGCATCAGAAGCCGCGCGGTCCGCGGCAGCTCAGCGAGGCTCAGAGATTCAAGGGCGCAGGTGCAGACAGTGAGTCCCCGGTGCACGGGGAGGGGCCACCAGACACGGGAAGATCGCAGCTAGTTTACCTATCTGGGCAAATTCAGGGGGAGCTTCTTTAGGGCCCCCACGCGACCCTTAAAGCATGGCACCCACGTGGTCAGCTGCGACGGTCACAGTCATTGTGAGGGACTCCGGGGCGGCCACGGGAAGACACAGAAGAAAGACCCAGGAACTGGGATACGTGGTGGGTATCAGAGGTGTTTTTTAAAAAAAAACAAAATAATGTGGGTTGCCGGGCATGGTGGCGCACGCTTGTAATCCCCGCGCTTGGGAGGCGGAGACAGGAGGATCGCGCAGGTTCGAAGCCAGCCTCAGCTACTTAGTGAGGCTCTCAGCAACTTAGTGAGACCCTGTTTCCAAATAAAATATAAAATAGGTCTGGGAGTATAGCCTGGAGGTAGAAAGCCTCTGGGTTCCACCCCCAGTACCACCAAAAAAAAAAAAAAAAGAATAATAATAATAATAATAATAATAGTAGTAGTAGTAGTAGTAATGTGTATTAGTTAACTAACAGGCAGATCATGGAACCAGCCTACGATGAATGCATTAAAAATTATGGGACAGCTGGGCATGATGGCGCAGGCTCGTAATCCCAGCATTTGGGAGGCTGAAACAGGAGGATTGTGGTTTGCAGACAGCCTCACATACAAAATAATATTAATAATAATTTCTCTTCCAACACTACTATTTCAAGTAAAAATCTTAAAAATATTTTTTTTTTTGGCGGTACTAGAGATGGAACCCAGGGGCATTCTACCTCCGAACTACACCCCCAGCCCTATTTTTTTTTATTCTTTATTTTGAAACAGGGTCTCACTGAGTTGTAAAGGGCCTCACTAAGTAGCTGAGGCAGGCTGTGAACTGCGATCCTCCTGTCTCAGCCTCCCTAATGCTGGGATTACAAGTGTGAGCCACCACGCCCGGCTTAAAAGAAACTTTAAAAACAGTGGATTCCTTCAGTCAGTCACAAGCTCATGTAAGGGGAGATGGCGAAGAGGGTCAGAGGGGCCGTGTGAAGGACCATGTGTTCTAGAAGGAAGGTCAAGGTCGCGGCATGGCCGACACTAAACACTCCAAGATGTGTGGCCGAGGAAGCGCGTGCTAGACCGCGCGGCCTGGGTCTGAAGATCGCTGTTGACATTTCACCACAAGAGACCACACGAAGCCTCCCTCCCGAGGGGTGGCCTCGCTTTTACGACTACGCCCAATGTTTTACACGCGTGCATTCACTGATAAGAAACAGAAAAGAAATTTCATGAGAACGGCAAAAGACAGGGCCATACAGAAGCTGAATGAGGTAGATGTGTACTTTCACTGCTATTTTGGTTAAAGGGTCGGTTGCCGCTGAAAATATCTTTTTTTTTTTTTTTACATAAATAAGCACGTTCTTATGTGAAAATAAAATAAGAACGAAAAGTCCGGTTGTTTATCAGGGAGCACGGGAGGAAGGGCCGTTCACACACAGAGCTGGAAGGAGGCCGTGTGCTCGGGCAGCGCACCCCTGGGGAGCAGACCCGGGAGAAAGCATTTTCTCACGAGGGGAAGGGAGCCAGAGGAAGTTTGTATTTAAAAAGGGAAGGGAGAAGAAAAAAAAAAAGAAAATAGATGATACTTACGTGAATATTTAATTCTACGTTTTTCCATTGACAAAATCGAGTGAACTTGTCACTAAAAGAGAAATAATTATTGAAAAGTTAGACCGCAGATGATCTGCATTTTATGGTGCGATGTGATTCTAATATAAACTACAATTGCACCGCCGACATTGCTTCTTGAACAAAAAAAAATTCTCCTAACATTTTTTTTTTCCCACTAGGCATTCGCTGCTGTAATGCAAATGAAAGATTCTGTGTCTCCTCTTTTTTTTTATCTGAACCGGCCCTGTTCAACAGGCAGCGAACACCAGCCACACATGTAATTTAATGAGACATTTTATATATCCCGGTGGATCAGAGAATGGACCGTTTCCACATGGGATCGTGTGAAATGATCCCGGGGATCCTCCACATTCTGGTTTATATATAAAAGACTTTGAAGTCAGGTGTGTCTTTTGAACTTATATTTTAATTTAGACAAGACACATTGCAAGAGCCCAGACTCTGTGTGCGGCTAGTGGCTACCATATTGGACAATGTGCCTCTAGATGACAAAAAAAATTAATATTTACACATAATTTTAAGAGCAGAGAAGACTTCACCACCATGTTGACCAGAGCCCAGAACCCGCACGTCCATCACCTCCAAGGACTTTGCGGGAGGCACCGCCCATAGCTCTCCCTTGACAGCTCAGGAAACCAGACCCCGACATTAAGTAGCCTGGCCAAGGTCACACAGGGAGTGGGGGCCACAGCCGCGCCCACACCGGCAGGCGCGGGGCCCCTGCTCAACCCGAGCTTCCTAGGGCCTCGCACAGGGTACAAAGAGCGTTGGAGACCCTCGAGCCCCAGGGTCAGCTGGGGCACCATACACGCACATCCCCAACAGATGGCGGGGCCAGTGTCTTCTTCATCCGTAAAGTAAGAAAAACATCTGTCCCCTGGCTACGTGGTAAAGCCATCGTTTTGATTGCTTTTTCTATTAATGAGCAATGTATACTTGGGGGGGCTATTATTAAGTTGATATTCAAAAGAAATGTATTCTATGGAGTTGGGGGTTTGCTCCAGGGTAAAACATATGCATGAGGTCAAGGCCCTGCACTGGAAACCAGGAAGGAAATGAGGGAGGGAAGGAGGGAGGGAGGGAGGGAAGAAGGAGGAGCTACTCAATGGCAGAGCACTGTCTAGTATGCGCAAGGCTCTGGGTTCTATCCCCAGTACCACCTAAAATGAGAGACAGGCGCAAGAGTAGGCTAGACCTTTTTTTTTTTTTTTTTTTTTTTTTGCGGGTCTAGGGATGGAACCCAGGGGCATTCGACCTCCGAGCTACACCCCCTGCCCTATTTTTTTCTTTATTTGAAACAGGGTCTCACTGAGTTGCAGAGGGCCTCACTAAGTAGCTGAGGCTGGCCATGAACCGCGATCCTCCTGTCTCAGCCTCCCAAATGCTGGGATGACAAGCGTGCGCCACCACGCCCGGGGGAATGACTTCTTGAAAGCTGAGAATATTCTTAGCGCTGCCTGGGTCTCACCTAGCCCCAGGCATGACTCCTCACCTAGACAAGGGATCAGGGTTCTTAGAATGTAGGAAAGAAAAGGAAAAACAGAACAGACAGAGGGGAGAAGGCTGGAGGGGCTCTTATAAAGTGCAAGTCAGCTCCAGGCTTTAACATCATTAAGAGGACACCTTGCGACACCCACATTTAATAGGTCTTTAAAAGAAAAGGCTCGGCCAGGTGTGGTGGTACACACTTGTAATCCCAGTACTCGGGAGGCAGAGACCGGAGGACCGCAGGTTCGAGGACAGTCTCAGCAAGTAGTGACGCTCTCATCAACCTAGTGAGACCCTGTTCCCAAGGAAAAATAAAATAGAGGTGGGGGTGTAGTTCAGAGGAAGAATGCCCCTGAGTTCAAACCTCAGTACCAAAAAAATAAGTAAATAAAGTTAAACAACAAAAAAAATAGGGTTCCTTTATGAACATGGTAATGGCAACCTGCTAATAATCCAAACTCATACTAGAAGAATTCTTGTAATGGCAGAGAAACTTTCTTTTCTTTTTCTTTTTTCCCCGTGACTCTACAGTGATTTTGAGAGGCCCTGCAAGGCCATCCGAGGACCGAGGACGTGACGCCAGGACACAGCCAGCCTGGGTGTCCTCGCATCGACAGCCACGGCGGGCCCTGGAGGCCCCGCGTCTACTGGGCTCTCCGCTCTCCTCTGCTGGGGGGGTGCCCCCCCTCTCTCTCCTCCCCTCTCTCTCTCTCCCCTCTCTCTCTCCTCTCTCCCCTCTCTCCTCTTTCTCTTCTTTCTCTCTCCTCTCTCTTTTCTTTTCTCTCCCTCCCTCCCTCCTTTCCTTTCTCTCTCTCCCCTCTCTCTCTCTCTCTCTCTCTCTCTCCCCCTCCCTCCCTCTCTCTCTCCCCTCTCCTTTCTCTTTCTCTTCTCTTTCTCTCTCCTCTCTCTCTTTTCTTCTCTCCCTCCCTCCCTCCTTCCCTTTCTCTCTCCCTCCTTCCCTTTCTCTTTCTCCCTCTCTCTCTTCTCTCTCTCTCTTCTCTCTCTCTCTTCTCTCTTTCTCCTCTCTTTCTTCTCTCTTTCTTCTCTCTTTCTTCTCTCTTTTCTCTCTCTCTCTCTCTCTCTCTCTCTCTCTCTCTCTCTCTCTCTCTCTCTCTCTCTCAAGCTGGAGTTCAGAGCTGCTGACCTGGCACATTTCCCGGCTCACCCTGAACGGCTGGCAAACCAGAAACTGGAAGAGCCTCTACATCCTGCCCAGTAGGCATGGGTCTGCTGTGGCCAGTTCCTCCTAGGGGCACAGATGGCCCCCGGGACTCCAGCTCAGTCACTGGCCGGGTGACTGAGAAACTCTCCTCCCTCCCTCCCTTCCTTCCTTCTTTCTTTCCTTTCTTTTTTTGCAGTACTGAGGACTGAACCCCAAGGGCATTCTACCTCCAAGCTACACCCCTAGCCCTATTTTTTATTCTTTATTTAGAAACAGGGTCTCACTGAGTTGCCATGGGTCTCACTAAGTAGCTGAGGCTGGCCATGAACTACGATCCTCCCGTCTCAGCCTCCCGAATGCTGGGATGACAAGTGTGCGCCACACGCCCGGCTCCTCGCTTCTAATCAGTACCTGGACAGAAGGGAAAGTCCTGTGAGGCACAGGGCTGCGGCCACCCGGAGCCTTTGCAGATGCCCTGGAGCACCTCAGGGAGGCCGGTGTCTGGGCCTGGACGTGGGAGGGTAGGGACACCTGTCTCGACTCCAGTGCTGAGGTAGTGGGTCAGGGTGTGGGCTGTGCTCTCAAGACCCAGGTAGAAGAGAGAAACCCTTCCTTCCAGATTCAGCTTCCTGGAACTTAGACCCATGTCCTTGCTTGGGCCACAGGGTGGGCAGAGAGGCATACCCCTGACCTGCTGGGGGCCCCTTTCCTATCAAACTACAGAAGGAGAAATCTCCTGAACCCCTCAGGGCACCCACCTGCCAGGTCCCTAGGAGGAGGCCCGAGGCCAGATAACTGTATTTACAGGTTTTCACTGCTTTCAAAACCCAAACTCCAAACCCAAGACCTTGTTCTAATTTCAGCATGATTAACATAAAAAGGGTTTACACGAGCCGGGCGTGGTGTGGCACACTTGTAATCCCAGTACTTGGGAGGCTGAGACAAGAGGATCACAGGTTTAAGACCGGCCTCGGCAACTTAGCGAGGCCCTCCGCAACTCAGTGAGACTCTGTTTCAAAATAATACATACTATAGAACCGCGGGTGTCGCTCAGAGGAAGAATCTCCCTGGGTCCAATCCTCGGTATCATTAAAGAAAGAAAGAAAGAAAAAAGAACTTACAGGTATAAGAAGAAAATACTTATTTACTTAAAATTGTAAATGTTAGCCAGGTGTGGTGGCGCACGCTTGTCATCCCAGCATTCGGGAGGCTGAGACCGGAGGATCGCGGTTCGCGGACAGCCTCAGCTACTTGGTGAGGCCCTCCGCAACTCAGTGAGACCCTGTTTCTAAATAACGAATAAAAAATAGGGCTGAAATAGGGCTGGGGGTGGAGCTTGGAGGTAGAATGCCCCTGGGTTTCATCCCCAGTAACACACACACACACACACACACACACACACACACACACACACCCAAAAAAATGCAATGTGTATGTCTGTGAACCACGCAAACCAGCTATTTTTGTTTTTGTTTTGTTGTTTGTTTGTTTGTTTTTTGGTGGTACTGGGGTTCCTGGAAGCCCTTCTACCTCCGGGCTATACTCCCAGATCTATTTTATACTTTTTTTTTTTTTTTTTGGAAACAGGGTCTCTTAAGCCAGCGCGGCTGGCTTCGAACCAGCGCGATCCTCCTGTCTCCACCTCCCAAGCGCGGGGATTACAAGCGTGCGCCACCACGCCCGGCCCACACAAACCAGCTGTATTTCAGGGGAGGAGGAAGGCAAACTGGGTTGGAGATGCCTAGCCCGTGTCTGTGAGCCTGGGCGTTGGGATGGACCACCGTGCTGGCTACAGGACACCCAGGCAAAGCCTCCGGCCCCTCTCAGCACCACACCTCTCCCCGGTTCCTTGCACTAAAGCTACGTAGACCCAAAACATACAGGACAGCAGGTTACAGAAGGCACAGCGACGGAGCTGGCCCGGGATGGGGCTGAAGCGCGGACCTGAGCCAGCCACCTGCTCCCTCGGCCTCACCGCGCCGCCCTCTGGCAAAGTTTCTGCTCCGTCTCGGAAGAACGAACCATCCCGATGAATATTCGTTTCCCAAAGTGCTGACTGGACCCTAGGAAAAATGATTTCCTGGACTCCAAGAGGATCGCAATACAGCTTTTTTTTTTTTTTTTTTTTTTTTTTTTTGTGGTACTGGGGTTCCTGGAAGCCCTTCTACCTCTGGGCTACACTCCCAGACCTATTTTTTATATTTTTATTTGGAAACAGGGTCTCTTAAGCCAGCGCGGCTGACTTCGAACCTGCGCGATCCTCCTGTCTCCGCCTCCCAAGCGCGGGGATTACAGGCGTGCGCCACCACGCCCGGCTCGCAATACAGCTTTTTAAAAATTATTATTATTATGTGGGTTTTTTTTAGGTGGTGGTGGTACTGGGGTTCCTGGAAGCCCTTCTACCTCCAGGCTACACTCCCAGACCTATTTTTTTATACTTTTTTATTTGGAAACAGGGTCTCCTAAGCCAGCGCGCGTGGCTGGCTTCGAACCTGCGCGATCCTCCTGTCTCTGCCTCCCAAGCGCGGGGATTACAAGCGTGCGCCACCATGCCCGGCCTTAAAAATTATTTTTTTAAATGGCTTTTGTTCCATGAGCAGGAGGAGAAGAAAAATAAAAAATAAAATAATAAAAAACCAGGAAAGTATTTGTCCTCGCGGTGCAATTACGGACCAGCTGCTGCACTCAGCTCCAGCGACAAGACGCGATCGATCGTCCTGGCGATCGTCCGGAAATGAGCCCGGTTTGCAGAGAAAAGGACACGGGGTGTGAATGCAGATTTGGTTTCAGAAAGCTTGATTCTAACACTGTGTTGACATAGAAAAATACTCAAAACCCTGAAGAAGTGATCGCTTGGTGTTCAGAATGCATACAAAGCGCACATTTTTATAAATGTACCGACCAACTTCAGAATCCTCTCGGACAAACTCTCTCCAGGGCTTGAGGGACCCACAGGGGCACGTGTGTCAGGTACATGGAGGATGTATACAATCCCAAACCCACATCAGCCTGTACCCTGCTGCCACCCAAGAATCAGGTTCAGCGTGGTCCCACTCAAGGAGACAGACCCCCCAAGTCCAAACAAAAGAATCAGAGAAACAACAGCCACGCTTGCGCTAGCAAAGGTGTCCCAACAAGACACTTCTACGGCTGAAATTCCCTACACTCTTTAAATTTTAGACCACACTAAAGTGAAAGAACTGAAGGTTTAAGGGGATACTAAGCTACACAGCCCCCCAAATTACAGCATAAAGTATCGAGGAAGCCCTCCTCCACACTGCCTGGCCCTTGGGTCCTGCCCGGTAAATACCTGTTGAATGGATACATTATCAACAATCTAAGGGTAACACATGCGGGGTAAGGTGGCGTACACCTACACAACCCTGGATTTCATAGCTATGCGTAAAGTTCCATACCTTTCCAGAAACTTCTGAAAAATGTTGCCCCGGAGACTCTCACAAATTTCTTCTATGTATGGCTGGAAGGGACGGAAAAGAAATTCCATGCTGTGTCAGTAGGAATGGGTCACAAATGGAAAACACAGTTGGCGAGACTCGGACAAGCTCCCAGAGACACACTCCAGGCGCGGCATCCTGTCCTGGCTCCACCCTCACTGACCGCAGACCGCGGCGAGGACAGGTGCAGCTGCGCCATGGCCCTCCCTGTCCCCGCTGCTGCCTCCTGGGAATTATGGCAAGTCCCAGGCCTTCCTGAGCGACCAGGGCTGGCTTGGTGGGTGTCCACTCGGAAGGTCATCGACTGTGTTAAACGTTTCTCTGTCGCCATCTTGGAATTCCTAGTAATTTTTGCAAGGGGACCTGTAATTTCAATTTGCACTGGGCCCTGTGGGTTTCGTAGCACATCTTATAAACAAACAAAAGCATCAGTAATCTGCATTTAATGTCGAGTTTTAAGGACTCAAAGGTAGCAGAGCCATAGTGTTACTTTTTTGGGGGGGTACTGGGGACTGAACCCAGGGGGCATTCTACCGCCAAGCTACATCCCGGTCCTATTTTTTTTTTTTTTTTAGTTTGAAACAGGGTCTCACTGAGTTGCAAAGGGCCTCACTAAGTAGCTGAGGCTGGCTGTGAACCCGGATCCTCCCGTCTCAGCCTCCCGAATGCTGGGATGACAAGCATGCGCCACCACACCTGCCTTAGTGTTACTTTTCTAATTAGCTATTTTACCAATTGAGTTTCTACCCCTTAGAATCGCAGAGCTAGAGATTAGCTCGAAAGGAGAGTTAATCCTGGACTTCTTCTTGCATACAAGGGGGCCTCGGGGCCACAGGCCTCTGCGCAAGTCCCTGGCCAGGTCTGATAAAGGCCGGGGCTCCTGTTTCCCAGGTGCCGCGCTCGCCCCTCGCGCAAAACACCACACTCTCCCCGCGCTCCCCACACATGATAAAATAAATGTACACGCTTTCCCCATCCATATGATAATCCTAAATTATAAAGGGCCGCTATTTCATGGTCAGGCTCAAAGTCAATTAGATCTTTTGGGGAAATATATTTTTATTTATTTATTTATTTATTTATTTTGGTGGTACTGGGGTTCCTGGAAGCCCTTCTACATCCGGGCTGCACTCCCAGACCTATTTTATACTTTTTTAAATTTGGAAACAGGGTCTCTTAAGCCAGCGCGGCTGGCTTCGAACCCGCGCGATCCTCCTGTCTCCGCCTCCCAAGCGCGGGGATGACAAGCGTGCGCCACCACGCCCGGCGGGGAAAAGATCTTGAAACTCTAAATGTATTGAAAAATCAAAGTTTAAGATTTCCAGGTCATCTCAAAAGTTTACAAAGAAGGAACCAGACCGTGCGTGGTGCAAACCAAGCATGCAGGGCAGGACTCCTCAGCTGCGGCCGGGGCCTCACAAGCCCATGTGGGAGCCGCCCCTGGAGCAAAGAGGAGCCCGTGCCAGCCAGCGGGGTTCTCTGAAGTTGTTTGGAGCTCGGGAACCCCATGATTGCGCAGTGGCGTCCCAGATTCACCTCAGTCAAGTCCCCTCCAAATCTTGAGAGGGTCCGGAGAATACGGAGCCCAAAGCACTCTGGGTGCCCAAAGACCGACAGGAAGGTGGCGTGCATGTAACGCGGGCTTCATCGCAGGCTCCCGCTTATAACAGCGGAGGTGTCAGCTCATGCATTTCTTCCCTGTTTTATCCAACAGACGTAGCTAATTTGCAAGCCCGTCATAATCAAATCCAACTCGGCCCCGCCCCCTCCGCCCCCACCTCCAGATGCATCGATGCAACGCCTCACCCAGAAAGTAGATTTTGCAAACAAAAGAAAGTTAATAAAATGTCTGCAAGTTGCGTTGACCTTGAAAACATTGCTGCCTGCCGATGAGCTTCCATTGGCATTGCTGGTTAATTTTTGTACCTCTACAAAGGAGGTATCTCAACATGTAACTTTGTGTAGGTGCGTGTGTGTGCGCGCGCACGCGCGCGCGCTCTCGCATGCGTGTGGTGCTGGGGATTAAACCAGGGTCACTCTACCTCTGAGCCACATCCCCAGCCCTACTTTATTTTAGTTTAGTTTAGTTTAACTTATCTTACTGTATTAAGTTCCCCCATGCTGACTACATACTCCCGATCTTCCCGTCTTAGCCTCCCTGATAATGGGATGACAAGTGTCTCAAGCATGTAACTTTATTCTTACTTTATTATTATTATTATTTTTTTTTTTGGTGGTACTAGGGGTGGAACCCAGAGGCTTTCTACCTCCGGGCTATACTCCTATGTTGGAGCCCACTCGGCAGGACCGAGGTGGCACCCAGGCTTGTTGCCAGCGTGGACTCAAGATGGCGCCTGGGCTTGCAGCCAAGTCACGAGGCTCACGAGGCTGGCGGTGCCCTGAGCCTGCGCAGTGAGCCCTATCAGGCGCCTTACGGATAATTAGTGACGCAACGCCTCGTGCTACCACCTGCCCGCCCAGGAGAAGGTTAAAAAGCGCGCATGCCCTAGCGGGGAGGAAGGAGAAGGAGCTAAGAGGGTTGGTGGACAGGAAGAGCGGTTCCTTGGCGGACTGCTCCGGGCTCCGAGCTGGGACGGACATGTTCACAAAGCCACCATTGTGACCGGTGTGTGCTGCAGCAGAGACATAGAGTGCCAGAAGGAGGGTTGGTGGAGTGATGAGGGAGAGGATAGAAGACTGATGTTGTTTTTACCTGAGAGGGCGTTGAGAGAGCGTTAAAGAGGAATGGTAACTGTACAAGAACCTGGGGTAATAAAACTGCTTGAGGAAGATCGTGTAAGAGTCGTCACTGCGCACGACAAGTGGTGGCCCGTACGGGGACCTTCGCTTTGATCAGAACCTCGGCAGTCCCAGGCAGCTGGCTGGTAAGTACTCCTTTGACTCCGAAAAGGGAGGAGGAGGCTCCATTAAGGAGGATATTTTTTAGTGTTTTCCCCGATCAAAGGGGGCTCCATTAAGGAGGATATTTTCCCCGATCAAAGGGGGCTCCATTAAGGAGGATATTTTCCCCGATCAAAGGGGGCTCCATTAAGGAGGATATTTAGTAAATAAGGCTCGCGGATAAGCGAGGCTCGCGGAAAAGCGAGGGACAGCGCTGTATTTTCCCCGATCAAAGGGGGCTCCATTAAGGAGGATATTTAGTAAATAAGGCTCGCGGATAAGCGAGGCTCGCGGAAAAGCGAGGGACAGCGCTGTATTTTCCCCGATCAAAGGGGGCTCCATTAAGGAGGATATTTAGTAAATAAGGCTCGCGGATAAGCGAGGCTCGCGGAAAAGCGAGGGACAGCGCTGTATTTTCCCCGATCAAAGGGGGCTCCATTAAGGAGGATATTTAGTAAATAAGGCTCGCGGATAAGCGAGGCTCGCGGAAAAGCGAGGGACAGCGCTGTATTTTCCCCGATCAAAGGGGGCTCCATTAAGGAGGATATTTAGTAAATAAGGCTCGCGGATAAGCGAGGCTCGCGGAAAAGCGAGGGACAGCGCTGTATTTTCCCCGATCAAAGGGGGCTCCATTAAGGAGGATATTTTTTAGTGTAAGCAAGTTATTTCCCCGATCAAAGGGGGCTCCATTAAGGAGGATATTTTCCCCGATCAAAGGGGGCTCCATTAAGGAGGATATTTTTTAGTGTAAGCAAGTTAGAGAATCGGGCTGGTCCTGATTCGACTCCCTCTCCTAATCCGCCACCATAGATGGAAGACACCTGAGGTTAGTTTGAAAAGGCGCCTAATGTGTAAAGGATAGGTCAGAAGATTAGTTCCTAACGTAAGAGTTGTAAACTGCTGCTCGGTACCGTAGAGATGAGTTGTTTTCTTTAAGATCTTTGGGGAATTATTTCTACTTTCCCTCTTCCTTTACCTTGGTTAATGATGGTTTAGGTTGTTTTATTGATACCTGTTTTCTGACTTTCTGCTATGCTTCTATGCACCCTTGGAGACTTTGGAATTTCTGCTCTTATTGCTGTAATTGTGGCCTCTGTGGCCGTGGCAGTTATTGCAACCACTATAAATGCTCTATCCTCACATGTGGCTGCTGGCATGGCTCAGCAAGCTCAATTATCTGGACTATATGTATAACGTATGTGCAGTATCAGAATTTCTCCCATGCAGGCAATTTGTTTCGTCAATTAAGCAAGACGCTTCTAGGAACTTGGAGCCGTGAATTTGAACACACCATGATTGAGCTATGAGCATCCATCGCTGCAATTAATTCTACCCGCGTGGAAGTCGCCGCAGTACAACAATGAATGGACTTAATACACGGAACATTGGGTTTTTTAAAAGACTGGGGTGGCATGGCGTTCTGGGCATTCTTGCTGGTGGTAGCATGATGTTTCATGGTTGGATATATCAGGCGAACTCGACAACGCACACTGCAACAACAGCGCATATTGGTGCAAGCTATGGCAGCCCTTGAAGCTGGCTTATCTCCCCATGTACGGCTCAGTATGCTGGATCGGTAGTCAGTGACGGGTAAGATCGTCCCCGGGACCTTTCAACCTAAGACAGGGAAACAATCATGCTATTGTTCTCCCAATGACGGGTAAGAATGGTCCTTGAGGGTCGGCAACCTAAGACAGGCACGATCCCGAGCCTTATTTTAATAAAACAAAAAGGGAGATATGTTGGGGCCCACTCGGCAGGACCGAGGTGGCACCCAGGCTTGTTGCCAGCGTGGACTCAAGATGGCGCCTGGGCTTGCAGCCAAGTCACGAGGCTCACGAGGCTGGCGGTGCCCTGAGCCTGCGCAGTGAGCCCTATCAGGCGCCTTACGGATAATTAGTGACGCAACGCCTCGTGCTACCACCTGCCCGCCCAGGAGAAGGTTAAAAAGCGCGCATGCCCTAGCGGGGAGGAAGGAGAAGGAGCTAAGAGGGTTGGTGGACAGGAAGAGCGGTTCCTTGGCGGACTGCTCCGGGCTCCGAGCTGGGACGGACATGTTCACAAAGCCACCATTGTGACCGGTGTGTGCTGCAGCAGAGACATAGAGTGCCAGAAGGAGGGTTGGTGGAGTGATGAGGGAGAGGATAGAAGACTGATGTTGTTTTTACCTGAGAGGGCGTTGAGAGAGCGTTAAAGAGGAATGGTAACTGTACAAGAACCTGGGGTAATAAAACTGCTTGAGGAAGATCGTGTAAGAGTCGTCACTGCGCACGACACTCCTAGACCTTTTTTATATTTTATTTGGAAACAGGGTCTCACTAAGTTGCTGAGAGCCTCACTAAGTAGCTGAGGCTGGCTTCGAACCTGTGCGATCCTCCTGTCTCAGCCTCCCAAGCGCGGGGATTACAAGCGTGCGCCACCACGCCCGGCTTATTCTTACTTTAGTTATGATGCTTTGATGGTGCGCGTTATGTTGAATTGCACTAATCGACTCCTTATTTTAATTCACCTTTAAAAGAATAACAACAAGCCAGGCGTGGTGGCGCACGCTTGCAATCCCCGCGCTTCAGAGGCGGAGACAGGAGGATCGCGCAGTTTCAAAGCCAGCCGCGCTGGCTTAAGAGACCCTGTTTCCAAAATAAAAAGTAGAAAAAATAGGTCTGGGAGTGTAGCCCGGAGGTAGAAGGGCTTCCAGGAACCCCAGTACTACCAATAAATAAATAAATAAATAAATAAATAAATAAATAAATAAATAACCACCCATTTGATATCAACTTCACCAGAATACTATTTTCATTGATTTTTTTTTTAAATGTACTGGAGAGCCAGGCGTGGTGGCGCACGCTTATAATCCCAGCAATTAGGAGGCTGAGACAAGAAGATCACAGTTTGTGGACAGCCTCAGCTACTTAGTGAGCCCTTTGCAACTCAGTGAGACCCTGTTTCAAAATAAAGAATTAAAATTAGGGCTGGGGGTGTAGCTCAGAGGTAGAATGGTAGAATGCCCCTGGGTTCCATCCCAAGTACCAAGGGGGGGGGAAAGCTACATCCCAAGTCATATATATATATATATATATATATATATATATATATATATATATATATATGACTTGGGGTGTAGCTTGGAGGTAGAATGCCCCTGAGTTTAACACCCAGCAGCACAAAATAAAATAAAATAAAATAATAAATAAATAAATAAATACACTGCCCCGCCCTGTACTCCAAGGTGGAGTTTAGCAATGCCAGTGCTCTCTGCATACATGGCTAAGACAGTTGAAACCCCAAAATCCTGACACTGAAAGACCATGGAGATACCAGGAAGCAGGCATTCACAACGCCCTTTTGGACCGTAAACCATCTGATGACAGCTGATATTTGGGGACACTGGGGCAGGAGGCCCAGGGCAAAGCAGCCACCAGGAACCTTTCCCAGTGAAACGGCAGGGTGCCTCTGGAGGGAGCCCTGGGCTCTCCCTGCCCTGGAGGAGAGAGTGGAGCAGAGATGTAGCTTGCCCAAGGCCCAGGGACGACCCGAGACTGAAGCCCAGTCAGACCAGCTGAGCGCAGGGCCCACGCTTAGGATGCACTGGACCACAGATGGGTCTGACAGCTCACAACAAGCCCAACTGATGTTTTTAACAGGAGGCTAACGCCCCTTTGTCAGTAGCCACACATTTTAAGGACCAAATCAGTATTTTCTCCATAGAATAATCACCTTCATTTTGTATTAATGAGGGCTATCACTGGACATCAGATCCCAAACCAAGCTCCCTCGCTCTAATGATCTAATGAGCCAAGAAAATAGTCAATGAATTATTTTCACGTACAAAAAAAAAAAATCATTACACTACCCTGTAGCTTTTTCACTTCTCATAATTCATTAAAACGTGAAAAATATATTATCCACATGGGAATTTCACCATCTTTGCAAACCCCAGTCGCCTCTATAGAAAACACAGGATGTAGCCGGGCTTGGTGGCACGTGCTTGTAATCCCAGCACGTGTGAGGCTGAGACTGGAGGACTGTGGTTTGCAGACAGCCTGAGCTACTTGATGAGGCCCTTTGCAACTTAGACCTTGTTTCAAAATGAAGAATAAAAAATTGGGCTGGGGGTATAGCTCTAGAGGTAGAATGCCCTGGGTCCCATCCTCAGTACGAAAGAAAGAAAGAAAGAAAGAAAGAAAGAAAGAAAGAAAGAAAGAAAGAAAGAAAGAAAGAAAGGAAGGCAGGCAGGAAGGCAGGCAGACAAAGACAGACAAGTCAAGATGTAAAAGGCTTGGGGGAGGGAGAGAGAGGCAGCCATTCAATCTACAAAACAGCAAATACATTAGCCTCTTGGTGGAGAATTTCGTTTTCTAAGTCTTATCAGCTGTTCAAAATACGAGTAGCCGGGGCCCAATACAATTTCTCAGTTGTGACGCAAGGTCATACAAGTGCCCAGTCTTATTCTTGAAGGTAAATCTTATTTAATCCAGAGGATAATCACTGTGTGTACCAACACCCTGGCAGTATATATATAAAAAAAAATCTTGTAAAGTCCCTGCTCATCCTAGGATCAAAATGTCAAATGCGAAACAGCTTTTTCCTCTGATGTCTTATCTTGATGGATTACTATAACATACTGTTACTAGAAAGTGTCAGCGGCCTTGCCCAGGAAGTCTGTACGAGGCTCGGGGGCAGAGACGCACATATCTGTGAAAAGCCAACTACACCCAGGGAGGCCGCTCCAGAGGAGAATGCAACCTCCACATCGGCTCCTCTAAGACACCAGCACTCACTCAAACCACGTCGGCAGGCCCGACTGTTACGGAAACTAGATATACTTATCTTAAAGTAATGTTTATCTTACCTGAAAAAGTGTCGCTGTCACATGTTTCCTGGAGAGATGACTTTGTACATGTTCTACAGCTTCCTTGGAGAAGGGCTTTCAAAAATCAAAGAGAACATTTTAAAAATAATAATAAAGGGTGACAAACCTTCGTGTGTTATGCGATATCACGGCAGATAACAAAACAATTGCTAACTGGCAAGCTATGGTATTTAGATTAGCAGTCTTTCTTTCTCTTTCTTTCTTTCTTTCTTTCTTTCTTTTTTTCTTTCTTTTTCTCTTTATCGTAGTACTGGGAATGGAACCCAGGGCCTTTCTACCTCCAAGCTACACCCCTCCGGCCCTATTTTTATTCTTTACTTTGAAACAGGGTCTCACTAAGTTGCGGAGGGCCTCACTAAGTAGCTGAGGCTGGCCGCGAACCTGTGATCCACCTGTCTCAGCCTCCCAAGTGCTGGGATTACAAGCATGAACCACCACGCCGGGCAGGAAGCATTCTTTAAAATATCTGGGCTATTTGCAGACAACCCTGAAAAGTGCTTGTCCCTCTGGGTATTCACAATTCTCTGACACATGCCTGGAATCATAGCTGAATACAGGACCAGAATGATAACCTCTAACCTCAGAGGAGGTCGAGGTCACTGAGATTATACTAAGGTGTAAAGGGGCCATCACTGGAGCGAGCCTCTGTAGGCTGATCACAGGGTTCTAAAAATGTAAGCTGCCTCCTACATAAGAACCAATGAGTGCGTGGGCATGCGCCTAAGAACAAATGCCAGTTACGCAGCCAGCCCAAGTGCACCGGCTCTGGGCTTTTGGGGGGTTTTGCTGCAGCCACAGCAGAGGGGGCTGGAGCAAGCAGATCAGAGCTTCTACTGGCCTTAGCTGCAAACCGTATCCACCCCCAGACACTGTACTGGGTCTTCTTGAATAATATACAGGAAGATAAGCTTGACCACACACACACATACATGCACACACTCACACCATCCTACTAAAAGCCCTCTACTTGCTAAGCAACGTGAAAACCAAGTTCACAGAGGCTTCCCAGTGGGCACCAGGTGTTCTGCCAGGCTCAAACATTCAAGAGCGAGGCAGCAAGGTACCGAGCTCTCCCGTGCCGGCTCACAAGCTTCTGCAGTTCAGGCAAGGCACGCTCAAAGAACACGCAGTGAGTGGGGGGAGCGGCCAGAGACGCCATCCTTAGCCACGGTCACCTGGAACTACTGTAAGCGACAGACCAAGCCCGGAGCCATCAGCACACCACAAGGGTGACAGGGCGGCCGTGCAGATGTGCGCACCCAGGACGGGAGCAATGGCTACCTGAGGCTGCAGACAACTGGACATGAGGCTCGTGAGGATGTAAACAAGAAATTTATGTGTCTTTGTGTGCGAGCATACGTGCATGCATGCATGCACATGTGTGTGTGTGTGTGTGTGTGTGTGTGTGTATGTGTATACATGTGTATTACTAGGGATTGAACTGAGGGGTGTTTTATCTCCAAGCTACACCCCAGCCTTATCTCATTTTTTTATTTTTAAACATGGTCTCACTAAGTTGCTTGAGGGTCTTGCTAAGTTATAAAGGCTGGCCTCAGCCAGACATGGTGGCACACACTTGTAATCCCAGCATTTGGGGGGCTGAGACGGGAGGACCATGGTTTGCGGCCAGCCTCAGCTACTAATTAGTGAGGTCCTTTGCAACTCAGTGAGACCTTGTTTCAAAATTAAGAATAAAAAAATAAGGCTGGGGGTGGAGCTCGGAGGTAGAATGCCCCTGGGTTCCATCCTCAGTACTACACGTACACACACAAATAAATCGATGAAGCCTATTTTCCTTTAGGGAGTGTAGAATTAAGACACTGTCTTCCATGGATCAAGTTGTATGCAGGGAAAGTGTCAGCCCAGGGAAATGTTCTCGGGTCATGTGGTACAATGGGTTCTACATCAACACCACAGAAGACAGGAGGCCAGACGGAAGAAATGGCTTCTATTCTTTCTGGGATGTATGCTTCCTTGGTTTTTCTTTTATTTCTTTCATTGTATGTGTGTGTGTGGTGTGTGTGTTACTGGGCACTGAATCCAGGGACATTCTACTTCTGAGCTATGTCCCCAGCCCTGTTTTAGTTTTAATTTAATTTAATTAATTAATTTTTTAAATTTATTTTTGTGGTACTGGGGGTGGAACCCAGGAGCTTCCTACCTCCGGGCTATACTCCCAGACCTATTTTTATATTTTATTTGGAAACAGGGTCTCACTGAGTTGCTGAGAGCCTCACTAAGTAGCTGAGGCTGGCTTCGAACCTGCACGATCCTCCTGTCTCAGCCTCCCAAGTGCGGGGATGACAAGCGTGCGCCACCACGCCCGGCTTTAATTTTTGTTTTGAAAAAGGGCCCCGCTAAGTTGTGGAGGGCCTCACTAAGTTGCTGAGGCTGGCCGCGGAACCTGCGATCCTCCTGTCTCAGCCTTCCAAGTCCTGGGATGACAAGCACGGACCCCTCTACTCCCCGCCCTGCTCACTCCCATATTTTTTTTAATTTATTTTTATTGGTGCATTGTAATCATACATCACATTGGAACACAAGACTTGAGAGGATATACAAGCACACATCATCCAATCAGCCCTCATCCAGCCCCTATCCCATTCCCTCCCCCTCCCTCGATCCCATGCTTGTTTGGTGATTAACTCTGATACATATGTTTATGTACCTCTTGCTTTTTAAAGAGGCTCCATCCTCCCCTATTCCATATGCTCTGATTGGTCACCTTAATTGCTTCACTATAGGGCCCTTTCTATAGCTCGACCTCTTCCTGTTGCCCCTTTCCTCCTAGTTATTGCTGATTAGGGGAAGCATCTGGTTTTTCTTTTCTGCGATATTTCTCTGTGCATGCCGCGGTGCAAATACCGATCCCACTCTTGACGGCCCCAGTTGTAGCACCGGGCCAGTGGCGCAATGGATAACGCGTCTGACTACAGATCAGGAGATTCACTCCCATGTTTTCAAGCACCGCCCTTTCTCCCGGAAGCTCCCAGGCTCGGGTCACAGCACAACAGAGGAGCTCACGTGCGAGGAGGAGAGCAGCTCCCTCATGATGTACTTGTCATAAATCTGCCGGCTCCTGCACAGGCGGTCCTGGTCATTGTCCAGCTTCTCGTATTCTTTGATCTGCAGTTTTAAGAGTCACGCCGTCAGGCGATGTCTTCCTAGACGCTTTATTTAGAGACATTACTAACCACGACCACTTGGGAAATAAACAAAAACGAAAACCCACAAACGGCCGAGCTGGCGATTTCACGGGAAACAGCCGCCTCTAAGGTTGTAGTGAGGGGGCTGGGATCATTCAAATTCCACGCGGGACTCACACGCGGGCTTTTCCTCGGCGATGAAGCTCATTGCTTCAGCCCAGAAACACATGATATTGGGAAATAAATGCTGCCATGGTTACAATGCTCCTGCGATACACACGCCGCCAATCCGTCGTCCTGCGCCAGTTCGCTTGCCAAAGCACAGAATCATTTAAGTTTGGCTGTAATTCAGTTCCGAGAGTTACAGTGGGGTTCATCCCCACACAGCCACAGTGTTCCAAAACTAACAAAAGGGAAAACATATATATTGTCCGGATTCCTGCAGGGAGATTTCTGAAAAGTCAACTAAGGCAAATAAATATTTTGGAAAGGAGCTAATCTCTGGATGAGCGGCGTGGGTTTTCAGCACCGTAAAAGTATTAACATCAAGGCTATTTCAGATATTATTAGGAGGAAAGGGAGGCTGCTCGCATGTAATATAAGCTGGTTAATAAAATTCACTCTAGGAATATTTGGCTTCGGTGGAAATGGCTCCAATTACTCTAACCGGATAGCAGAAGGAGCTGGTCAGAAAAGGGTTCCTATTTATTGGCAGAAATACTTGTAATCCAAAATACAAGAATAAAAGCATATTAAAATGAAGCTGGAGGAAGACCGGGGCAAGCATCTTCAACGCCAGGACTGACGGCTACGCGCCCCTTACTTTGGGGAAAAACCGTTAGACAGTGAGTCTTGTACCTGGACACTTTATTCGGGGATCATAAAATTGGGGCTAACTACTCCCGTGGAAAAGAATATAAACTAAAGGGAAAAAAGTTATCTTTTTACTTTTATGGACTGAGGTTGGACAGTTTTAAAATCAAGACCAGCCGGGCGTGGTGGCGCACTCTTGTAATCCCTGCGCTTGGGAGGCGGAGACAGGAGGATCGCGCAGGTTTGACTCCAGCCTCGCTGGCTTAAGAGACCCTGTTTCCAAATAAAAAAGATATAAAATAGGTCTGGGAGTGTAGCCCGGAGGTAGAAGGGTTCCATCCCCAATACCATCAATAATAATAATAATAATAATAATAATAATAATAATAATAATAATATCAAGGCCAGTAAATCCTGTAAGAATTCCAGATGGGGAGGGGGTAAAAAGAACAGAACACAAGATGTCGAAGTCCTACGTATGAGCTGGCTAATCCACACACCACGAGACCCATTGGGTCATCTTAATTGCCTGCAAAGCCTCTGTGCTGTCTGTGACCCACACTCTAGTTACCCCCAGGGCCTGGAACGGGGGTTCTTGGGAACAGATCAGGAAGCTGGCCATGAGGGCAGGTAGCTGGGTGAGCTACCATCCCTCCAAGAGTAAGAGACCGCCTCTGAGCAGAGCCAGCCCAGTAACGCTGCTGTAACCAGAGGCCCTGGGCTCAGCCATCCTGGGCCAGTCCAGATGCAAACATCACACCGAGCACAGCACCGCTGGTAGCAAATGATGCGAGGAAGCAGACACAAGGGCAGCAGAAGACTTGGGGCTCGGCTGGCACCTGTGGCCGTGTTGTGTTTCCAGCAGGTTCCAAGGTTCCTGCCAGAATGCCCAGATGTTAAAAGAGACTGTCGCTGGACCTAAGGCTAAAGTGTCCCCCTGGACGTGTGGATACCCTCCAGCCACCACAAACTCTCCTGGAATGTTCACCCTCGAACAGGAGCGTAATGGAGTGTAAGCCTACGTTCCCAGGCACCTCTCGGGCAAGCTGACCTCTGGCAAAGCCAATGCCCCTTCTCTGGAAGTTTCCACAGCTGTCAGATTCTGAACCCCAAAGATAATTCTAGGGTCAGGCAGACGGTGCTCTGAAGCACCTGCTGTCTAGAGCCTTGGGACTAAAGAATGCCAACCCGACCAGCAGAACGGGTAAATCTCGATGGGCAGAGACAGGGAACCAAGAACCCTGCGGCTGGGGGCAACTTACGTCCACTCTCCACAAGACCACTAACCACTGAGCAGCAACCAGTCACCAACTGGTCTGAAACAGGATGCTCTTTTAGGAGCGAGTGCGTTGCAGGTGCCGCCTCCGACTCTGGCAGGTGGTTTACCCAGGCGCGAGGATGGCCAGGGGTCCACGTTTAAGGTGTAGGGAC
Source organism: Muscardinus avellanarius (assembly GCF_963383645.1). Lineage (NCBI taxonomy): Eukaryota > Metazoa > Chordata > Mammalia > Rodentia > Gliridae > Muscardinus > Muscardinus avellanarius. The sequence goes on from NC_137807.1 coordinate 21,152,033, forward strand.
TTCCCGGTACAGCTGGAAACACCACCATCGGTGATGGATGCTCAAACGCAGCAACCGGGTGGTCCTTCTGCTTGGATGGGGAGCGGCCCACGCAGCCTGAACTATTCAGCCCCCAGAGCAAGCAACTCCGGGCCACAGGGGCCAGGGACTCCACTTTCATGCCATCCATTTCTCCCCCAACCACCGACAAGCACTGAACTCCGCCATCTTGCTTCTGTGTCTTCTGAGCTCTACACTTTCCCCGGGCTTGTCCTGACTCCTTCTCTCGGTCCCTATTGGTGCTTCTGCCCCCTCACAGCAAGACCTGAGGGGGGCCGCTTTCTCACCAGCTACACTGTGATGACTCCAGCTGGACCCCTAAAACTCACTGTGAGCCCTGAGCTCTGAACCCCAAATATCCAGCCACGGATTTGACATTTCCAGTTGAGTGTCTAGGAGGCACCTCACATTTACCGTGTCTGAATGAACCCTTTGATTTCCACATTCTCTGTCGGATAGTCCCCCCCCCGGCCCCCATTCTTTATCACAACTATGAGTCAAACCAGCCTTCCTGTTGCGGAAGCCAGAAAGCAATGATCGCCACCTATTCTGGCCCTGGGCCCCACCTATTCTAGCCCTGGGCCCACCCTCTAGCCAACACCTCCCCCCATATCCAACTCACGGGCAAGCCATGTTTGCCTTATATTCAAACTATATGCCGGGCGTGGTGGCGCAGGCTTGTAATCCCCACACTTGGGAGGTGGAGACAGGAGGATCGCGCTGGTTCGGAGCCAGCCGCGCTGGCTTAAGAGACCCTGTTTCCAAATTTAAAAAATAGGTCTGGGAGTGTAGCCTGGATGTAGAAGGGCTTCCAGGAACCCCAGTACCACCAAAAAACAAACAAAACAAAACAAAACAAAAAACTATATGACAATCCCAGGCTCTGTTTCCGGCAAGGGCCAACCAGCTCCCAACAAGACCATCCTCCTGACATGAGAGCTATAAAGTCTGGACATACTAGAAGGAAAACCAATACAGGCGCTGGAAAGCAACACAAAACCAGCAGACAACAGAGAAAGGGTCTCAACAGATACCTTGTGTCAGAAACTATGGAGGACCCTGAGTGATGTGTGACCTTCTGTGAAAACACAGGGACCTGTGAGTCACACACAAGAAGAGAGACCGTTCATGGAAACCAGGTCAGGAAGTCCTGGGCACCGAAATGACCAAGAGCACAGCTGTAATCCCAGTACCAGGGAGGCTGAGATAAGAGAATGGCAGATTAGAAGTCAGTTTCAGCAATTAGTGAGGCCCTCAGCAAGCAATTTACTGATAACCTATTTCAAAAATAAAATAGGGCCAGGGGTGTAGCTCAAAGGTAGAATGCTCCCTGGGTTCAGTCTCCAGTACCAAAAATTAAGCATAAAAAAAAAATAGAGCAGCCATTATAACTTGGCATAAGAGATAACATTTGGACAATGAAGAAAAGATAGAAGATAGCAGAATAAAAGCAAAATCTCTATAAAAGGAACAAAATATTCATTTCAGAAGAAAAAACACAGTATCTAAAATAAAACAGTTAATGGATAGACACAGTAGTGGACTGGAGATGCCAAAAGAAAGAGTTAATGAATTTGAAGAAAAATCCACAGAAGTGATTCAATCTAAAAACAGAGAGAAAGAATACTGGGGGGGGGGGGTGAGAGGAATTAAACAGGACATCAGGGATGTACAGGATAATATACAAAGATAAAACATACGTATAATGGGAGATCCAGAAGGAAAGGAAAGTAGAAAAACCCTTTAAGAAATAATTATCCGCCGAAGACTCTCATCTATTTAAAAGAAACACACATGGCATGTAACAGTCACAAGTTCAAGGCCAGCCTCAGCAATGTAGCAACACTCTCAGTAACCTAGTGAGACCCTATTTCGAAATAACATATAAAAAGGGTTTGGGGGAGCCAGGCGTGGTGGCGCATGCTTGTAACCCCCACGCTTGGGAGGCAGAGACAGGAGGATCGCGCAGGTTCGAAGCCAGCTGCGCGTGCTGGCTTAGGAGACCCTGTTTCCAAATTTTAAAAATATTTTAAAAAATAGGTCTGGGACTGTAGCCAGGAGGAAAAATGGTTTCCAGGAACCCCAGTATCACCAAAAAAAAAAAAAAAAAAAAAAGGTTTGGGGGTGTAGTTTAGAGGTAGAATGTCCATGAGTTCAGTCCCCAGTAACACACACACACACACACACACACACACACACACACACACACGCCACAAAAAGAAAAAGGAAATGGATGTGGAAAGGCATATCATGAAAACAAGAAATATAAAAGACTAGCATGGCTGTGTCTACATCATCATCAGTGAAGCTAATTTCAAGACAGAGATTATTACCAGCAACAAGTACATTCACAAACATATCAAAGTCAGTTTTGAAGCCAAACATGAAAAGGAGGGAGAGAGAGGGAATGGGTTAGCAACTGGGGAAGGGCTAAATGAACGATGTATGCCTGTATGCCTCTACCATCATGTACTCCACTAAGATGCTTGACTATACTGCACCAATAAAAAAAAAATTTTTTTAAATAAATTAAAAACAACCCTGACAGAAGAAAAAGAAGCAGAACTAGACGGAGCATGACTGAGAATGCGGACAGCCTTGATGTCACTGAAAGCTTCACCCTTCACGTCCTGCTTCCCATTACCCAAGCTTTAGAATAAAACTGGACTCGGTTCCTTGGTCCCCCCGAGCCCTGTTTCTCTCTGCCGTGGTCTGGATCTGAAGTCTCTCCCCCAAAGGCTCTCCTGTTGAAAGCCGGGTCCCCAGCACAGCGAGGTTCCGAGATGGGGTTCTGGGAGGTGCCTGGACCTCGGGGGCTGGCTCTGTCCACATTCTCACTCCTATAATCCAAAAAGGCTGACCACACAACTCAGGGCAAGGAAGGTTTCTTTGCTCATACTTTTCTGGTGCTGTCAAGGTCAGTCCATGTTAGTCCAGGTCTACGGAGCTCAGACCACAGTGGCAGGAAGCGGAGAAAATGAGACAGTGTGCAGAGCTCTGCCCTCTCCTCACGGAGGCCGGAAGGAGAGACAGAGCAGGGTCCCCAAGGCCACGCCCCAGGGACCGCTCCTTAGCAACCAAGCCCCTCTTCCAACATCGGTACCTTGCTTCTATGAGGGCTAGGGGGACCTGCTAAATCTGAACCATTACGGGGGCTCTGTGATCAGTGGACTAATCCATTGACTGGTTCATAATTTAATGGAAGGATTGGAAGTTGATGGAAACTATGGGATGTAGGGCTTAGTAGGACACTGGGTATGTGCCCTGGAAAGGAGTCCAGATCCTTCCTCTCCTCTCCTCTCCTCTCCTCCTCCTCCTCCTCCTCCTCTTGCTCCTCTTTCTCCTCCTCCTGCTCCTGCTCATGCTCATGCTCCTCCTCCTTCTCCTCCTGCTCCTGCTCCTCCTGCTCCTCCTCCTCCTCCTGCTCCTGCTCCTGCTCCTGCTCCTCCTCCTCCTCCTGCTCCTTCTCCTGCTCCTGCTCCTGCTCCTCCTCCTCCTCCTGCTCCTTCTCCTCCTGCTCCTCCTCCTCCTCCTGCTCCTTCTCCTGCTCCTGCTCCTCCTCCTCCTCCTCCTCCTCCTCCTCCTCCTCCTGCTCCTGCTCCTCCTCCTCCTGCTCCTCCTCCTCCTCCTCCTCCTCCTGCTCCTGCTCCTCCTTCTCCTCCTCCTCCTGCTCCTTCTCCTGCTCCTGCTCCTCCTCCTCCTCCTGCTCCTCCTGCTCCTGCTCCTCCTCCTCCTGCTCCTGCTCCTCCTGTTCCTCCTCCTCCTCCTCCTCCTCCTCCTCCTCCTCCTCCTCCTCCTCCTCCTCTTTCTTCTTGGCTGATCCAAGGTGAGCAGCTCCACCCCCCACCACTCTCTCCCCACCATGATGCTGGGCCTCACCACAATGGAGCCCACAGTAATGGAGTCAAGGAACTATGGACTGACCCTCAGAAACCATGAGCCAAGATAAATCTTCCCCCCTTTAAGCTGTTCTTCCCAGGTATTTTATCACAGCACTGTAAAGCTGACTAACATACTCATCAGCCGAATTTCACACAGCACCGCCTTTCCTGCCCCGTCACCCTCTGCAAAGGTCCCCCGCCAGTCTCCTTTCAGGTCCTCCAGCAGCCAAGTTCTTCCCCACCATGACTGTCCCTACATGTTCTCCTCTTCCCACCTTCAAAGACCAGTCATCTAGCCAGGCGTGGTGGTGCACGCTTGTAATCCCCATGCTTGGGAGGCAGAGACAGGAGGATCATGCAGGTTTGAAGCCAACCTCGCTGACTTAAGAGACGCTGTTTCCAAATAAAAATATAAAATAGGTCTGGGAGTGTAGCTAGGAGGTAGAAGGGTTCTAGCCCCAGTACAAGAAAGAAAGAAAGAAAGAAAGAAAGAAAGAAAGAAAGAAAGAAAGAAAGAAAGAAAGAAAGAAAGAACCAGTTATCTTGTCACCCCTGCTCCTGGTTGGTCTCTGAACCCTCAGTCCCAGCGGCCACCAAGCCACATCCTGAGCTTCCTGTCTGTTCTCGGTCACCGCTCAGCGGCTCTTACTTCTCCATATGTTTCCTGCTGACTGATTCATCGTCTGCTTGCACCTGTCTCTTTCAATCACAACACAACTCCGAGAGAGGGAGCGCCCTGTCCTCGTTCATTCCAAGAGCACCTGGCACAATGCTGGCGCCCGGAAAATAGTGGCCGGATGAGGGGAACGTTCTACGGAGGCCACTCATGATCTCTGTGATTTCTCTTCCCTGCAACTGATTTCTAGATCTAGGTAAAACCTCAATATACTTATGAGTGTTTTCAGAATCTATCTAAAACAATAAAGTGTATGTCACCAAGCCGAGCGGTGACTGTCAAGCCTTGCTCTGAGCGTGCTTGCATGGTTCCAAGACAGGACAGGAGATGGACACTGTTAACTATGCTTTCTCTTTCTTCTTCCATCTCTCCTCCCTCAATCTGTGTGTGTGTGTGTGTGTGTGTGTGTGTGTGTGTGTGAGAGAGAGAGAGAGAGAGAGAGAGAGAGAGACAGACAGACAGACAGACAGACAGACAGACAGATACTTAGGACTGAACCCAGAGGCATTCCACCTCTGACTTCTACCCTCAACATTTTTTATTTCGAGACAGGATCCTGTTAAGTTCTGAGGGTCTTGCTAAGTTACTGAGGCTGGCCTTGAGCCTGCGATCCTCCAGTGACCCTTCCAGAAGCCAGAAGAGAGAAGCCAGGCTGTTGGCCAGACTTCACAGCTAACGCAAGGCAGAGTTCAAGTGGAGAGCCAGGCAGTCTTAGAGCTGGAATTCTCAACAGCCCTCACACTCCTCCCGAGGACCTGAGCAGCACATACAGGCATTATGTTTTAGGAATCAAGTGTTCACACCTGGCATCAAATCCGAACCCTACGGTTAGCCTGTGAAGTCGGCAGGAGATGGTAACCAACCCCATTAGACAGGTGAGTTACCTGGAGCTCCGAGAAGAGTCCCCATGCTCTCAGCCACTAAATACAGAGCCCGGGTCTCCACATGCGTGAGCTCAGGGCCTGACACGAGGTGGACGCTTCGGCCCGAACCCACGGGAACGGCGCTGTTACACCTGGATCCCAGTTGGGCCCTCTGTCCACGGGCTCGATCAGGGTTGAAAAGAAATTACCGATTGCACATGCAAGATCAGAAGGCGCTTCACAAATATGATGTGGATACTACAGACCTCAAAAGAATTCGGGGAGGAAGCCCACGATCCTGGGGGATGGGCCGGTGGTCCAGCGAGCCCAGGAACCGGCCTGGGAGGTGGAATGCCAGTTAGCTGCGGCTAGAGGAGAAGTTCTAATGAGAAAAAGTGGTGAAGGGTAAAGAGGAAAGGCGGGCAGTAAGGATGCAGAGATATCTAATCTAACGGCAGGACACAGGGCTAGGACTTCCATCTGGGGGAAGTGGGTAACCGTTCAAAGTCTGTGGTTACACAAAAGTGGAAATATAATGTCCAAAGTGCATGCTTTGAAATAACTGACAACATAGTTTTCTAAAAACTGGGGTCAAGAAAGAACCTAAAGAGGAGTTTATCAGACTCACAAGACGCAAGGGTCGAGGAAGAATTACTGAGAACGTCAATGTTGTACAGCAGCATTGATTTGGAGAATTGTACCTGAGCCCCGAGGGCGGGCGAGAGCTCCTAAAATTACAGAGCAAGCCAAAGGCTTGAGAGCATCCTTCTCCCAGGCATCATCCCATGAGCCAGATCCAGCAAGAGAGAGAAAGGCCAGAGTTCAAAGTTCAGAGTTCAAAGTTCCAATGTCACTGGGCCAACAGTGGTCGCCACCATCTTGACATTCAGTGCTTAAGACCAAGCCACAGGTAGACTGTCCCTCCGTGTCAACCCAGCGGAAGTTATCCACGAAAGGAGACCCCTGCGCGGGCAAGGGTGGCTTAGCAGGCACCGAGACTGGAGAGTCAGAGCTTTTAGGAACACGAGAAAGAAAACCCATTTCCAACAGATCAAGTTGTGACACTTATCCTGGATAAAATTCCTGATTATGATTCAGATGAAAATAAGGTTACTTTATGCTGAGCAAAACCTGTTTGGGATTTAGCTTACTTCTGTACATGATAATAAATAAAAACATCATAATTTAGGCACTCTTCCCAAACATATACTGATACAATTTTTTTTAAAAAAGTGTGGAAAATCATGATGGTTTTACATACATGTCAAAAAGCCATAAAATATATATTTCTCTCAATTTCAACTTTACACAAAGGCTACTAGTATCAAGCCTTATTGTGCTAATTTTTATACCATACTACTAAGAATAGCATGTGTCCTTTTAAAATACATTTTAATAGTCGAGCGTGGTGGCGCACGCTTGTAATCCCCGCGCTTGGGAGGCAGAGACAGGAGGATCTTGCTGGTTCGAAGCCAGCTGCGCTGGCTTAAGAGACCCTGTTTCCAAACAAAAAATATATATAAAATAGGTCTGGGAGTGTAGCCCCAAGGTAAAAGGGTTCCCAGGAACCCCAGTACCACCAAAAAAAAAATACATTTTAATAAATATTTCCTATTTTCTATTTTAATTTTTACCTTGACCTATAATTATCTAGAGGTGTATTCATTCCCAGGCAAGTAAGGATTTCTTAGTTGACTCTGCCCATCATTTGACCTTAATTCTATTATGGTGAGAAAAGATATTCTGGGAACTTTCAGCCTTGAAATTTATAGCTGTCCCTTCCTTTGGAAGCCAGAGCTTCTTTTAGGGACCTATTTGGATAAATGTTCCTTATGCACTTCAAAGAATGTGGATTCTATTTTCGCTGGGTGCTGTATTCTTTATATACGTCAACTAGGTCAAGTGTATGCACCACTTTATTAAGATCTTCCACACCCTTACTAATTATCCTATCAGCCCTTACAGAGAGTACGCTAACATTTGTTTTCTACCTGCCAGATTTTGCTTTAGAGACTCAGAAGTTAGGTTATTTGTAACGTATATATTTAAGATTTTGATACCTATCGGGTTGACTCATTTATCATTAAGAGATAGCTCTCTTGACCTCAAAGCAGCATCAACGTGTTACCTGAAACTGCTGTGACTATACAAGCTCTGGTTTGGTTGAGGTGTGGTATCCTCTTCCTTCTCCCCAGCCATATTTTATTGTTTTATTTTGAAACACGGTCTAACGAGGTTGCTGAGGGGTCTCATCAAGTTGCTGAGGCTGGACTCAAATCTGCGATCCTCCCGTCGCAGCCTCCCAGCTTCTGGGATTACGGGTGCGCGCCATCACACCTGGCTCTGCTTATGAATAGCGTGTGACGGGTTTTTGTCTCCTTATACAGTCTGGATAATTCGGGCCTTTTACTTGGAATTTTCAGTCTATTTACATGAAATGTATTTAGGTTTAGGGCTGTGATCCCGCTCTTCAAATATCATGTCTACTCTATTCTCTTTCTTTCTTTCTTTCTTTCTTTCTTTCTTTCTTTCTTTCTCTCTTTCCTTCTTTCTTTCTTTCTTTCTTTCTGGAACTCTGGTTCTATGTGTATTCTACCTTTTAAACATGTGCCTAAGGATTAAATCCAGGAGCATTCTTACAGCTGAGCCATATCCCTCGTCATATTTATTCTTTTATCTTGAAACAGGGTCTCACTGAGTTACAGAGGGCTCACCAAGTTGCTGAGGCTGGCCTTGAACCTACGATCATCCTGCCTCAGCCTCCAAGTACTGGGAGTATAGGTGTGTGCCACCACATCTGGCTAATATTACTATTTATTTTTCTTGTATTTCCTCTACTAATCTGCTTTCCTAATCATATATATATATTTTTGCAGGTCTGGGGATAGAACCCAAGGGCACTCGACCTCTGAGCTATACCCCCTGCCCAATTTTTTATTCTTTATGTTGAAACAGGGTCTTACTGAGTTGCAGAGGGCCTCACTAACTAGCCGTGCGCCACCACGCCCGGCTTCTTATTTTGTATTTTAACCTAGCGACTACTGAACATACCCATTAAGTTCCAGCTTCAAACGCTACACTTCCTATTCTAGAAAGTCCATTCAATTCTTTATCATCGATTAAAATGATGCTGATATGACCTATCCTCCATCTATTCAGCCCATCTTCTCTAATTTCGCGTACATATTAGTCATAGATGCTCTGAAGTATTATTTATTCATTAACTCCGACCTCAGATTCACCTGGAGCCCGCTTCTACCGCCCCGCACCCAAGTCGTGTCAAGTCACCCAAGCCCCTTGGCGATGACACGTAATCATCCTTGACACTGCAATACCTGTATATATTTGTTATCTTATATCTACTCGAAAAGCATAGGGGCGGCCCTGGTACTCGCTGGCAGGTGAGGGAAGGTATTCCCCAATGAGTCTGGGCGGCTCTTCTGCACCCCACTTCTGGTCCGACCTCAGCACCAAAAGCAGCTTTGCCCTGAATCCCTGGCCCTTGGCTCCCCTCGCCGCCCTCCCAGGCTGCCCGGCTCCAAACCTGCCCTGGGTCTCGGGAAGCCGACTAGGCACACGCTGAGGGTCCCTCGGGTCTCAGACACTTGTTACTTCAGCCCCCAAAATATCCCCTCCTGCCTTTCTGTCCCCAAGAAGTAACCTCCTGCCAAGGTCCAGGCCTGAATCCTCACGTGGGTGCTGCACCCCAAATCCACAGCTGCCCCATGGGAAAGAGCCGGAGACCCTCGGCCCCGACAGGCCACGGGGTCAGGGCTGCTGCCAGACCTCTAGGACTTTCTAAGCTCCGTAAGGCTGAGTGAGACTCCAGAGAGCTTCCAGAAACTTCTACCCTCTCTCTTCTGCCCACTCCAATCTCACACTTCACCAGGGGTGCGTCTGAGGTCCTATCTCCACCAGGTCCCTAGTTCCAGGAAACCTCAGCTGGCTTCTCCTTCATACCCAGTGGCAGCCTCCTCCTGCCTGTTTCCAGAATCTACAGCCACAGCGGCGCCCCGGGGCGCCAGCCCACCGCCCCTCAGTGTCCCCGCAGCACCCCAGCCTGGCTGGCTGTTTCCCAGGGGTGGCTGCATCTCCAATAAGCTACAGGTTCCAACCAGCTCCCTGCTTTGGATAAATTTCTAAACATCCCCCGGGCATTTGGGGTCATCTTGATCTTTCTCCAAAGTACAGCTGAAAACACGCCTTTGAAGGGAAAGCAAGGCTCGCACAGTCGCTCCTTACCTCTTCATAAAACTTCACCTGGGGCACGGCTTCGTTAATTTCATTCAAACAAAAATCTTTAAATAGCAAGAAACCTGAAGGGAGAAAATAAAGAAATTCAGGGTGGGCGGGCGACCGACACCGCGCCCCATGGCGTGCGTCCGAAACCCTGAGCGGACGGGCGCCTCGATCTCCTCCTCCCCTGCCTTCCAAAAAGCAAAGGCTGGGTTTGCAAGAGCTCGGGGCACCCCAGAAAGAATCGCTGCAGCTGGGGGGCTCCTCTGGCTCTCCCCACGCTTGGGCTCCCCACGCTCACAGCCCCTCCTGTTTTTGGAAAACGCTAGAGGATTTTTGCAAGTGCTTCCAGCTAGAGGGCCCCCAACTCAACCCGGACCCGACAGACACCCTGGCTTCAAAATCGGCTCTGACCAGACACACACCACTGCACAACGTAAGCACCGTGTGTGCGTAGACGGCTGTTGAATGAATACTTGGCTCTACGGTTCTTCCAATGTGCCTCTGTCAAAAATATTTAACCACATATTAACTGTCTTGATCGTTAAGACCCCAGCCCTTTGCAAACCTAGCACCTGCCATATTCCTTCGTGGGACAAACTTCAGTGAATCATCAAAGCTGAGCAGGCGAAGGTGTTTAGGTACTTTTTATTCCCCACAAGTACTGGGGATTGAACCCAGGGGCATCGCATTTCTACTCTATACTCCCAGGCCTTCTTTTATTTCTTTTATTATTATTTTTTTGGTGGTGCTGGGATTGAAACCAGGAGCATTCTACTTCCAAGCTACGCCTCCAGACTGATTTCTTGTTATTTATTTTGAAACAGGGTCTCAGTGAGTTGCAAAGGGCCTCTCTAAGTGGCTGAGGCTGGCTGCGAACCTGTGATCCTCCCGTCTCAGCCTCCCGAATGCACATTTATGCCTAGCATATTTATTTTACTTTTGAATGTGTGGTACTGGAGGGTGGACCTAAAGGTGTTCTAACTCTGAGCTACACTCTCAGCCCTATTTTATTTTAATTTTGAAACAGGGCCTCACTAATTTGCAGAGGGCCTCACAGTAACTTGGGCTGCCTGCAAACCTGTGATCCTCCCGTCTCAGCCTCCCAAAAACTCGGATTACAAGCGTGTGCTTATTTATTTCACTTTTGAATGTGTGGTACTGGAGGGTGAACCCAAAGGTGTTCTACCTGTGAACTATACTCTCAGCCATATATATATATATATATATATATATATATATATATATATATATATTTTTTTTTTTTTTTTTTTTTTTTTTTTTTTGGTACTGGGGATGGAACCCTTCTACCTCCGGGCTACACGCCCAGGCCTATTTTTTTTATATTTTATTTGGAAACAAGGTCTCTTAAGCCAGTGAAGCTGGCTTTGAACCTTCATGATCCTCCCGTCTCTGCCTCCCAAGCGCGGGGATTACAAGCGTGCGCCCCCACAACTGGCTTATTTTTATTTTAAAACAGGGTCTCACTAAATTGCAGAAGGCCTCACTATAAATTGCTGAAGCTGGCCGTGAACCTGTGATCCTCCCATCTCAGCCTCCCAAGCGCTGGGATTACGGGCTTGCACCACCGCGCCTGGCTTTTTGTTTTTGGAACAGGGTCTCCCCTAGGCTACTGCGGATGGCCTCGAACCTTCTCCAGGTATCTTTAAGACACCGATGTCAGTCTAACCCCGTTATGCTCTGAGAACACACTCGGTAGGACTCCAATACTTTTAAATAAGCTGGAATTTGAGGTGGGCCCCAAATCTGGTCTCTCTGGGCTCATGTCCCAGGGCACTTAACAACCTGCTCCTGAGGGGCGCAGTGATTCCTCAAAAGAAATAAGGCCACTGAGCCAAGTCCTCCCTCTGTGCTCTGATTGGCTTCTGGCCCCTTGTTTCTCCATCAGCAACAAGCCAAGCACTGACGTCTCCACCCGGAACCGCACACTCGCTGGCCCTTCGCTCCGTGCTGTCAGTGTTTGGGGAGGAGAAAACCCAAAGGAGAATTTAGACTTGGGCGTTCCGATCACTTGGGGATCTTCCTGAACCATCTGAGTGACAGAGAGAACAATCTCACAGGCGGGCCGCTGGCTTCGGCCACCCCTGCACAAACTGGACGCCTGGCGCAGCCCGCCGCGTCCTCTGCGGTCCAGGGCCGGTGTCTGCGCCGGGGTCGCCGTCCTCTCGCCCTCTCCCGGCTCATCACAGCGCCTAGGCCACACGGCAGCGCCTCTAACACCGGCTGAGATCTCCCTGCGCAGCTCCGCTCACGAGGGCCTTTCCTCGCTCACAGAGGCTCCCGTGAGCCTCAACCCTTTCGTATACCCCCTGCCCCTGTCCATCCACCCACAGCTCACCCTGTTACAGTGTTCAGGACCACCGCGAGCATTGCACCCGCTTGCTTGGTTTTTGTTTTGTTTTGTTTTGTGGAGCTGGGGCTGGAACCCAGGGGCTTTTCTACCTCCAGCTACACTCCCAGACCTATTTTATACTTTATTTGGAAACAGGGTCTCACTAAGTTGCTGAGAGCCTCACTCAGTAGCTGAGGCTGGCTTCGAACCTGTGCGATCCTCCCGTCTCAGCCTCCCAAGAGCGGGAATTACAAGCAGGTGCCACCATGCTTAGCCTATGTCACTTTTAATTCTTTTTTTTTGGGGGGGGGGTGGGGATGGAACCCAGGGGCATTTGACCTCCGAGCTACACCCCCTGCCCCATTTTTTATTTTATTTTGAAACAGGGTCTCACTGAGTTGTAGAGGGCCTCACTAAGTAGCTGAGGCTGGCTTCGAACCTGCGCGATCCTCCTGTCTCAACCTCCCATGCGCTGGGATGACAAGCGTGCGCCACCACCTGGCCTCCAGCTCTAGAGTGGAAGCTGTGAGCGGCCAGGCCTGGCGTCTCTTATCCTTTCCTGTGTTTGCAGCAATTAGAACATCAACCGGGATGTAGGGAGAGAGCAAAGGGTTGAGGAAGAGGATGGGACTGAGAAGGAAAGGAGGGACAGACAGAGGGAAGGAAGGAAGAACAGAAAAGGAAGATTGGGGAAGGAGGTGGTTGAGGATATCTAACCTAAGAGTGTTTTTACCTATTCTTTTTTTCTTTTTTTCAGTACTGGGGATTGAATCCAGTACTCTGAGCTACACCCCCAGCCGTATTTTTTATTCTTATTTTGAAACAGGGTCTCACTAAGTCACGAAGGGCCTCGCTAAGCAGCTGAGGCTGGCTTCGAAACTGAGATCCTCCTGTCTCAGCCTCCCGAGCACTGGGATTACAAGCGAGCGCCACCACGCACGGCTTTACCTATTGCTTTAACGTGATTTCCCTTGCCAAGGTGTAGAGCAAGCCAAGGAATTCTTTAACACGCTGTAGGAGAAGCACACAGATGGCGGGTCTGCACGTGCGTGTGCCGAAGCCCGGCCTTCCAGCAAGTGTTTAAGTGGGGCCATTAAACATGGTACAGCAAAAGCCGGGCGTGGTGGCGCACGCTCGTAATCCCCGCGCTTGGGAGGCGGAGACAGGAGGATCGCGCAGGTTCGAAGCCAGCCGCGCTGGCGTAAGAGACCCTGTTTCCAAATAAAATATAAAATAGGTCTGGGAGTATAGCCCGGAGGTAGAAGGGTTTCCAGGAACCCCAGTACCACCAATAAATAAATAAATAAATAAATAAATAAATAAATAAATAAATAATAAAATGTACATAGAAAAGCAAAAAAAAAAAAAATAGAGTACCCAAAAGACAAAGTTCAATAACTAGTACTATCTAATTTCAAGATCTATTATGTAGCCATAGGAATCAATAGAGTATATTATTGGTATAAGACTAAATCAATGGAACAAGACAGAGAGTACAGAGGATACCCCAACATTTATGCAGTCAGCTTACGTCTTTTTGACAAATGATATTGGGAAATCAGAGGTCTAAATTAAAGGGGAGGGTTTGTTATCTCACACCTCATACAGAGTTAAATTAACAAGGGTCACAGCACAAAATAGAAAGGCAACAATGATAATGTTTCTAGATATTCATGCAGAGGATTTCTTAGACTGGGTGCACAGAAAGAAATGCTAAATCACACTTTCTCTCCATTTAGAACTTCTGTTCATCAAAGACACGGTGAGAGCAGACCCGCCATAAACCGGGTACAATGTTACAAAATCTCATCAGAAAAGGGCCTCGTACATCCATGTGCAAGCCAGCCCAAGTTCTCACAATTCCATTTTTAAAGGAGAAAGAAACAACCCGGTTTTTAAAATGGGCCCAAAGCCGGGCGTGGTGGCGCACGCTTGTCATCCCCGCGTTTAGGAGGCAGAGACAGGAGGATCGCGCAGGTTCGAAGCCAGCCGCGCGCGCTGGCTTAGGAGACCCTGTTTCAAAATAAAAATGTAAAAATAGGTCTGGGAGTGTAGCCTGGAGATGGAAGGGCTTCCAGGAACCCCAGTACCACCAAAAAAAAAAAAAAAAAGAAAAGAAAAGGGCCTCGTACATCCATGTGCAAGCCAGCCCAAGTTCTCACAATTCCATTTTTAAAGGAGAAAGAAACAACCCGGTTTTTAAAATGGGCCCAAAATCCCGAACACTGGGCATGAACCTCGAACCCTTTATGGTTAGAGAGAACCCCGGGGTCCGGCAGCAGGGGACCCGGACTCGGCATGTTGGTGTTTATGGAACGTGCATCAGGCCTCGCCGGAATGGGCCTATCCAGCCAGTGGGACGGTGAGGTTGGTCCACGCAGCCGGGCTCCTCCTGCCTCTCGGTCACCAGGCAAGGATGGGCGTGCCGCGCCGCGCAGGCTGAGCGAGGGACCCTGACCACAGGAAGCTCGCTCTGGAATACAGACCCCTGAGCGTCCATCACCACGTCCGGGCCCTGTGATTGAAGCCAGTGGGAAACTGCGACCCAAGCCTGGCCGAGGCGCCCAGGGCCCAGATGTGCGGAGCGAGGGCACGGCCCCGCCAGGATGCAGAGCCCGAGGAGGTGCCGACCTGCAGGGTGGGGCGATGGGAAGGAACCCGGTGGCTAAAGGGCCATCCGCTCTGGCGATGGGGCACGCCTGTCACGCTCCAAAACACAACACCGGTGTTTAAGGATGAAATTAGCATTCCAATTGGTAAACTTGCCGGGCATGGTGGCCCATGCCTGTAATCCCAGTACATGGGAGGCGGAGACAAGAGGATCACAGGTCCCAGGCCAGGCTCCGCAACTTCATGAGATCCTGCTTCTAAATAAAAAATTAAATAGTTGGTGTTGTGGGGGGCGTGTAACTTGAAGGTAGAACACCTCTGGGTTCAACCTCCAGCACAAATAAATAAATAAATAAATAAACAAACAAACAAACAAACAAACTGTAAGCAAGCAGATTGCCCATCATAACGCAGGTGGGCCGCATCCAATCAGCCGAAGGCCCAAGGAGAACAAAATAACCGCCCTCCCCAGCAAGGAGGTTCCCCAGCAGGCCGCCTTTGGGCCTCGTCTACACCGTCGGCTCTTCCGGTCTCCAGCCCGCAAGTCCACACTGCAGATCCTGACCTGTCAAATCCCCATAATCGCCACAGCCAGCTCCTTACACTTTCCATACAACCAATCACACACACACCGCACTGGTTCTTTGTCCCCCGACAACTCTAACACGGGTTTCAAACACGGTACAGGATGTCCAATCTTGGAGGAATGTGGTTGGAAGCTTCTTCTTTTTTTATTTTATTTTTTTTTTTTGTGGTCCTGGGGGTGGAACCCGGGGGCTTTCTAGCTCCGGGCTACACTCCCAGACCTATTTTATACTTTATTTGGAAACAGGGTCTCACTAAGTTGCCAAGAGCCTCTCTCAGTAGCTGAGGCTGGCTTCGAACCCGCGCGATCCTCCTGTCTCCGCCTCCCAAGCGCGGGGATGACAAGCGCGCGCCACCGCCGCCCCGGCAGGTTGGAAGCTTCTTAACAAGCTGAACACGCAATTCTATTACGCATTGATCTGAAAACAGAGCTTGCTAGAAAGACTCTCACCTGAGTCCTCCAAGCATCTCTACCTTGAACTGATTTGGAACAATCCAAAGTCGATAAGCGGTGGTGTGTCCACACAAGGGAATGCCGGTGAAATCACCGATACAGCCAGCGGTACCAGGAGCGTATTCGAGTTCTCCGGAGAGACAGAGGCGATAGGGTTCATAAACATACGGAGGAGGAGATTATTATAGGAATCAGCTCACGCAACTACGGAGGCCGACAAGTCCCAACATACACTCTCTCCCCGTTGGAGAAATAGGGAAGCCGGGGTGTGATTCTGTCTCTGTCTGCAGACCGAGGACTAGCGGATGGTGCAACTTCCAGTCCAAGGCCAGAGGCCTCAGGACAGGAGGGGCCTGCCGGTGTGAGGCCCGGAGGCCCAGGGCCCGAGCCCGAGGGGCGTGATGTCCAGAGACAGGAGAAGGTGGACATCCCTGCTCGGGGAGGCAGAGGAAGAGCCGCCCTTGCTCCAGCTTGGGCTCCGTTCCTGCAGGCCTGGGACGCGTGGCTGAGTGGCTGCTCACACTGGTGCGCGTGATTTCTACTCAGTTCACCGATGGACAGGTGACCCTTTCTAGAAAGCTGGTCACAGACACACCCAGCAATAATGTGCTACCAGCTGTCAGGGTGGCGCTGAATTTTAGGCTGACACCCCAAATTTATCATCACAACAAGTAAATGTCAGCCATTTGGCGGTCAAAAGATGGCAGACAGCGGAGCATGGTGGTGTAATCCCAGGACTCGGGAGGCTGAGACAGGAGGATCACGGGGTTGAGGCCAGACTTGGCAACTTTAGTGAGACCCCCAGCAACTTAGAGAGAACCCGTTTCAAAAATAAAAATAAAGCCGGGCGTGGTGGCGCACGCTTGTCATCCCCGCGCTTGGGAGGCGGAGACAGGAGGATCGCGCAGGTTCGAAGCCAGCCGCGCTGGCGTAAGAGACCCTGTTTCAAAAATATAAAATAGGTCTGGGAGTGTAGCCCGGAGGTAGAAGGGCTTCCAGGAACCCCAGTACCACCAAAATAAATAAATAAAAAATAATAATAATAATAAAAATAAAGGTCTGGGGGTGGAGCTCAGAGGGAGAGTGCTCCGTGGTTCAATCCTCTGCCCCAAAAAAAAAGAAACATAAACTCAGATATACAAGGGGTCTTCAAAGTCCAAGTGATTCAGGAAAAAAGTTTAATGAAAGAGAAATAAGAAGAAAGCTAAATAGAGAAAACGGCCCCACGCGGGGGGTGGGGGGCTGTTCACAGGGCACAGAGTTCCTGACTCTGCTCTGAGGACCTCTCTGGAAGTTTAAAATTACATCAAAATAGGAAGTTACAAAGAAAAAAGAGGAAGAAAACTCACAAAAATAACTGATGGCTCGGGTTCTAGAGAATTCTTGGGGGAAAGGTTGTTTTATTGCACTAGAGAAAATTAAGCCCTCATTTAACAATTATAAACGTTATGTGACTAACAATAGAAACAATTGATGTCAATTTGGCTTCCCAAATATTTATTCCCTTCATAATTAGCAATTTCCTAGACACCAAAAAAAAAAAAAAAAAAAAACCTACAGAGTCTGGCACTGGAAAAAATATTTAGAGCACTTTTAGTCTTTGGACAAACAAAAGGGAAATGCTAATATAATTTAACTAGAGAAATGCCTGTAAGATCTACTATAAATTAATTCTGAGAGTAAGGAAAAAGGCTTTCATGGAATAAATTCAAGTTACATGTTCTAAGAGTCCCCTACATATTTTTTTCCTACCAAATTGAAGATTGCCTTTTTTGTTTGTTTGTTTGTTGATACTGGGGTAGAAACCAGGGGCGTTTTTTACCTCCAGGCTATACTCCCAGACCTATTTTCTATTTTATTTGGAAACAGGTCTCACTAAGTTGCTGAGAGCCTCACTAAGTAGCTGAGGCTGGCTTCGAACCCGTGAGATCCTCCTGTCTCAGCCTCCCAAGCGCGGGGATTACAAGCATGCGCCACCACGCCTGGCTAGGATTTCCATTTTTAAGTACTGAATTTCTCTACAGACTTTAGAATAAACCCCACAGGAGAAGGCCCAACCTCTCTCTCTCTTTTTTTTTTCTTTTTTTTTTTTTGTGTTTGTGGGTCTGGGGATGGAACCCAGTGGCATCTTACCTCTGAGCGATACCCCCAGTCCTATGTTTTATTCTTTATTTTGAAACAGGGTCTCACTAAGTTGCTGAGAGCCTCACTCAGTAGCTGAGGCTGGCTTCGAACCCGCGCGATCCTCCTGTCTCCGCCTCCCAAGCGCGGGGATTACAAGCGTGCGCCACCACCCCCGGCTAGCTCTCATATTTTTGAAGCGGGATCCCACCGTCTCGGGCACCTCAAAACCACATCCTGGCACCTCACCAGCCTGCATCACGATGCGCATCCCGCGGGGCCCACCAGCCACTCTAGAGTTCCCTCCAAACCATTCCGTCTCAGATTTGCACCTCAACCTTCCACAGACAAATTCACAAAATAGATGTTAGCTCTCTCTACTACTAGCACATTTTTCAAGTTAGAAAAAAAAAGAGCTAGGCATGGCGGTGCATGTTTGTAATCCCAGTATATAGGAGGCTGAGACAAGAGGATCACAGGTTCAAGGCCAGCCTCTCAGCAGCAACCTAGAGAGACTCTGTTTCAAAACAAAAACTTGTTTTAAAAAGGACTTGGGGAGGGGGGGAGGCGGTCGTGGTGGCGCACGCTTGTCATCCCCGCGCTTGGGAGGCGGAGACAGGAGGATCGCGCAGGTTCGAAGCCAGCCATGCTGGCTTAAGAGACCCTGTTTCCAAATAAAAAATATATATAAAATAGATCTGGGAGTGTATCCCAGAGGTAGAAGGGCTTCCAGGAACCCCAGACCCCCACACACACAAAAAAAGGGGGCTTGGGGGGAGTGTGGCTTGGAGGTAGAATGCCTCTGGCGTTGTAATCCTCAGAATCACAAAAAGGCAGGGAAAAAGAAAGGGAGGGAGGGGTGATGGGAAAGGAAGAAGAGAAGAGATGAGGCCTGGATTAATCTCCACAATGTCTTCAACTCTAAGATTCTATTTTTTTAAATAGAATCAAAGGTGCCGGGCGTGGTGGCACACACCTGTAATCCCAGCACTTGGGAGGCTGAGACAGGAGTATCGCAGGTTCAAGGCCAGCCTTAGCAACTTAGTGAGGCCCTCCGCAACTTAGTGAGACCCTGTTTCCAAATAAAGAATAAAAATAGGGCTGGGGGTGTAGCTGGGAGGTCGAATGCCCCTACCAATCCTCAGTACTTAAAAAAAAAAGAACCAAATTAATTGACTTATAAAATCATGAAATGAGCCGGGCGTGGTGGCGCACGCTTGTCATCCCCGCGCTTGGGAGGCGGAGACAGGAGGATCGCGCAGGTTCGAAGCCAGCCGCGCACGCTGGCTTAGGAGACCCTGTTTCCAAATAAAAATGCAAAAATAGGTCTGGGAGTGTAGCCCGGAGGTAGAAGGGCTTCCAGGAACCCCAGTACCACCAAAAATAAAATAAAATAAAATCATGAAATGAATGGTAAAGAACAGACACATAACTGATCGACATAATCCTGGGTTAAATAGAAGAGGACAATGAGGAGGACGGGGCGAGCCGGCCAGCGGGAGACCCGAAGGCAGAGAGACGAGAGCGCCGAGACAGGACACGGTGGTCCAAGAACCAAAACTAACTCATCCAAAGCGCAGGCGCGGAGTGCCGCTGTAATTACACCGCACGGAACGGCAAAAAGCCCCAGTGATCAAATTATATTTAATGCGTTTTCTTTTAAAGATTCAAGAGTTGGTCACAAAGGCACTAAAATACCACATAAAAAATGAACTACTTAAAATACTGTCTTGAAACAGCGGAATCGACCATTTTTCACTGAGAGATGCGAGAGTCAAAAGGCCCTTATATTATCATTTGAGAAATCAACTAATTGTTATTATTATTATGTGTGTGTGTGTGTGTGTGTGTGTGTGTGTGTGTGTGTGTACTGGGGGTGAAATCCAGGGGCTTTCTACCTCCGGGCTACACTCCCAGACCTATTTTATACTTTATTTGGAAACAGGGTCTCACTAAGTTGCCGAGAGCCTCACTAAGTAGCCGAGGCTGGCTTCGAACCTGCGCGATCCTCCTGTCTCAGCCTCCCAAGCGCAGGGATTACAAGCGTGCGCCACCACGCCCGGCGAAATCAACTAATTTAATACATTCCTTCACATATCTTCTGCTCATCACTAATGGTAAGTTATTTCTCTCTTCTAGAAATTAAAAAAATGGCAAATTTAAACAATCATAAAAACCAAAAGTGCAACATTTAGGATTAATACTAACAAGCTATGTGCATGCTTTGCATGCTAAAAATTACAAAACAATGCGAAACAGACTCAAGAAGACCCATTTAAATGAAGATCAAGCCTATAAAGGTGGACCGGGGTGGGGTGGGGTGGGGGGACTCAGTGGTGTTAATACGCCAATTCTCCCCCACCCAAATCACTACACTCACTTAACATGGTCCCAGCCAATGATCCAGTAGCAATTTTGGTAAAACTCAAGGAACTGATTCTAAAAATGCATATAAAAAGCAAAGACACTAGAAAAATCACCTTATTTGGAAATCACGACAAAAGTTGATGCTTCAGAAGAACTGGTTTCAAGACATCCTATGAATGTCTACGGTGACTAAGTCTGTGGAGAAGAAGAGTCAACACACAGACGGCAGGAACAGTCCAGGCCAGAAAGAGACGCTCCTGTCCGCGGTCGAGGGATGTTTTACCAAGGTGGCAAAGCAATTCCATCATGGAGGGGGGTCTTTCCAAGCAACGGTGCAGGAACCACGGGACACTTGTCTGTAAACCTGTGCATCTAACTCCAAAAGTTAACTCAAAACGGATCACGCAGAGATACGGAAGCCTTCAAACTACAAATTTTGGAGAATGAAAGTATGCAAGAAAATGTCTTCAGCTTTGGAATAAACAGAAATAAATCCCTAAGATCCCACGTGATATAAAAGGGGAAAATTGCCAATTGGACTTTCTAACACTTTGAAACTTCCGCTCTTTTACAGATGAGTTCTGGAAAAGGCCAAGAGGAAGCCACGTGGTTAGAGAAGGTATTAACGTGCACAATCTATGTCCGAGAAAGGACTTGCATTCAAAATGCCTGAAGAATTCTCCAGCACAAACAATCCAGCCGGGCGTGGTGGCGCACGCTCGTCATCCCAGCATTCGGGAGGCTGAGACCTGGAGGATCGCGGTTCGCGGACAGCCTCAGCTACTTAGTGAGGCCCTTTGCAACTCAGTGAGACCCTGTTTCAAAATAAAGAATAAAAACATAGGGCAGGGGGTGTAGCTTGGAGGTCAAATGCCCCAGGGTTCCATCCCCAGACCCGAAAAAAACAAAAAAAACAAAAAAAAACAATCCAATATAACAAAAATTGACCATACGTCTTGAACACCTTCACCAAAGACAAATAAATGTTAAATAAGCACATGGCAAGGTGTCCGACATCATACGCCATCGGAAAATGCGAGTTAAAGCCATGATAAGATATCACTGTACTTAGCAAAATAGCAAAACAAACAACATAACCATCCCAGTGGTACAGAGGACGTGGAGCAACCGGAACTCTCTTAGACTGTGGCAGAAATGTAACTAGAAAGAGGTGTGTGGCGTCCTCTCCCAGGGCCGGGGCCACACGAGGAGAGGGGTCCCCTCGTTTTGTTTTTCCTCGTTGGCCCCCAGCACAACAGCCAGGATTCGCTGAGCTCAACACCCCTTCGACCGGCTCAGGGGACGCCACCATGGGTTCCAAAGAGTCGCAAGGTGCCCCAGGGGGCAGATGGCTGAGAGTCAGGAGGTAGAAGGATCCAGAGCGCTCAGAGGCAGGACGTCTACACTGAAATAAGGAGGGGGGAGACTCGGGTCTGGGTGACCTGGTCTCCGCAGGGTGGCGGGGCAGGGAGGCTCTGTGGGTTGTGGCTGAGGTTGTTCCCGGACCATACTTGGTGATCGTGGGTCCCGTAATACCTGACTTTTGCTGAAAGCTTTAGTGTCAAAAAGCCTGCAAGGAAATTGTTTTTCACACAAGGGGCAATTGTTTTATAAAAATAAATAAATAAATACAATCCCGGCTGTGGAATCCGGAACTGAAGACTTCTGAGCTGAGGATTTCAGAGCGGGGACACTTTTCCCACATAGCCAGGCCCTTGGGCAGAGCTGAAACCCGGTCAGGCCTCCGCTCCCTCCCCCAGGAACCCTGCAATGCGACCCTCACCTGCTGCCGCCGCCGACACACCTGTCCCCAGATGGCCTGCACCATCGCCCCATCCCTGGCCTATCTACTACCCGTGGCCACCTGCCTCCTCACTCAAGCGTTCTATTAGAAAGTGAAGATGCAGCCGGACATGCTGGTGCACGCTTGTAATCCCAGCATTTGGGAGGTGAGGACCAGAGGATTGTGGTTTGTGGCCAGATTCAGACACTTAAAGAGGCCCCTCACAACTCACTGAGGCCCTGTTTCAAAATAAAGAATAAAAAATGGGGCCGGGGGTATAGCTCAGACGTAGAAACCCCTGGGCTCAACCCACAGAAACAAGAGAGAGAAGGAAGAAGGAGGAAGAAGGAAGGAGGAGGAGGAGGAGGAGGAGGAGGAGGAGGAGGAGGAAGAGGAAGAGAAGGAGGAAGAGGAAGAGAAGGAAGAGGAGGTGGAGGAGGAGGAGGAGGTGGAGGAGGAGAAGGAGGAGGAGGTGGAGGAGGAGGAGGAGGTGGAGGAGGAGGAGGAGGTGGAGGAGGAGGAGGAGGAGGAGGTGGAGGAGGAGGAGGAGGAGGTGGAGGAGGAGGAGGAGGAGGAGGAGGAGGAGGTGGAGGAGGAGGAGGAGGAGGAGGTGGAGGAGGAGGAGGAGGAGGAGGTGGTAGAGGAGGAGGAGGTGGTAGAGGAGGAGGAGGAGGAGGAGGAGGAGGAGGAGGAGGAGGAGGAGGAGGTGGAGGAGGAGGAGGAGGAGGAGGTGGAGGAGGAGGAGGAGGAGGAGGTGGTAGAGGAGGAGGAGGTGGTAGAGGAGGAGGAGGAGGAGGAGGAGGAGGAGGAGGAGGAGGAGGAGAATAGTTTTCTCATAGTACTGGTATAATCCTTTTATTCTCTCTGGCCCCTTCACCGCAAAGCTGTCGGATGCCCCCAGATTATCAGAGGTGCAGAGGCTGCAGGGCAGGGCCAGAAGCACCTCCCAGCCTGGGCGGCCACCAGCCCTGGAGCTAATGTGGGGGCTTGTTCCACTCAACACAGATCAAGAGTCAGAGATAAACACTGCCCAGAGAGAGGTGCTTAAGCACCAGCCTGCTCTCTCCCCTGGAGCC
The DNA here is from genome assembly GCF_963383645.1 of Muscardinus avellanarius. NCBI lineage: Eukaryota > Metazoa > Chordata > Mammalia > Rodentia > Gliridae > Muscardinus > Muscardinus avellanarius. The sequence goes on from NC_137807.1 coordinate 21,175,077, forward strand.
GGTGACCCCCATTTCCCGAGTCTTCCCGCCAGCGGGCTCCGGATGACTGCGCCCAATTGCTTTTTCAATTGAGAAACCAATTAGCTGTGCTTAGTCTAGGGGGCATCGCTGCCATTTGAAAGCTCAAGGGCACCTTCAACTGTTCCCCTTGTTAAAAGTGCCCCCCAGGGCATGGTAAACTGAGGCAGGACCAGGGCACTCCCCGGGTTGCTTTTCTTTTTCTGGTCAGCCGCTCTGCGCTGGAGACAGCTCTGTTGGTCAGATAGGGCGGGAAAACCTTAGCCCTTCGCTGGGGAAGCTGGTCCTCGGGTTACAACGCCCTCACTTGGTACCTCCGAAACCTTGCTGAGATAGCATCTCTCTCCAAAATTCTGTATCCTGCGCCAAAGCGCTCATTGGCTATCACTTAAAGCCAGCCTCCCGATTGCATTTAACATGGCTACATTGCAATCCTCCCCAAATTTCACGCAATTTCAATCGGAAACGGCCCCATTATGAGCCGCACCATCTACCATGCTTTAATGAAAAAGAGACGCCAAGCAATCACTTTATACATTATAAAAATGAACCAGCAGCTTTGTCTACTGAAATTGAAAACTAAAAGTAATGCCGGGCGTGGTGGCGCACGCTTGTCATCCCCGCGCTTGGGAGGCGGAGACAGGAGGATCGCGCAGGTTCAAAGCCAGCCGCGCGCGCTGGCTTAGGAGACCCTGTTTCCAAATAAAAATGTAAAAATAGGTCTGGGAGTGTAGCCCGGAGATAGAAGGGCTTCCAGGAACCCCAGTACCACCAAAAAAAAAAAAAAAAAGAAAGAAAACTAAAAGTAATCCAAAACTGTTCTGCACTTTGGGATATTTTTGTGGCTTTGTGTAATTTTCACATTTAAAAAAGTAATTAGCACCTGTGATATATTTGTTCCATCTTTATTTCTACAGGGACTGCTCAAAAATGTTTTCTCTTTAAAAGAACACCTTGGCCGGGCGTGGTGGGCACGCTTGTAATCCCCACGCTTGGGAGGCGGAGACAGGAGGATCACACAGGTTCAAGGCCAGCCGCACTGGCTTAAGAGACCCTGTTTCCAAATAAAAAAGTATAAAAATAGGTACTGGGAGTGTAGCCCGGAGGTATAAGGGTTTCCAGGAACCCCAGTATCACCAAAAATTTAAAAAAAAATAAATAAAAAATAGGGCTGAGAGTGTCACTCAGAGGTTGAATGCCCGTGGGTTTAATCCCCTAATTCCCTACAAAAATGAATATGATTGTGTCCAACATAAATTTATTTAAGAAGTTAAATAAATTTAAGAAGAAAAGACACAGGTTAGAATAAAAAGTATAATTTTATTCAAACAGGAAGTAGAAAATTCTAAGGAATCCTCTCTCTCTCTCTCTCTCTCTCTCTCTCTCTCACACACACACACACACACACACACACTAATAAGATAGTTCAAGAAGATCACAAGAAACGAGATTGCTATTTAAAAGCTCATTTCATTTCCAGGCACTCACTAGTCATGAATAATCAAAACCGAAACTAAGAAAACAATTGTATTCAAAATAGATTGAAATACTTAGGAATAGATGTAATAAGAAATACAAGACTAAAATTCAGAGCAGTGGTAAGAGAAATGAAAGACCTAAACAAAAGTAGGAAGTAGAGATATTTCACTTTCACGGCCTGGCATCGCTAAAATGACAATTCTCTCCAAATTGCTGTATAGATTGAAGGCAATTTCGAGCAATATCCCAGCAGGATTTGTTTTGCAGAAATTGAAAAACTGATGCTAAAAAAAGTCATATGAAAATGCAAAGGATGCAAAAACATAAAATAAAATAACAGCTTTGGGAGGACAAAAAACATGGTAGGATTTTTATTTCCCAATTTCTTTTTTTTTTTTTTTTGGTACTGGGGGTGGAACCCAGAGTCTTTCTACCTCCGGGCTATACTCCTAGACCCATTTTCTATTTTATTTGGAAACAGGGTCTCACTAAGTTGCCGAGAGCCTCACTAAGTAGCTGAGGCTGGCTTCGAACCCGCGCGATCCTCCAGTCTCAGCCTCCCAAGCGCAGGGATTACAAGTGTGCGCCACCACGCCCGGCTTTATTTCCCAATTTCAAACTTAATCTAAAGTATGGGCATTTGAGACCATATGAAACTCACAGAAATATAGGTAAGTGGAGAAAAGTTGAGAATTCAGAAATAAGTTCTTAAATTCATGGTCAAATTGTTTCCAACAAAAACGTCAAATACAATCCAAGAGGGAAGAGAAAATCTTTCAGCAAATGGTTTTCAGAGTGGATATCCGCAGGCAAAGAAAAAGTTGGGCCTCGAACTCACAAAATAGATACAAATTTACTCAAAATCTATCAGAGACCTAACTGTAAGAGCTAAAACAATAAAACTTCTAGAAAAAAATAGAAGAAAGCCTTTATGAGTTCCAGTTAGGCCGAAACTTAAACATGACACCAAAGTATGATTCGAAAACAAAAATGTGTTAAGTTAGACCTCATCGATATTAAAATCTCTCATGCTTCAGAAGCCACCATTAAGAAGAGAATCTACCAACTACCAATTGGAAAAAAATACTCATAAATAATACATGTGATAAACAACAAAGATAAAAATAAACCAAGTTTTAAAACGGGCAAAAGATTAAAAACATTTAGCCAAAGAAGGAATAAAAATGGCCAATTAGCACATGTTTAATATCATCCACTGGGAGGAAAAAAGAAATCAAAACCCCAATGACTGGGAGGCTGAGACAGGAGGAGCGCAGGTTCGAGGACAGCCTCAGCTACTTAGTGACGCCCTCCAAAACTTAGTGAAACCCTGTTTCAAAATAAAGAATAAAAAATAGGGCTGGGTATAGCTCAGGGGTAGAATGCCCCTAAGTTAAATCCTTAGTACCATAAAAAAAAAGAACCCCCAATTGGCCAGATTTGGTGGTATATGCCTGTAATCCTAGTACTTTGGAGGCTAAGACAGAAGAATCACAGGCTCGAGGCCAGCCTCAGCCATCTGGAACGTGTCTCAGCAATTTAGGGAGACCCTGTTTCAAACTAAAATATAAAAAGGGCCGGGGGAGCAGCTCTGAGGGAGAATGTCCCTGGATTCCAACTCCAATACTACAAATAAAAAGAAAAAAAGAAAAGAAAAAAGAAGACCCACATTGAGAGAGCAGTCCATCCCCACTAGAATAGCAACAGCCATGACGAGCTGGTAACCCTGGACCTGGAAGCCTGGTCAGCCGGTGCTGAGACTGTCCTAAAGTCTCCTTTAGAAAGGCAATTGAAGCCGGGCGTGGGGGCGCACGCTGGTCATCCCAGCATTCGGGAGGCTGAGACCTGGAGGATCGCGGTTCGCGGACGGCCTCGGCTACTTAGCGAGGCCCTCTGCAACTCAGTGAGACCCGGTTTCAAAATAAAGAACAAAAAATAGGGCAGGGGGTGTAGCTCGGAGGTCAAATGCCCCTGGGTTCCATCCTCAGACCCGCAAAAAAAAAAAAAAAGAAAAAAAAAAAAGAAAGCAATTGGTCCTTCCTTACAAAAGCAAGAATGAATATATCATACAACCCAGCAGTATATTCTGTATATTCTGTTCCTAGAATATACCCCAGAGAAAGAAAAACCCTTCCCCCACAAAAAAGGTGTCTGCAAATATGCACATATGCTTTGTTCAAAGAAGAAGAAAAAAAGGAACCCTCCGAGTATCCAGCAGTTGGCGAACTGACCAACCCCACGCACTCCGTCCAAACCAAGATATAGTCAGAAAGGATGCATACTGATACAGAAGCGGGTGGGGGGCCTCAAACCCACGGCCAATAAAAGAAGCCAGGTGGGAGACCTGCAGATCGCCTGTCAGGGCCCCAGATGTATGCCGTGTCCAGGAGACGAAGGTGCAGAGACCAAAGCAGGTTCCTGGTGGCCTGGGCTGGGCGTGGGAACCGGAAGGGGCTGTCGGTGGGCGTGGAGCAGGGCTCTGGGGACCATGGAAATATTTTGAAATTGGATCCAGTGATGGTTGCACAATTCTAAAAATTTACTAAAAAAAAAAAAAAAAATACCCATGAAGCCGGGCATGGTGGCACAGGCTTGTCATCCCAGTACTTGGGAGGCTGAGACAGGAGGATCGCAGGTTCCCAGCCAGCCTCAGCTACTGAGTGAGGCTCTCCAAAACTCAGTGAGACTCTGTTTCAAAGTAAGGAATAAAATAGGGTTGGGGGTATAGCTCGGAGGTAGAATGCCCCTGGGTTCAATCCCCAGTACCACACACACACACACACGGCATTGCATTAACTATTCATAATAAATGCATTTATGGCATATACATTATCTCCTAGTAAAACTGTTTTTTGTTTTTGTTTTTTGGTGGCACTGGGGGTGGAACCCAGAGGCTTTCTACCTCTGGGCTATACTCCCAGACCTATTTTATATTTTATTAGAAACAGGGTCTCACTAAGTAGCTGAGGCTGGCTTCTAACCTGTGCAGTCCTCCTGTCTCAGCCTCCCAAGCGCTGGGATTACAAGCGTGCACCACCATGCCCGGCCCAAAATTTTTTTTTTTTTTGGTGGTACTGGGGTTCCTGGAAGCCCTTCTACCTCCGGGCTACACTCCCAGACCTATTTTTACATTTTTATTTGGAAACAGGGTCTCCTAAGCCAGCGCGCGCAGCTGGCTTCGAACCTGCGCGATCCTCCTGTCTCAGCCTCCCAAGCGCGGGGATTACAAGCGTGCGCCACCACGCCCGGCGTCCAAAATTGTTTTTAAAAATGCAAAAATTGCAAGGCTTTTTCTCCCTACCAAAACCCATGTATCTGATGCCAAGTTATTGCACACAAATTCAGTAAGATTCGCATTCAAGCTCGGGATTCGGCTCTGAGGTCCATGTCATAAATGACAGGCCTTCGATCCCAACAGGTGACGTAATAAAATATTCCATGGACCACAAGGTTGTTTAGCCACAAGAGCAACATTTGCATAATTCATGTGTTAAGTGTCTATTTTGGGGTCTCCTTATAATTAGAAACATCCTCCTTTAATAGGACTGAGTGTGCAGACAAGACAGCTAAGTAGATTGTCCACAGACAGATGGAACTCATCAAAGGCCATATGCCCCTCTCCCTTAGGATGACATTATGGTTTCAACAGAACTTATGGGAGCAAACAGTTACTAAATAAATTACAGTTTCAAGAGATCTTATGGAAGAGCCACTCAGTCACCCTAGCTGTAAGTGACCAGCTGATCTTGCCGTCTGTCCAGTACCCAGCATCCCTTCAGAACCATTCTTCCGAACAGCCAAACCAACAATCCTGGGCCGAACCGGGCGTGGTGACGCACACTTGCAATCCCAGGACTTGGGAGGCTGAGACAGGAGGATCGTGATTCCCAGACAGCCTCAGGTACTACCTAGTAAGGCTCTTTGCAACTCAGTGAGAGCCTCTTTCAAAATAAAGAATAAAAAATAGGGGAGTGTAGCTTGGAGGTAGAATGCCCCTGGGTTCCATCCCCCATACCGCAAAAAGAAAAAAAAAAAAAAAAGAAGCCAAGGGGAGCCTTTCTCTTGGTAAGCTTTAACCAAGCGCCATGACATCTTTGAGAGGTGGCAGGGACTGGGACTGCGCCCTGGGGCCCTGGGAACTGAACCCTGAAAGCTCTCAGTGTGTCTGGTCCCCACGCAGCCCATCGCAGGGACCGGACGCAGTAACCACGCACCACCAAGGGTCTCTCCCATCCACAAGTTCTCCTGGGCCAGAGGCGCGGCCCCTCAGCTGCAAGGCCCGCCCTGCACCCACCCACACCCACCCCTGCACCGCACTGCAAGGCTCTCCCCAGAGGCTGTACCGATGGGAGATACCCTAGCGCATCATGGGACTGGATTTAAAAGTGGTTTACAAACATATAAGCGTGGATAAGAATGAACACCAGGTTTCTTTCTTTAAAAATCTGTAAGAGCTGGGTGTGGTGATGCACGCCTTTAATCCCAGCGCTTGGGAGGCTGAGAAAGGAGCATTGCAGGTTCGTGACCAGCCTCAGCTTCTTAGTGAGGCTCTCCACGAGTTCATGAGATCTTGTCTCAAAATAAAGAATAAAAAATAGGGCTGGGGGCCGGGCGTGGTGGCGCACGCTTGTAATCCCCGCGCTTGCGCTTGGGAGGCAGAGACAGGAAGATCGTGCAGGTTCGAAGCCAGCCGCGCTGGCTTAGGAGACCCTGTTTCCAAAAATAAAATAGGTCTGGGAGTGTAGCCCGGAGATAGACGGGCTTCCAGGAAACCCAGTACCACCAAAAAAAAAAAAAAAAAAATAGGGCTGGGGGTGTAGCTTGGAGGTAGAATGTTCCTGGGTTCCATCCCCTGTACCCCCCTCACACACACACACAGTCTTCAAGAGCCAGGCATGGTGCTGCATACCTGGAATCCCAGTACTTGGGAGGCTGAGACAAGAGGATGACAGGTTTGAGACCTGCTCCAGCAGTTTACTGGGACCTTCCCTGTTTCAAAATTTAAAAAAGGAAAAAAAAAAATAGGGCTGGGACTGTTGCTCAGAGGTAGAATGCTTCTGGATACAATTCCCAATACTAAGGAGAAAAAAAAAAAATCCAGGACAACTAGGAATCAGAAAAAGTCACTTCCCTACATGGGTCTGCAGCTCCTCATCTATAAATGAAAGGGGAGGCCAGAAGGGTCCAGAGTACTTTGCCCCTTCTCAAGGGATCCATAGGTCTCTGTCTGTTACTCCTGGGAACAGAACCCCGATGGGCTTTAGGACCCCACAGACACCCAAATCCAGATGCTCCAGCCCCTCCTGGAAAATGGCACAGTGTTTGCACAGAACCTAAGCACAACCTCCTACGAGTGAGTCCACCTCCCGCTGACCTCTAATACCCAGCACAAGGTCAACGCAAGGACACAGCGGGGGTGGCGCACCACTTGGAGGGATGACCACAAGACCATCTGCACACCTGGAGCACAGACACGGTTATTTTCGTCTTCTCTTCGGTCATATTTTCCATCCACATGTGGCAGCATCCATGGATACAGAGTCCCTGGGCGTGTAAGGCTGATTGTGTACACACAAACAGAGTTCCAGGGAACCTCGATGGCTTGGGAGTTTAATAAAGTAATTTCCTCTGGCGATCAAGTCACTTAGAAATGAAGACACGTAGCTCACCAGCAAGCCATGGGGGTAACTGTGGGAAGCAGGAAAAGCGCAGAGGAAAGGAAAGAAAGGGACCAAGGAAGCCCCAGCTTCCTCCAGCCCAGCGAGGCCGGCTGCACGTCATCTTGTCACTCCAGGCAGACTACCTACCGGGCTACGGGCTTCTATCCTGGCTGGGAGTAAAATACCGTTTAGAAATCTTCTGAATAATAGAAACTATTTGGGAAGGGGCGTAAAAAAGAAACAACAGAGGCAGAGACCGTGGGTCTTAACTCAACCTGCGATAAACCAACTGCCAAACTTTTCAAGAGGCAGATGTGATGTTAACACCTGGTTTCTTCATAGACCTCGATGTTCCCTGAGCATGCAACTCTAATTTCTATGAGCACTAACTACAAGGTGACCACCTCAACAGTGGTCAAGACCAGGACTGACCAGAGTCGGGCACAAGCCAGGGAGAGAGCTCACTCCCTAACCTGTGTGTCCATACAGGGGGGAGTCCATGCAGAGTCAAAGCTCTCTGGAAATGGGAAATACAGTGGTTCTCATAAGCCCTGAAAACCAATGACATCAAGGCGTCTGGCCCCATACATTGAAGGAGAGAGAACCAAGACTAAGAGTAGAGAAATCCTACGAAGACGCACATCCATCCGCCCCTTGGGGCCCACAACACGCAAGGGCAGTCAGAGAAGCTGAGGGTCTCTGCTCTGGTTAGACGGAGAATGTCCCCGTGGGGATGGTAATCTCATCAGTGGACCAATCTGGTCTCATAGATTTACTAGGTGGTAACCCAGGCAGGTGGGCTGTGGCTGGAGATGCCGGGTCCCCGGGCTGTGGCCTTAGGGACTCTGCTTGTGTCTTTGAATTTCCTCGTCTGCTCTCTCGAGCTTCTGGCCTCCATAATGCAAAAACAAATCCGTGCTCTTTCCCTCTCCCTCGGCCATGCCCTGAGCTCCACAGACCTGGCCTGACACGGACTGAACCTCTGAAATCTCCAAAACTGTGAGCAAATCAAATCTTCCTTCCTCTGAATTGTGTGGTCAGTGCTTTTGGATTAGGACAATGAGAATGTTGAGCATGACAGCTCAGGGCAGACTCACAAGTGCTTCTCAGGAGCAACGGCAGCATTTCTGATGACCGGATACTCTGTCCTTTTGTTACCGGCAAGGCAGAAAGGTTCAGGGGTGAGCATCTGTGTTTGGTGGCCCTAAAAATGCAGGCTAACTAGAAGCTACGGCTCTTTTAAGTGCTGGCGAACACCCCTTCTGGTTGTTTTTTAATTTGTTTGTTTGCCTGCTTGCTTGTTTCAGGTAAGCCTTTCTGGAGAAAAGCACAAGAAAGTGTTTTGTGTTGTTGTTGTTTGGGGTTTTGTTTTTTTGTGGGGGACTAGGGATAGAACCCAGAGACCATCTACCTCCAGTCTACGTCCTCAGTCCTATTTTATCTTTTTATTTTGAAACAGGGTCTCACTAAGTTGCAGAGGGCCTCACTAAATTGTTGAGGCTGGCTGCGAACCTGCGATCCTCCTGTCTCAGCCTCCCAAGTACTGGGATTACAAGTGTACGTCACCACGCCTGGCTCACGAGGAAGTGGTTTAAACCACACAAAATCTTCCGGCCAGTCTCCCAAGTTCCCTAGAATAAACTCTGCTACTTATACATAATCTCACTACAACGCTAAACTCCATGGCCAGGCCAGTCCTGCCTACCATCTCTGAACACCAATGGATCGGGGTTGCCTGACCTTGAGTTGGAGGGTGCTCCGGGGCGCCCGCCTCTGCAGGAATGATGGACCATTCCAATACCGACAGGACCAAGGACCCTCGGCGACACATTCCGGGGACACTGCGTTCCGTTTATTACACATTTTTGTTTGCTTTTTGGCGGTGGATATTGAACCCAGGGACAAACTCCCTCCGAGCTACAGCCTCAGCCCTATTTCATTTTATTTATTTATTTATTTATTTATTTATTCATATTTTGAAACAAGGTCTCACTAAGCTGCTGATGTTGGCTGCGAACCTGTCATCCTTCTGTCTCAACCTCCCAGGTACCGGGATTACAGGCGTGCACCACCACGCCCGGCTCAGTTAACACTTTGATGTGAGCAACCCCCAGACCCCCACCCGTTGCCTTAAAACTCAAACTCATCTGTTCCCCAGAAGCTCACTCACAGGGAATAGAAGCGACCAGTGGGTGTCCTCCCGACTACGTGAAACCTCTTTCCTTCCTCCATCAGCGGTGCAGAGTACAGAGCAGGGTCCCCGTGCTTATAAACTACTGTGGCATCCCTCGAGTCCACTCCCCAGCACACAGTGTGGCAGGTAACAAGCAGGACTCACCGATTTTCTGATTGAAAATCTTGTCAAAGGTTATTTCATTTCTTTCCTGGAGATACTTCTGCATCACACTCCGGATACTGAAAAGAGAAGGTGGTAAAGGTTTAACAATACATCCTGCGTCCTGACTAACTCTGTCCCCAGAAGGAAGAATGGAGAGGCGTCCACACTAAAGGTTCCGGCTTCAGGAGACCCCTCCCAGCGAGCTGCAGGGGTCCTCTCTCCAGGCATAGCACACACGCACGATTCTGTTAACTGATTAATGGGCCTCCTTTGGGACTCAAACATATGACTGACATTTTTTTTTTTTTTTTTTGGTGGTACTGGGGTTCCTGGAAGCCCTTCTACCTCCGGGCTACACTCCCAGACCTATTTTTACATTTTCATTTTTGGAAACAGGGTCTCCTAAGCCAGCGCGCGCGGCTGGCTTCGAACCTGCGCGATCCTCCTGTCTCCGCCTCCCAAGCGCGGGGATGACAAGCGTGCGCCATCACGCCCGGCAGGACTGACATTTTTAAAAACCACATTTTTATATGCCAAAAATAAAACAACAACAACACCACCAAAAAAAAAAAACCCACTAATTTAGAAGGAAGATTTTATTTGTAATAAAAAAAAACATCAAAAGCTTTGAAATTAAATTCTTGCAAAATGTGGGCAAGAATTTTATGGAGAAATGACAAATCATATTCAGAGACACTGAAGGAGGTTCAGATAAATGGGAAGACACACCACAGTTATGAACGGAAAGATTTAACAGGGTGAAACTCAAAGTCGGCCCGGGTAGAGCTATAAAATCGGCATAATTCCCAGCAATATTCCAACGGGGTTTTTCAAAGAACACAGAAACAGATGAGATTTTCCTACCATTTATACAAAACAATACAGGTTCAAGACTAACTGAAATGTTGCTGAAAGAGGAGACTAAAGATGCTGGAACTTTTTGTGAAGATAAAATAATTAAAATGTCATCAATGAATCCATCGATGGGATGGATTAGACACACATTAAACTGATGCACACGGACGCTGAACTTTGATATATACAAGTGGCAGGAGAGGAAATAAGAGAGGCGTTTTCAGTAAGCGAGCCCTAAGGTGTGTATTCACATGGAAGACCTAGAAAATTGAATCTCTAAGCCAGGCGTGGTGGCGCACACAGGAAATCCCAGCATCTGGGAGGCTGAGACCGGAGGATCACAGCTTTGCAGCCAGCCTCCGCTACTTAGTGAGGCCCTCTGCAACTCAGTGAGACTCTGTTTCAAAATAAAGAATAAAAAATAGGGCTGGGGTACAGCTCGGAGGTAGAATGCCCCTGGGTTCCATCCCCAGTACTGCAAAAGAGAGAAGAAAGAAGGTGTGGAGGGGCACGCCCGTCATCCCGGTACTCAGGAGGCTGAGACAGGAGGGTCGCAGGTTCAAGATCAGCCTCAGTAACTTAGCGAGAATCTCGGCAACCCAGCAAGACCTCGTTTCAAAACCAGAGCTAAAAACGGGCCGGGAGTGTAACTCAGAGGCAGACAGCTTCTGAGTTCAGGCCCTAGTACCAAAAAAAGGATTATTTTTTACCCACTTTGTTGAGTTTGTACTAGTAGCTTATACTAATTTGTATATTAATTTGCATTTTCCTAGTGAATAATGGCACAGAGCATGCTTGTACATGATTCAAATCTGTATATCTTCTTTTGTGGGATCTGCAGTCAAATATTTGCCTCTTAATTGAGCTGCTTGTCTCGTTAGCTGTAAAACTTCTTTGCACAGCCTGGGAATAAGTGTTATATCAGATTTATATGATGCTAATATTTTCTCCCGGAAATGTGTTCTAGCAGATTTATGTGACACTAAAATTTTCTTCCAGTTAGCACCTTAACTCTTTCTTTTCCTCACAAAGTCCTGCTAAGAGCAGAAATATTTAGCTTCTTCAATATAAATATATATAAATAAATATATATAAATATACATAAATATATATAAATATAAATATATATAAATAAATATATATAAATATATATAAATATATAAATAAATATATAAATATATATAAACATATATAAATATATAAATATATATAAATATATGTAAATAAATATATATATTTTTGCGGTATTAGGGATAGAACCCAGGGGCATTCTACCTCCGAGCTCCACCCCCAGCCCTGTTTTTTTTTTTTTATTATTCTTTATTTTGAAACGGGTCTCACTGAGCTGCAAAGGGCCTTGCTAAGTAGCTGAGGCTGCCCGTAAACCTGCGATCCTCCTGTCTCAGCCTCCCGAATGCTGGGGTTATAAATAAGCGTGCACCACCACGCCCGGCTTCAATAAAAAATTTTGTGTGTGGTGGTAGTGGTACTGGGGATTAAATCTGGGGCATTCTTTCTTTAATTTTATATTATTTTATTAGTGCATTGTAATTATACATCTTGATAAAGTTCATACTGATAGAGGCGTCTGGGACATTCTACCTCTGAGCTACACCCCAGCCCTTTTGATTTTTAATTTTGAAACAGGTGCCTACGGGTTGCTACAAATCTCACTAAATTGCTAAGACTGGCCTCAAACCGGCGATCCTCCTGTCTCAGCCTCCCAAGTACAGGGATTACAGGCGTGCGCCAACACGCCCCGCTTTATTAAGCTGATATTAATGGACACTCTATGTTAAGAAATCTTTCATACCCCAAGGTTATGAAGAGTTTGATCTACATTTATTTTTAGCCTTTTTTTTTTTTTTTTTTTTTTTTTGGTGGTACTGGGGTTCCTGGAAGCCCTTCTACCTCCGGGCTACACTCCCAGACCTATTTTATATTTTTATATGGAAACAGGGTCTCTTAAGCCAGCGCAGCTGGCTCCGAACCCGCGCGATCCTCCTGTCTCCGCCTCCCGAGCGCGGGGATTACACCACGCCCGGCTATTTTTAGCCTTTTACCTTTTATGTCCGGGTCTAACTTCATTGCAGGTTAACTGTTGTGCCTGGTATCAGGTAGAAATGGCCATTCTTGTTTCCCTCGTGATCCCTCACTGCTCCATTACTGTACATTTAAAAGCGACCCTTTCTCCGCAGTTATCTGGCGACCACTGTTGGTTCAACAGGAGCTATGCGTAAGTCCATCTCTGCCTGATCTGCACCGATCAAAATGGCTGTCCTTCCACAAACATCCCATTGTCTTAATTGCACTTCTTTTTTACATTCTTAAGGAATTAGATCAATGCATTTAAATATTTCTACGCCAACCATTTCAAGTCCTGGCGTTCCCTGTAGACACTGACTTAAGTACCTCTCCCAGATAATGGGATATTCTACTTTTGTTTGCTTTCCAGTCAAATTACTCTTTAATTTCCCTTGGTACACGTGCCTTTGACCTGCAAGTTATTTAATTTTGTGCAGATTCGTTTCCAAAGTCTTGGAGACTCACGGGCGCATCCTGCGGTCACCGGCTTCTCACCGGATTCTTAGGTGGCCGCCGGACGCGCCTTGCACAATTCAGATCTTGCAAGAAGCACCGGAGTTTGGTTTTCTGCCCGGACGGGGACTCGTCTAATTGAGTATTTTATGTGTTGATATGAAGATGTCAACTGGGTCACGTCAATTAATAATGTCACTTACTAATTTTCTGTCTACTATTTTCCCCTAAAATACTGAAAGTGTTAAAATCTCAAAAAAGATCATTGTGAATCTTTTTTGGAAGGGGGGGGGTGCCAGGGATTGAACCCGGGGGCAGTCTCCCTCCAAACTACACTCCCAGCCCCATTTTATTTTTTTTTTTTAATTTGGAAACAGGGTCTTACTAAGTCGCTGAGAGTCTAAGTTGCTGAGGCTGGCCTCGAACCCGAGATCCTCCTGTCTCAGCCTCCCAAGTACTGGGATTATAGGTGTGTGCCCGCGCCTGGCTTTTTGTAAAGCTGTGTGCACCTTTCCATTGTGGTTTTATTGCATGTTTTCCAGCCCGGTTAGAGCGTGCACTTTTTCCACCGTGCACCTCCTTGGTGAGACGGTTCCTTCAACTGCAGATAGTGCCCGCCATGCCGGCCCACAGTCTTCCTTCAGTCTCTCCTTTCAGCTATAAACCAAGTTGCTACAGCTTTTCTTTGGCTGGATTTTAGATGGCTTACTTCTATCTCCTTCTTACATCTAAGGATCTAGGCATCTATTTAGAATAAGATCCTACACCACAGCATTATGATTGAATCTTGCCTTCTGGTCCGAGATATCCTGCCTTCCAATTGAGGTGTTTAAGCAATTTACATGTAATGTAATTATGCAGACAGTTGAATTTAAGTTGATTATCCTGATATTGGTTTCCTGTTTTCCCATCTAGTCTTTTTTGATACAGCTTCCTTGAGCTGTAATTTATGTAACTGACATCTCCATCCACTGTGTGTGTGTGTGTGAGTGTGTGTGTGTGTGTGTGTGTGTGTGTGTGTGAGAGAGAGAGAGAGAGAGAGAGAGAGACAGACAGACAGACAGACAGGCAGGCAGGCAGGCAACTGAACCAGAAGCATTCTACCTCTGAGCTCCACCCCGGGCCCTATTTTATTTTTTTCTATTTTGAATTACGATCTCAATAAGTTGTGGAGGGCCTCACTAAACTGAGGCTGGCCGTGAATCTGTGACCCTCTTTTCTCAGCCCCTCAAGTACTGGGATTACAGGTGTGCACCACCACACCTGGCTCCGTCCAACTTCAAAACACGTCAGGCAAAAATGTCCTCGTGCCCACTGGCAGTTGATCCTTGCTGCTAGCCAGAGGGGACCTATTTCTCTGCCATTTGTCCTTCCATTTTGCCTCCTCCAGGAATCTCACGTACATTACACAGAAGGCAGCCTTTTGTGTCCAGCTTCTACCCATGGCATCATCTTTGACAGGTGTACAGATTCCTTTGTGCCGCTGAGTAGGATTTCATAGTGTGAATGCACCGCGTGACCATTCCACACACTATTCAATGCACATTGAGATGGATTCCTCCATGGAACGCTTACAAATAAAGCCTGTATGAAAATCCATCTAAAATCTCGGTATAAACATGCTTCTGTTAGGTGGGTACAGAAAGTGAATTCTCTACATCAAGTGGGATGGAATCAAACTAAGTAGTTTCTGCTCATTAAAGGAAACCATCAGAAGTCTGAAGAGGAAGCCGACGGGACAGGAGAAGATCTTTACCAGCCCTCCCTCGGACAGAGGACTAATATCCAGAATATACAAAGAACTTAAAAGACTTTCCACTAGAAAAACAAACAATCCGATCGAGAAACAGGCAACTGAATTGAACAGACACTTCATAAGAGAAGAGATACAGATGGCCAATAGATACATGAAAAATGTTCAACATCCCTATCAACCAGGGAGATGTGAATCAAAACTACTGAGATTCCATCTCTAACCCCAATCAGAGTGGCAAGCATCAAGAAGTCAAAAAACAACAAACGCTGGCGAGAATGTAGGGAAAGAGGAACTCTTCTACACTGTTGGTGGGATTGCAAAATAGTTCAGGCGCTATGGAGATCAGTGTGGAGATTCCTTAGAAAACTGGGAGTGGATCCATCATATGATCTGGATTTACCACTCCTGGGTATCTTTCCACGGGGGCTGAAACCAGAGAACTACAGTAACATCTGCGGACACATGGTCATAGCAGCTCAATTCACAATAGTCAAAATGTGGAGCCAACCTAGGTCTCCGTCAGCAGATGAATGGATTGCAAATTTATGGAAAATACACACACAATGGAATTCTACTCACCAATAAAGAACAAATTATGTTGTTTGCATAAGCCACGGATAAGAGGGTACCATGAACCAAGTTCCACAGCGATGAGGCCCGGGACAGAAACCAGGCTGAGTATTGAGCAAACCGTGAGTCACAATGAAAACATACATAAAGATGAAGGGTTTGCTTTTCAAACAAGTTGCAGAAAACACCGCAAATTATACTCTGTCAAAGATGGACCTGCGGCTAAGAATAACAGCCCATGAGTCTCAGCAGCTACCTGTCTTGGTATTCAGTAATATTTAGATACAATACGCCACTCAGAATTTTCTCCTATATTTAAGTTCTATGTGGAGGGATAAGGCAAATCATGGTCAAATTTTATTTTTTAATTCTTAATGATTGATAAAATTGTCAAGTAAGAAATGTTTGCCAGGCGTGGTGGCACACACTTGTAATCCCAGTACTTGGGAGGCTGGAACAGAAGGATTACAGGTTCAAGGCCAACCTCAGCAACTTAGTGAGGTCCCTGCGGCGGTGCACACTTGTAATCCCAGCGCTTGGGAGGCTGAGACAGGAGGATCGCGCAGGTTCAAAGCCAGCCTAAAAAAAATTTTTTTTAAAGAGCTGGGGTATAGCTCTGAGGTAGAACATGCCTGGGTTCAATCCCCAACACCACAAAAAAGGTAAAAAAAAAAAAAAAAAAAAAATATATATATATATATATATATATATATATATATATATTAAAAAGTCTAATGTCTTCTCCAGCCATCACAAATTTAATCTATACTCATATTTTTCTTATAATTCTTGACTATTATCTTATGTTCAGCTTATACTGCTTTTCTGTACTATTCAAGTCCAAAAATTTGCATTTTAACATTTTGCGTATTTTAGTTATTACCTCAAATAAATGTAGCTGCTCTTCCAACACTACAGAAAAAAATCAGTAGTGTAAGATGCATCACAGGCTTACATACAAACCCTAAAACTGCAAAGTTTCTCAAAGCAAGCATATAAAAAATATTTCTTGACTGGGTGAGACGAAGGCTTTAAAAAATCAAAAGCCCTAAGCCGGGCATGGTGGTACACACCTGCAATCCCAGTACTTGGGAGGCTGAGAGAGGAGGACCGCAGGTTCGAGGACGGCCTCGGCAAGTAGTGAGACTCTCATCAACCTAGCGAGACCCTGTTTTCAAATAACAAAAAAGATTGGGCTGGGAGTGTAGGTCGGATGTAGGATCCTGGGGGTTGCAATCCCCAGGGCCATAATAAATAAATAAGTAAATGCACGAGCCAAAGAAAAATGATTAACTGGGTTTCATCAAAATTTTAAACTGTTCCTTAAAAGCTCATTTAAAATAATAAAAAGAAGGCCGGGCGTGGCGGCGCACGCTTGTAATCCCCGCGCTTGGGAGGCGGAGACAGGAGGATCGCGCAGGTTCGAAGCCAGCCGCGCTGGCTTAAGAGAGACCCTGTTTCAAAAAAATATAAAAATAGGTCTGGGAGTGTAGCCCAGAGGTAGAAGGGCTTCCAGGAACCCCAGTACCACCAAAAAATATAAATAAATAAATAAAATAAAATAAAATAAAATAATAAAAAGAAAAACTGATAAACTAGTTTTCAAAATTTTAAACGGCTCCTTAACACACATTTAATAAAAAGATAAGAACAATTGATAAACCGGACTTCATCAAAATTTTAAACGGTTCCTTAGCACACATTTAAAATAATGAAAATAGCCGGGCGTGGTGGCGCGCGCTTGTCATCCCCGCGCTCGGGAGGCGGAGACAGGAGGATCGCGCTGGTTCGGAGCCAGCCGCGCTGGCTTAAGAGACTCTGTTTCCACATCAAAATGTTAAAAAACAGGTCTGGGAGTGTAGCCCGTGGGAGTGTATACCGGAGGTAGAAGGGCTTCCAGGAACCCCAGTGCCACCAAAAATAAATAAATAAATAAATAAATAAATAATGAAAAGATAAGCCACGGACTGGGAGAAAATACTGGCAAGTCGTAAATCTAATTAAGAGCATGTGTCCAACACAGGTAACAGTCTTTTAAAACTCAAGAATAAGAAAAAAAAAAAAAAAAAGGAAAAAAAAAAAACAATAAAAACTGGGCAGGCTATTTGAACACACACTTCAGCAAAGAAGATACACGAATCCAGCCAGGTGCAGTGACGCACAACTGTAACCTTAGTACTGGGGAGGCCGAGATGGGAGGATCCGGGTTCGAGGCCGGTCTTAGTAACCCAGAGAGAACCTGTTTCAAAATCAAAAGGGCCGGGGTGTAGTTCGGAGGTAGCACGGCCCTGGGGTCAATCCCTAGTACCAAGAGACACATGAACGGCAAACTCATCCATGAAGGGTTACTCGGCACGATTAGCGATCGGCACAAGGGGACTGAAATCACAGCGAGGTTACGCTCCACACACTGTCACGAGGAGCTAAAATTAGAGAGATCATACCGAGCGCGGGCAAAGATGCCGCGACGGAACTTCTCCTAGGGCGGTGGGAGGAATGCAAAACAGGGCACGCCCTCTGGGAAACGAGCTGGCAGTGCCTTTAAATGCCACACTGCGCCCCGCGTGGCGGCGCACGCTTAGAACCCTTGTACTTGGAAAGCGGAGACAGGAGGATCGGGGCAACCGAGGGCCCCTGTTTCCAAATAAAAATAAAGTAAGCCGGGCGTGGTGGCGCGCGCTTGTCATCCATCCCCGCGCTTGGGAGGCTGAGACAGGAGGATCGCGCGGGTTCGAAGCCAGCCTCGGCTACTTGGCGAGGCTCTCGGCCTCGGCCTCAGCCTCATCCGCTTGGAACTCTGTTCCAAAGTCGTGTCTTTCATAAGAAAACTACCTGGACAGAGAGTGTTTGCCTGAGTTCTGAGGGTCACCGTATGAAAGACCAGGCCTAAACGGATGGCTGAGGGGGCACCCCGGACTCCATCATCACCGGGGCGGAAGCGTGGACGCCTGGAGGCCCATCTGAGGCTGGCACCTGGCGCAGGCAGTCTTGGGGGACCCGGCACTTCATGGCGGGGGAGGGGGGCGAGGTTCGTTCTAACTTAAGGCAACATGGGAAGCCAGGTGATGGGGGGCCGCCAGAAGCGGGGGCTGTAGGTGACGGGATGTAACAGGTTCACCCGGTATCTGCAGCTCGGTGATGGCTTCAGAGGAGTGGGCAAAACTCACCCAATTGTACACTTGGGAGGCGTGCAATTCATTTTAGGTTCATTATACCTTGATAAAGTTTTTTTGTGTGTGTGTGTGGTGCTTGCTAGGGATGGAAGCCAGGGGCATTGTACCTCCGAGCTACACCCCTAGCCCTATTTTTTATTCTTTATTTTGAAACGGGGTTGCAAAAGGTCTAAGTAGCTGAGGCTGGCCGCGAACCGTGATCCTCCCGTCTCAGCCTCCCGAATGCTGGGATTATAAGAGTGCGTCACTACGCCAGTTCCTCGATAAAGTTATTTGATTTATTTTGCTTTTATTTTTTTTTAATTATACCTGGGATATGCAATCCGAAAATTCCTGGGTGTGGAACAAGTCCGGAGGAATGACCCGATTTTTTGTTGTTGTTGTTGTTCATACTTGAGATTAAACCCAGGGGCATTCTACCTCTAAGCTACACCCCCAGCCCTATTTTATTGTTTTCTTTGAAATGGGGTCTCCTTAAGTTTCTGAGGCTGGCCTCCAACCTGCAACCCTCCTGTCTCAGCCTCCCCAGCACTAAGATTGGAGGCACCACCATGCTCAGCTTACAACCTGACTTCTTTAACAAAGATCTTCAAGAGAATCTAATGATGGTGGTGAAACCTAGAGACCCCAAAAAAGAAATAACAACTGGCCAACAGACCTGGATCCTATTCAGAACTCAATTCAAATCAAAAAATAAATTCTTATAAAAAAAAAAAAAAACCTGGAGAACCGTGGATCCGAATTGAATACTTGATAATATTCAGGAAGTAATTTTTGGTGGCTTTTAAAGCAGTTGACTTTGAATTTGGAAAGAGTTCTCGTTTTTCAGGAACCCATACAGAAAGTGACAGATGACAGAGTCTCCCTAGGCAGGCCTCGACACACTCCAAGGCACACAGGAAGCACAGGGGAAAGAAAGAAACCAGGATATGAAACAGGGAGATGGCCTGTGCGCTCGGGCGCGGGAGCTGGGAGGGCCACGCCGAAGCCAGGCTTCAAATCTGTACCACAGAAAGTTGTAGAGAATCTAATTCTGGTCTCCACACTCCGCCACCTCTGCCCCAACACGAGCCTAGCCGGGCACAGTGGCGCCTGCCAGTTATACCAGCTCTTGGGAGGCTGAGACGGAAGGATTGCAGGGTTGAGGCCAGCCTCGGCCATTTAGCGAGACCCTTTTTTCCAAATAAAAAATAAAATAGGGTCAGGGGTGTGGCTCAGAGGTAGAATGGCCCTGGGGTCAATCCCCACTACAAAAATAAAATAAAATAAAATAACTGGTGCTAGCCTCCCCCCCCCCCCCCAGAGGCCCTGATGGAAGCTGCCTACGGCTGTGCCCTACATCTTGGGCCACGGCTCTCTGCTAGGATCGCTGAGGCCACACCCTGAGTAACAGACCAGCCTTTTAGTAAAACCTCAAGGGGCATGAAGTTTCCTTTTATCTAAGTTTCGGAAATCATCCTACTGTTTAAAAAACAATCGATTTTAAACCTGACCTGCTTTGGCTACCCAGAGCTTTCAAGTCACTTTTGGTTATAGTGAGATATAAAATGTCCCCTGATGAGCTCACTTATTAATATTTAGGGTTGCGAGATATCCAGTGTAATGGATTTACTGAGTGGTAACCAGCAGGCTGAGAGGGTGCGGCTGACAATCAGCCAGTCGGCCTCTTTAGAATTTTCTTCTTTTTTTTTACGTGTGTAGCACTGGAGAGCAAATACAGGGGCACTCTACCTCTGAGCTTCACCCCCCAGCCCTATTTTATTTTTTTGTTGTGAAACGGGGTCTCGCAAAGCTGCTGAGGGCCTCATTAAATTGCAGAGGTTGGCCTCGAACCTGCGATTCTCCTGTCCCAGTCTCCCCAGCACTGGGATTACAGGCTTGCAACACCATATCAGCTCATCTGGATTTCAATCTTGTATTTACAGAGTGATTTGAGAAGAGAAATCAGCACGGCGTCGAATCTTCCTATCTAGTAAGGCCTCACAGCTCCCCGGAACTGAGATTTTCCCCCGCTTCTCTTAAAAAAAGTTTTCTCTCTGCTCATACGGGTCTCGGCGGTGATTACGCCTCAGTGCCGGCTGGCTCAGCAGAACACGTTTTAGGGAACGCTCATTTTAATGTAATCATTTTGAAATGTTTTGACAAATTAACAGCCAGGTAATTTAAAAATAGAAAGCTATTAAAGTCATATTAATAAGAAGGATTTACTCTGCAGACTCGGTGGATGTGCTGAAAGGGCGGAACTTCCTAAGTAACAGGGCATGACTTTTCTCTGCTAAGTTGAAACATCAAAACTATGACCTTTGTTGTTGATTTGGGGTTGGTTTTGTTGTTGTTGTTGTTTTTTCTGGTACTAGGGATTGAACCCAGAGCTATTCTACCTCTGACCTACAACCTAGCTCGATCATCACCTCCTCCTCCTCCTCCTCCTCCTCCTTCTTCTTCCTCTTCTTCTTTTTTTTTTTTTTTTTTTTTGCGGTACTAGGGATGGAACCCAGGGGCATTCTACCTCCAAGCTACACCCCCCAACCCTATTTTTTATTCTTTACTTTGAAACAGGGTCTCACTGTTTCAAAGGGCCTAAGTAGCAGCCGAGGCTGTCTGCAAACCACGATCCTCCTGTCTCAGCCTCCCAAATGCTGGGATGACAAGCGTGCGCCACCACGCCCGGCTTATTTTTCATTTTGACACAGGGTCTCAAGAGGTCTTAAGGCTGGCCTTGAACCTGTGACGCTCCAGTCTCTGCCTCCCCAGGGCCAGGATCGCAGGCATGCATCGCCACGCATGGCCAGAGCCAGGCTTTACCAGCCCCTGAATGAAGTTCAGCGAAGCCTCTGTCCTCAGAAGTCCGCCACCCAGCTTTCTGAAGTTTCGTTTCTTCCTCTACTCTCCCCTCCTCCTGGCCCTCTCACTCTTCTTTCTCGATCTTCTCTGGAAAGCCATCCCGTCGGGCTAGGGGTCGTCAATCTGTCCACACCAAGTGCGTTAGTCAGGACTCCGGTTTTGCAGGCATGCTTATTAAAACTCTACCCACATCTTGGCAACCACAGTCACGGCGCCTCTTTGGAGTCATGGAACATGGATTCCCAGCGCGTCTCCCCGTCCCTGCAGCGAGCAGCTGGTGCCCTGCGCGGTGAGCTTTGTGGACCTAAGTCCCCAGCGCTCCCCCTTCCTTCCACAAGTCCTGCAGGAGCCTGCCTGTCGTCATCACCACACCTGACCACGGCCTCTACTTGGACAAAAATGCACAAAGATCCTCAAGCGCGCCAAGGAGCAGAGACCTGCACAGCTAACCCCGGCTACGGCACCCAGCAGCTCCCCGGCAGGTATTAAGATTACGATTCCAGACGGCTCCTCTTAACCACTCCACCTTTTAAGGCAAATCTCAGATCACATGTTATTTTCCGAGTTTTCTTGCCATGCATAACCAATAACGTGCTTTTTTCTGTTTGGTTGAGGAATCTTGTTTTCAGAGACCACGAGTGTATAAGTTTGCTACCGCTGCTATAACAAAAAGAAAAAATTCATAAAGTCGGTGGCTTAACACAACAGGAATTCATCATCGCGCAGATCTGCGGGTCAGAGGTCCGGAGTGGGTCTCGCTGGGTTGAGGTCACGGTGTCCACGTTGATCTGTGGGGGATCCGAGGGAAAGCCCCCTCTGGATGCTAAAGGCCGCCTGCATCCCTGAGCCCACAGGTCGTTCCTGCATGTTCTCAGCCAGCAGCAGCAGGGATGTGTTCCAATTCTGCGACTGCTCTCTGATAACCCAGGATAATTCGTTACTGTAAACCACTGTAAATCTACCGGTAACCGCGGGACATCACAGCAGCCCTGCAATGTCACCTACTTGCAGATGCTGAGAACTACGAGGAGACACATTAAGGGGCCACTCCTCCTTCCAACGGCGGGTGTGTATGCACCCAGAGTGCTTTAATCTAACACAGCCACATTCTTTCCACATTCCCATCACCCCACCTGGGGCCCATGGGCGCCCTTTCTCCTGGGCTCTGGGTTTGTTAAGATTTGTGCCCATCCCAGCTACTGGGTAGCTCCTTAGTTTTCTAAGAGGACAGGTGACAGAGGCCCAGCTTTGCCCAGCCCCGGAGTGAGGGGCAGCTGCCTGGAGTGTGCGGGTTGTGAGGCCCGGCCTGGGGAGAAGGTGCGTCATTTCTCGGACTCCTCAATCCTAGAATCTGGAGCTACAGATAAATACACAGATCCGAAGAGGCAAAAATGTCCTAATTTTGAATGACTTTCCAATTCAAATTTAAGGCTTTTACTTAACTTTTATCTCATCCTCAGGTGTGTCTGTTTACAATTAAATCTTCGCTCTTGCCGGGCGTGGTGGAATCTCAGGACTTGGGAGCCTGGGACAGGAGGATCCCAGGTTCAAGAGCAGCTTCGGCAATATAGCATGGTGTAATCTCAGTACTTGGGAGGCTGAGACAGGAGGATGGCAGGTTCAAGACCAGCCTCAGCAACATAGCAAGGTTTTCAGCAACCTAGTGAGATACTATTTGGTGGTACTGGGGTTCCTGGAAACCCTTCTGGGGTTACACTCCCAGAACTATTTTTTTATATTTTTTATTTGGAAACAGGGTCTCTTAAGCCAGCGTGGCTGGCTTCGAACCAGCACAATCCTCCTGTCTCCGTTTCCCAAGCGCGGGGATTACAAGCGTGCGTCACCACGCCCGGCCATGAGATACTATTTGGAAAAGAAAAAATTAAAAAGGCCGAGAGTGTAGCTCAGAGGTAGAATGCCCTAGGTTCAAATCCCAGTGAGAGAGAGAGAGAGAGGGGGGGGGGGGAGGGAGAGAGAGAGAGAGCGCACATGCGAAAAGAGTCTTGGCTTTTACCAACAATACCATCATTCTTTTCTGTTTTACCCAACTCTATTTATGTAGCCTACGTGAAATAACTTCAAACTAACAACAGCATTATTGCCAATCAGATTTCTGAAGCCCACAAGCGCTCTGCAGCTCTCTTCACCCTCAAAATACAGAGGTCAATTTGACATCATCTCACGAGACTGAACAGGCTCACGCTGGACTTATTTCTTCATAGAGGAAGTCTCACACGTAGGACGGAAGAAACACCTGCGAAAATATTCACTGTAACAGCGCTTCCTATTATGAGCGCAGGGCTAAGTAAAGAACGGCCCAACATGGGCAGCGACTCAGAAGATGGAGGCGCTACTGCCAAGCCAAAGTCCAAGGCGAGCGCTAGGTGAAGAGGCCAGCCATGGGCGGCTCACTGAAGCCACTGAAAA
The DNA here is from genome assembly GCF_963383645.1 of Muscardinus avellanarius. Classification (NCBI taxonomy): domain Eukaryota; kingdom Metazoa; phylum Chordata; class Mammalia; order Rodentia; family Gliridae; genus Muscardinus; species Muscardinus avellanarius. The sequence goes on from NC_137807.1 coordinate 21,198,735, forward strand.
CCAGAGTCCTGTTTCAGCATGGTCTCAGTGACCCAGTGACGCAGCCCGTTCCAGGATTATCAGAATTTAGAATGGGCTGCTGACAAGTAGCAAGTTTAAAAAAATTTTTTTTTAAATCTTTTATGTGAGCCAGGAGTAGCGGCGCACGCTTGTCATCCCCGCGCTTGGGAGGCTGAGACAGGAGGATCGCGCCGGTTCGGAGCCAGCCTCAGCTACTTAGTGAGGCTCTCGGCAACTTAGTGAGACCCTGTTTCCAAATAAAGTATAAAATAATAGGTCTGGGAGTGTAGCCCGGAGGTAGAAAAGCCCCTGGGTTCCACCCCTAGTACCACAAAAAAGTAAATAAATAAAAATAAATAAATCTTTTATGTGTTTAAAGTGACTTTATGAGCCGGGCATGGTGGCACACTTGTAATCCCAGCATTCGGGAGGCTGAGATCTGGAGGATCGTGGTTCGCGGACAGCCTCAGCTACTTAGTGAGGCCCTCTGCAACTCAGTGAGACCCGGTTTCAAAATAAAGAATAAAAAATAGGGCAGGGGCTGTAGCTCGGAGGTCAAATGCCCCTGGGTTCCATCCCCAGACCCGCAAAAAAAAATAAAAAATAAAAAATAAAAAAAAATAAAGTGACTTTATGTCTCTAGAACTACAAGTATGACCAAGTCCAGGATACCAGTTACCTACTGACAGAAAGAGGGATGAATTGTAATCTTGCTTTTTATTTTATTTTTTATTTTTATTTATTGATTTAGTGGTGGTACCAGGGATTGAACCCAAGGGCATTCTACCTCCAAGCTATACCTCCAGCCCTATATTATTTTTATTTTAAAGCGGAGTCTCACTAGATTCATGAGTCTCACTACTTGCCGAGGCTGGCGGAAACCTGACCTCCTCCTGTCCCATCCGAGTACTACAACGATAGGCATGCTTCACCACGCTTTGCCTTGATTTTTAAAATAAGAATAAAAGGCTTGATTTTTAAAATAAGAATAAAAGGCCGGGCGTGGTGGCGCACGCTTGTATACCCCGCACTTGGGAGGCAGAGACAGGAGGATCACGCAGGTTCTAAGTCAGCCATGCTGGCTTAAGAGACCCTGTTTCCAAATAAAAGATATAAAATAGGTCTGGGAGTGTAGCCCGGAGGTAGAAAGGCTTCCAGGAATCCCAGTACCACCTAATAATAATAATAATAATAATAGAATAAAAAGCTGGCATAATAATAAACCTCTGAGTGGCTGAGTCAGGAGGATCACAGGCTGAAGACCAGCCTCGGCAATTCAGTGAGCCCCTCAGCAACTTAGTGAGACCCTGTTTCAAAATAAAAAACAAACAAACAAACAAAAAGCTGGGGTGTAGCTCAGAGGTAGAATGGCCCTGTTGAATTGAATTTCCCTGTAGCACAAAAGTTAAAAATCAGAAATAAATAAAATAAAGTAAGGACGGGTTGAGAGTGTAGCTCAGCGGGAGAGTGCTTGCCTCATGTGCGTGAGTGGGCCAGATTCAATCGCCAGCACTGCAAAAAATACAAAGAAAAATAAGGAAGTATCTGAAATTACACAAAGATGTTTGAGATTAAAAAAAAATTAAGAACCCTTGTCATGTGACTTTTGTCACGATTATTATTAACTTTTCGGTGACTTAACACAGAACCTATCGCATCTTATATCCTAGAGAATTTTTCACCCGTTTACTGCCAAGTCCAAGCGCCCAGAAGCGACATTCCCAGGTCTCCTGCTAAAGCCTCGGCGGCTGCAAACCTCTACTGAACAAATACATTTCACACTGTGCCTCGCGTGTCTACAGGCGACGATGTTCGCGTGGCCGCAAACAGCAAGAAGGCTGTTAAGACGAAGCGCCGAATTTGGAACCCGAAGGCGCAGGCAGGTCCGGGCTCAGCTGGTGCCGCCTCTAATCAACGTGACCTCGAACGATAAACTCAGGAACTGGAACTTCCTCCTTCTAAAGCAGGGATGCATGCATTCTTTAGAGCTATTTCCAATAATCTCTAAATAAGGAAAAGTGCTTTCTCTCTTCTGGAGAAAACAGACCGTGCATCAGTACCCAACCAGGGAGGTGCAAGGGACCTGGTTTCAATGACTCTGGTGTTCTGATGGCGTCGTAGCCCGCCAGCCAAGGACTACAGGAAGCCATCGTGGAAGCCACCAGGGCCTTGGAGCCCGAAGCCGCCTCTGAAGACAGGCTCGGGCCCCGCTGTCGGGGCTGAGGAGCCAGAGCTAGAGCCGCCAGCCTCGGCCTCCGCCCCGCCAGGCCGCCCTTAGAGGGTTCCTCCGCGTCCTTCCCACGGGCAACCACAAGAGAGACAGCACACGGACACACGGACACGGGCACCTGGCGCTCGGGAGGCCAGGGTTCAGTAGCAAAACTGCTAAGGTCTTGCCCTTCTGATAAAACAACAGCGTGAGTTAACGCGCCTTCAGGAGTCGGGGCCTCAAATTCCAGGGGCCTCATCCTCAAAAGGGTCTTTAAAATGAGAGCCCTGGGCCCCCAAGGAGAGAAGGGATGGGCGGGCATCCGACTTGGCTGACGTGCGAGGTCTCCACTAAAACACAGATGCTGGGGCCGCTGATAAAATCCATTTACTGAGTCTGAAAGACTGACAGCCCCTAGCGGGAATCCCTAGGGTGGAAGGAGCCAGTGTTTTCCCAAACGAACACAATACGCTTCGCAATATCCCTTATGGACAAGTCTGAGTAACTCTTTTTCTTTTTCTTTTTCTTTTCTTTTTTAATATCTACCTATGACAGAGGATAACTGGTTTTTAAAATAATAAAATAAAGCTGGGCATGGTGGCACACACCTGTAATCCCAGTACTTGAGAGGCTGAGACAAGAAGATCGCAGGTTCGAGGCCAGCCTCAGCAACTTAGGGAGACCTTCAGCGATTTAATGAGACCCTGTTTCAAAATTTAAAAAAAAAAAAGGGCTGGGAATGTAGCTCGGAGGTAGAATGCCGTTGGGCTTGATCCGCAGTTCCAAAAAAAGAGTTATTACAAGTAAAAATGTTTTATAGACTTTATTTACATATATAGTTATGTATAACATATATGTATATATAGCATATTTATATGTAACATATATTTTATATACAGAGAGAGACATAGATACATTATGCACACATATATTAGTCCCCTGCAGGTGTAGGTTCCCATTTGCAGTCCCAGATACTTAAGAGACTGAGCAAGAGAATTACTTGAACCAGAATTTCAAGGCTGGCCTGTGCAACCCAGCAAGACTCCATCACGAAATACACACATACATGCATGCCTAGTTATAATAAGTCTACGACAAAAGTTATTGATGATAATTACCATCACTATTCCCCGGGTTGATAAGCACAGGTGTCTACCCACACATCTAAATGAGAAACCCAGCAAGCCATCTCTTGTGGTACCAGGGATGGAACCAAGGGGCATTGTACCTGTGAGCTACACCCCTAGCCCTATTTTTAGTCTATTTATTTATTTATTTATTTATTTATTACTTTTTATTTTTTATTTATTACTTTTTATTTATTTACTTATTACTTTTTATTTTTTATTTATTTATTTTATTTATTTTATTTATTTTTGGTGGTACTGGGGTTCCTGGAAGCCCTTCTACCTCCGGGCTACACTCCCAGACCTATTTTATTTTTTTGGAAACAGGGTCTCTTAAGCCAGCGCGGCTGGCTTCTAACCTGTGCCATCCTCCTGTCTCCGCCTCCCAAGCGTGGGGATGACAAGCGTGCGCCACCACGCCTGGCTTATTCTTTGTTTTGAAACAGGGTCTCATTAAGTTGCAGAAGGCCTCACTAAGTACCTGAGGCTGGCGGTGAACCTGGGATCCCTGTCTCAGTCTCCCAAGTACTGGGATGACAAGTGTGCCCCACCACGCCCAGCTGATTAGCTTGATTTATTTATTTTATTTATTTATTTTGGTGGTACTAGGGATGGAACCCTTCTCCGGGCTACACTCCCATACCTATTTTTTATATTTTATTTGGAAACATGGTCTCTTAAGCCAGCAAGGCTGGCTTCGAACCTGCGCAATCCTCCTGTCTCCGCCTCCCAAGCGCGGGGATGACAAGCGTGTGCCACCACGCCCGGCTGATTAACTTTATTTTAAATAGCATCCTAGACGTACTACCAACAAATATCCTCTCTCTCTCTCTCTCTCTCTCTCTCTCTCTCTCTCTCTCTTTCTTTCTTTTTTGTAAATTTATTTGCAGGACTAGGGATTGAATCCAGAGGAAGTCTCCCTCTGAGCTATGCCCCTAGCTCTATTTTATTTTTATTTTGAAACAGAGGTTCACTAAGTTGCAGAGGGCCTAAGGCGGGGAGGCTGGCTTTGAACCTGCGATCCTCCTGTCTCAGCCTCCCAAGTACTGGGACCACAGGCGTGTGCTAGCCACGGGCCTGGCTATCGCTGTGAACTGCAATGTCCTTCCTTGGCTGGTATTGCCCACATTGATGAGCCAAGAAGATCACAGGATGGTGCTGCGTCTATCATAACATGGGGGACGGTTCAAGGACCAGACTGGCTTCCTCTGAAGCCGCCGCGGGCCGGGGTGCTGCCTTCCCACCCGGGAGGCGCAGCTATATTCAGGTGGGACCAATCTGGTTTTGCAGGGCCTCAGAGGGCCAGCAAGAGACGGGCGCAGGGGGCGGGGCGCAGATGGCTTCTAGCACCAGCTTCTCCAAAGACACTCATGGAAGAGGTCCCGGCTGGGTATGAGAGAGGGAAGTCACCCGTCGACACGTGACCACGCTGGCTCCCCTCCAAGATTCTCTCAGACTCTGATACTGCAGCCCGAGCTATAAGTACAGGACCCGGGGCTGTAAAGGAAGAAAGGCCTGGACGGGTCGCCTTCGGCCCCAGCCCCTGGGCCGGCTGCTTTCGCTGGAGGATCTGGGGGCCGGTTCACAGAGGCAAAGGGCTACGGGGCACGGCTCAGCGCTCCGGGGTCAACTCTCAGGCGATGGTACCAGAGCCCACAGGATGGAGAAGTGGGGGGAAGGAAGGAGGAAAGGAGAAAAGAAAGGAGCTCCCAGGGAGACAGGATGTGCAGGATAGTCTAGACACACTGCATCCAGTCAGCCGGAGGAAATAAAACAAGAGAAATCTGGAGTCCGCCTGTCCAGGAGTCCAGGGTCTCCAATGCTCCTGGCTGCCCCGCCAACCAAAATGCCAGCCCTGCAGGGCCGGCGCCCCGCCGCTCCCCAGGGTGGTGACCCCGGCCTCCTGGCGCCGCGCCTCCCATCCGCCACGGCTGGGGCAGCCTAAAGGTGCGCTACGCCTCATACCGCTCATGGTCCCCCATGACAAAATCCCAACACCGTGAACGGAAGAAAACTTCTGTCTTTTAATATTTCTTCCAGGCTTTTTCTCTTGAACGATCTGTCATTGAAATTCAGCATGAGATTTTTTTTTTTTTTTAAGTTTTCTACTGCTTAAGAAAAAGTGCTCTTGAAGCCAGGCATGGTGGCGCATGCGTGTTGTAATCCCCGTGTTTGGGAGGCAGAGACAGGAGGATCATGCAGGTTCGAGGCCAGCCGCGCTGGCTTAAGAGACCCTGTTTCCAAATAAAAATATAAAAAATAGGTCTGGGAGTGTAGCCTGGAGGTAGAAGGGCTTCCAGGAACCCGAGTGCCACCAAAATAAATAAATAAATAAATAAACAAACAAACTAAAAAAAATAGGGCTGGGAGTGTAGCTTGGAGGTACAATGCCCCTGGGTTCCAGTTCCATCCACAGTACTGCAAAAAAAAAAAAAAAAGTATAGGAGTTTTGTGGGTTGTATTATTTTGTGTGTGGGGGGGGCAGAGGCATTCTACCTCCAAGCTATATCCCATCCCCGGCCTCTTTTTTAATTCTTTTTTTTTAAATAGGATCTCACTAAGTTGCTGAAGGTTTTGCTAAGTTGCTGAGGCTGGCCTCAAACCTGCAATCCTACCTCAGCCTCCCAAGTACTGGGATTACAGGCATGCACCACCATGCCCAGCAATTAGCGCAGGTGCACCTGTTCCTTGCGGTACCAGAGACATGTGTGCGCTCCTGGCCTCAGTGTGGTGGCTCGGTGAGGTAGAAGGAACCAGGCTGGGGAACCTGGCTCCAACTCTGCCTCCACCACCTCGCGCTGTTACCCTGGCTTCCCTTGCCTGGCTTCTCTGAGCAACACACACACACACACACACACACACACACACACACACACACACTCTCTCTCTCTCTCTCTCTCTCTCTCTCTCTCTCTGTCAAATGAGCCTGGGTCTCTTGCCAGGGAGGTCTGGTTTGGGGGAGCAGATGAACTATGTCTGCCAACTGTCTGGCAGGCGTAAGTTCCCCATAAAGGGTGGCTACTATGTTATCCTCTGGTTGACCTTTGATTTTTCCTTCCCTTCCTGGGGCTCCGGGCCCTGGGGAGTCCTGTTCCCCAAAAGCCTGCTCTGCAGTGACCCCCTGAAGCCTGGACACCTGGGTCTCTGTCCCCTTCCCTGCCCGCACAGACCTGGCATAGCCAGGTTTGGGGTGCTGGGCAGGAGACTGTCTCTACCTACACGCTGCCCTGCAGTCGGGCCGCCTGGACCGCCACGAGATCGCAGGGGCTCAAGCCTTTCGCGATGCTCCGCTGGGGCCGACGCTAGGTCCAAAATTGATTGCGCCAGAACATCCATTTCTAAGAGCCGACAGCTCACGAGGCCCTTGCATCTTGGAGTTGCCAGCACAAATTAACTTTGACCAGGAACGAGGTAATAAGGGAAGGGAAGGTCAGAACAAATTACCTCTTCCCTCTGTCCCTGAGTAAAGAAAGGAGAAGAACACCCCAACTATTTTAGACATGATGCTCATTTTAGAGATAAAGCATGTTCTCCTCCTAAAGATTAGTCTTTATTTGTTTTGCCCCGTGTTGGGGCTTAACCCAGGACGTCATGCATGCCGGTCAAGGGTTCCACCGCTGAGCTACAGCCCCAGCTCTTTTTGTATTTTGAAAACTGGGGGGGTCTCACTAAACACAGGTTTCTTTCTTTCTTTGGTACTGGGAATTAAACCCAGGGCATTCTACCTATAAGCTACTCACACACACACACACACACACACACACACACACACACACACACCACGCCACACTTTTATCTTTTGACTTTTTATTTCAAAACAGGGTCTCACTGAGTTGCCGCGACTGTCTTCAAACCTATGATCCTCCGGACTCAGCCTCCCAAATACTGGGATCGCAGTCCCACACCACCATGCCTGGTCCATCTGTTCTTTTAACATTGACTTTTCAGATCCAAGATGCAGAATACCCTTCAACACACACACACAAGGAGGAATTCTCTCAAATTCTCAGCTCACTCATCGGCGCTAGCAACTAACCCAGAATAAACTCCATTCCCTCGGAACGAAGAAACCCCCACGAGTCTGCAAGATCAATTATACCTAGCAGTTTTACCAACGGGAGGATGCGAACTACCACGTTACTATGTTACCAAGTCTGGATACTTCTTCAAAGGGGAACATTAGCAAGTTATTTTAAAACCCTTAGCAAACATCACGTGTTCTATGAATACAGAGAAATAGAATACAGAGAACTAAAATACAGGAAAATAGAAGAGAGCCCAATGCTACTTGTCTGGGGCTAAACACAATCTTCACTCCACACGCTTGAGAACACACAGCTTTCATGCTCGACTCTTTCCCGGCAGACGATCTGAAGGGAGAGAGAGCCGGGTCGGCCAGAGTCCTCAGGCAGGTTCACAGAAATGGCTCTACCTCAACCCGTGTCCCGAGTCGGGACAACATACAGCACCGGGTCTTCGCGATGTACCTTTCCATGAGGTACTTGGTAAACTCGGCGATAGATCATTCGGAATATTCAGTGTCCAGTGAACACAAGGGAAGCTCCAGGGGGAAAGGACCAAGTTTCCGGCTCCTCAGCTTCTTCCAACTCTGAGATGCCAAGTCAGCCCAAGGCCACTGTATTTGAAAGGGGCCCACGGAGCCCCAAAACCTTAGGTAAAGACGTCTTAACCACGCCAGGGTGTAAAACGCCGGCGGCCCTCCATAGACCTCTGCCTACGAATTAACCCTACTTAAAGAGAGGGCTCTTTCCTGCCACGGCATAGGCCGCCTGGCACCTGTTCCCAGACTCTTGTCTTAGCTGCGCCTGCCCGGTGAGTCCTTTACCACTCCCAATAACCTATCAGCGGCTACATTAGCTCAACAAATTCCTGCAGACTGAAGCAGCTACGTAATTTGAACAAACAGTCAGCTTTTGCAGGATTTACACTCATTGGCTCCTTAACTGAATCGTGTGTCAACATAACAGACCTGGAGCCTCCTGTCGTCTCAGGAAAGCAAAATCTCCCCTGGGCTACAGGTTCCACTTACAGGGAGGTCGCCTCGTACCGCGCCTCCCTTCTCCCTTCTGGACTAGCTAGCCAGCGTGTGATGCCGCCGCCTTTCTGTTGAAACCGGTGGAATAACTAAGATGAGGAAGTACAAACGGAATACTTTAGTGACTTCCAATAAGTAACTGGGAGGGGGGTGTCAATAGTGGTGGGCCTCTGGCAAGTTCTCTTTCGGATGCAAAAACTGCAAATCTTAACTTCTTTTTAAAGAACACCCAAGACTGGTGGTCCAGTCTCACAGGAAAATGTAAAAACTTATCAGTAACATTTGACCAGTACCCTTTAGCAAGGAGTAAAGCCATCCTGGCATTCAGAGTCATTATGGTGTGTGTGTGTATGTGTGTGTGTGTGTTATCGGGGGTGGGACTCAGGGGCATTCTACTTCTGAGCTACACCCCCAGCTCTATTTTTTAAAGTTGGAAACAAGGTCTTGTTAGGTTGCTGAGGCTGGCTGCGAACCTGAGATCCTCCTGTCTCAGCCTCCCAAGGACCGGGCTAACTGCACGTCACCATGCCTGGCTCCTGCTACAGCATCTGAACACGAAATCAACTTTCTTATGGGATCTAGAAGCCCTCCAAGACCCCAATCCCAGATCGAGCGGGTAGCTTCGCTGAGAAAAATTTGCAAGACATTTGATCCCCTAATCCCACAGTAACAGAATACTAAGCCCTGACTGTTAGTAGGTAACTGGTTATATTACAAAATCAAAGCCTGTGCCATTGAGATAAATACTAAACAAATTAGAATCCCTGGAGGAGGCTCCATTGGCCTAATTCAAGAGTCTGTTTGAAAAATAGCAACAGAATAGCAATTACCAAAGGGCTGTTTCCTAAAATTACTCTCCTGTTGACATTTCTCAATTCCAAAATGTCAAGAGAAACAAGCTCACCCTCACCATGTCTCCCTTAAAGAAAGCATTATTAAAAACACCACCAAAATTAATAATAATAATAATAATAATAATAATAATAAATAATAAGTGTTCGCACAAGGAAGTGGATGCCCTAGACCCACAAGTCTGTTCTTAAAAAGCAGAAGTCACAGTCAGTCCAAAACACCAAGGAAGAAAACCCCCCCCCCACACACACACACACACAAGGTCCTAATTTTAGCAACAGTATCTACCCCTGGGGGGGGGAGGGACAGAATGTCCAGTTGATAGTTATTGATTTTATATAGAGAAACTAAGTATTTAAGACTTCCTGGCCCCAGGGAGGGTACAGAAGGCAGGCAGGCGAGAAAGAAATTAAGCCTTTTGATATCTCATTTGTAGAAAACAACATTTGTACAGTTGTTTTTATTGAAATTTAGGTATGGTTGGGCGAGGTGTAGGGGGATCCTTGTTCTCTAAATAACATTACCCATCTGCCCAGAATTTTAAACAGCGCTGATTTTCCCCGAGCTTCTTCGCTTCTGTTAAACCCACACGGCCCCCGAGGTCTGCGCTCTCTCCTGACTGACTTGGTGAGAAGCAACTCGCCCTCCCACCCCAAGAGAAGGGCCGCTAGGGAAAGGCTTGGGCCAAAACACCTGGCAAACACCACAAATCACTCAGAGGGGTCGACGTTTTCTTTGTCACCTGAATGCACTTAAAAAATAATAAACAAACTTGCCAGCGCCTGGGAGGCTGAGACAGGAGGATCTCAGGTTCACGACCAGCCTCAGCAGCTTGATGAAGCCCAGTTTTAAATTTTAAAAAATAAAATAAAATAGGGCTGGGGGTGTAGCTTGGAGGTAGAAGGTCCCTGGGCTCAATCCTTAGTACCAAAAATTAAAAAGAAAGAAAAAACAAAAAATAAAAAACAATCTGATGACCACTTACTCCCAAAAGATTATTATTTTTCCCCCTATGTCAGGAAGCATTGAAGCAACCCTAGGTGTATAATGCTTGAAAGAACTACTGTTTTCAAACAAGAAACCGCTGAGGTTTAGATGCCTGTGTTTTACAGAATCGCAGAGTTTCAGATTCTCCATAAAGAGGACACCCCTTCTTGTCCTCTCTTAACCAGAGGCTCTCCTGCACCAACATTCCCGGTTAATCAGAAAAGAGGTGAGGACCAGAGACCTTGAGTGCACACGCTGAAACTGTTGCCCTGTTAAAAGAGGCTGAAACTGTTACCCTGGTAAAAGAGGCTGAAACTGTTGCCCTGTTAAAAGAGGCTGAAACTGTTGCCCTGGTAAAAGAGGCTGAAACTGTTACCTTGTTAAAAGAGGCTGAAACTGTTGCCCTGGTAAAAGAGGCTGAAACTGTTACCTTGTTAAAAGAGGCTGAAACTGTTGCCCTGGTAAAAGAGGCTGAAACTGTTACCTTGTTAAAAGAGGCTGAAACTCTGTTGCCCTGATGCAATAAAGAGCCTCTCCAAGCCGGTGGGAATAACGTGAGCTAGTGGAATCTTAAAAACCTACCACATCGTACTAAAGAAAAAAAAAACAAAAAACAAAAAACAACCAACGGTGCATCCTTTAAGATAAAACGCCAACTTGGCAAGGGCTTCACCAAACCGTCCCGACTGGGCAGGGGTGGGGGCCCTTTTGGTCCAGGGATGGACAAACGCTCGCCGGGTCCCCGTGCGTCCCTCGGGGAACTTGAGCTCAGCCTTCTTTAGGAGAGAGGTGCGAGTTGCAGAAAGCCACTCAGGGCGACACGCTCGATCCCAGGGAGGGCTCCCGAGTGGGGGTCTGCGCCCGGCACTCCTCCCGGGGCAGGGGGCCCGGGGTCAGGGGGCCCAGGGGCAAACTCAGCCCAAGTACCTGGGTCAAAGCACCGCCCGCAGCACTCAGCAGCTAAGGAGCCCAAAGAAATGGGAGGAGGGCGGGGAGCACGGGGGGCAGCCGGGAGCCCCGCGCCCCCAAGCCAGCGCAGGGCGGGCGGGCGCGGGCCGCCGGCCGGTACCTGGGCTCGGGCAGCGTGATCTTCTTGCTGGCGCGGGCGGCCGGGGTCGCCTTGCTCTTCTCCATGGCCATGAGGTAGCTGACATCGGCCAGCACGGCCTCCAGGTCCGCCATGATGATGGCGGCGGCTCCGGCCGGCGGCCCGGACCACGCGGGACCGGGCACCGGCACGGGACGCGGGACGCGCCCGCCGCCGCCCCGACCTGGGGGGGCCGCCCCGGGGCAGCCCCCCCTGCGCGTGCACGCCGCGCGCGCCCGGCCCGCGAGGAGGGGGCGCACAACCGTCCGCCCCAGCCTCCTGACCCCGGCCCGCACGCTCCCTCGGGGCGGCCACGAGGGACTTCCTCCCGCCTCCGCCCCCGCCCCCGCCTCCCGCTCTCCCTCCTCCTCCCTCCTCCCCTCCTCCTCCCCCTCCTCTCCTCCTCCTCGTCTTGGACCTCCTCCACCTCTCCTCCTCCTCCCCTCCTCCTCCTGCTCCTCTCAGTCCTCCTCCTCCCCCCTCTTCCTCCTCCTCCTCCTCCTCCTCCTCCTCTGGGACCTCCTCCTCCTGGACCTCCTCCTCCTCCCCCTTCCTCTTCTCCTCTTCCTCCTCCTCCTGTTCCTCTTGGTCCTTCTCCCCCCCTCCTCCCATCCTCCTCCTCCTCCCACCCCCGTCCTCCTCCTCCCATCCCCCTCCTCCTTCTCCCATCCTCCTCCTCCTCCTCCCATCCTCCTCCTCCTCCTGCCCTCTACCCCAGGGGAGCCCCGGGACCTATGCCCACCCCCCAAGGGGCATGGGGAGGTCTCTGCTTCGTGCACAGGTCTTACTCAGGTTGAACACTGACCATCACACTGGCCCCGGGACGTCTGGGGGTGACCCAAGAAACACACGCATTCCACTGGTCCCTACAGGTGAACCTGAAACCACCTTTGAACAACCACGCCCTAGCCGTCTCTGACCATCCGCACTGCAAACCCATTAAAGAGAGACCACACGGCCAGAGAAAGTTGCTGGTCTCCGCCACTCCGGTGGGCGGGAGGGCAGTGGGGCAGTCCCCGGAGCCCCCTGCGCTTGGGGAGCTGGTGGAGGGAGGAGAGCCTCTGCTCTCCCGCACTAGGTGAGAGGAATGGTTCCTTTGGCGCTTGGAGGGAGAGCACTCTGGCTCTGAGCTATCACCATCAATTTAAAGGACAAGTAAGGAGTGCCTTCTGAGCACACACCTGCCCCTGGGGCGAATTTAGAGAAGTGGGTAGGCGTCCAGTCCCTGGGTAGGCGTCCAGTCCCGGGGCAGGAGGGAATTTCCAGCTTCCTGCTCTGTAGGCTCCAAATCTTCTCTACCACTTCCCACCCCCGCTGGGGGTTTTGGTTGCCTCTTCTTTTTCTGCAGCCCTGCAATAATCCCCATTCAGCATTCTGTGGCACTCAGAATGTTTAAGGGACACACAGAAAGTCTTAGGAAGCCCCAAGCTGGAAATCCCTTGAACGTCTGTGTCCCTGGGCACGCTGAACTGATACCTGGCTAGAAAGTGGATCGCCTTCTGCCCTGGTTTACAGGGTTGATGCTCCGCCCACCCACCCAGAAGTGTGTAAGACCCAACTTGGGATAGTTGGTAGAAGGTCCGAGCAGAGGCTGCCGGATCCCATCCTGACGTGAACCCTGCCCACTTGTACCAGACATTTCTCAAGACCCAAGACACAGGGTGCATCAGATCCGAAGGGACAGGAGGCTGTAAGAAAATAGAGAGAAAGGGACTGGAGCTGGCCTCAGAGCCCAGAAGAGAGGCAGCCGGGAACACGCTCCTTCAGGCTCAGGTAGGCATGAGCCAGGGGGCAGACTGGCATCTCTGCCCGCTTCCTTGCCGGAAACAGAAACACAAGAATGCCCTGTCAGGTCACCCCAGGAGGAAGGGTAAGTTCCCCCCAAGAAGCATACCATAGCATTTACAATCTAATGCCTACAATCGTTCCTTTTTTTTTTTTTAACATTGGAGAGTACATGTGATCATCAATAAATACATGTACCAGCTTACATTTCCTTGGTCCTTATTAATATTAGTAAATTTTAAAATGTTGTTTGGGTATTTTTGTGTGTTTGACTGCTTTTTTTTCCCCCAATAGCAATGTGCAGAGAGTTTACAAGATACCTGCTATCAAATCTCTGCTGAATTTCTAATCTTTTTTTCTTTTCTTTTCTTTTTTGGTGGTGGTGGTGCTGAGGATCGAACCCAGCTCTATTTTTATTTTTTTATTTGAAACAAGGTCTCGCTAAGTTGTGGAGGGCCTCGCTAAGTTGGTGAGACTGACCTCAAAAGTCTTCAGCCTCCAGCCTCAGCCTCCCTAGTCCTGGGATTACCATGCGCCACCGCGCCCTTCATCCTGCGCTATTCTAACTAGCCCAGTGGTCTCGGAAGCAACATTTCCCCTCTCAGTCCCTTATGGAGTCCGAGGTAAAGTGGTGATGTGGCCATTCTGTTGGGAAGACGGAGGGAGAATGGACACAAGCCCACACCTTGTGCGACGCATACCCCCTCTATTGATTTTGCGTCCTGTTGCCCTCGCCCTGGCTAGAGAAGACACGGAAACTAGTTATTCTTGAAGCTGGACGACCCTTACCAAAAATAACATTCCCCCTTGAGCATTTCTAGGAACCAGCTTGGGAGAAATGATGCGTATTTATAAACCTAAGCAATTACTTTTCTAGTAGAAAGACCAGAGTACTCAAAACTCGCTGCTGTGCCAAGCCGGGCGTGGTGGCGCACACTTGTAATCTCCGCACTTGGGAGGCTGAGACAGGAGGATCGCACAGGCTCAGCTACTTAGGCTCTCAGCAACGTGGTGAGACCCTGTTTCTAAATAAAATATAAAATAGGTTAGGGGTGTAGCCTGGAGGTAGAAAGCCCCTGGGTTCCATCCCCAGTACCCAAAAAAAACAAAAACAAAAACTTGCTCTCGCTGTTGGCGGAGACCCCGCGCCGTCTTAGGTCAGCTGATTCGGTTCCGCGGGGGTATTTCTTTCTGGTCTGACTAGTGTGTGAACTCCTCCTCCCCAGCCCTCTCCTTGAATGTCTAACTTTCTCCGCTCCCTGCCTCTTCTCTTTTTTCCTCTCTGGACTCTTGTAATCCCAAGTACCTTTCCTTGTTCGCTGCGCACAAAAGACCTTAAGGACGAGAGATGAGGTTGTCATAACCCAGCCGCCGAACACCGTTGCCAGCCCGTGATCGTTAACAACGGGCAGAGAAAAACAAATAGCAACCCATTTGCGCTTATCCAGTAGTGCTCCCTGGCAAATAATTATGTCTCCCACGCACCCCTCCGCCCCCAGAGGACTTGAATGGCTTTGGACTCAAGCTGCTCATTATAGATAAGGCTCCAGAGTTCCCCCAAAGGTTCATAATGTTCCCTTTTCTTTCTTTCCTCTGATTTTCCATCATTACAAAAGATATTGCTGAGGCCGTTGCATTCAAGTTTAAGCTTTATTGAAGTTTATTTCATATTTTATTTGGAAACAGGGTCTCACTAAGTAGCTGAGGCTGGCTTCGAACCTGCGCGATCCTCCTGTCTCAGCCTCCCAAGCGCGGGGATGACAAGCGCGCGCCACCACGCCCGGCTTATTAAATTTTATTTCAAAAACAGCAGCTTCATCGGGCAGGATGGTGCATGTCCGTAAATCCCAGTGTTTGGGAGGCTGAGGAGGGAGGATCACAGGTTTGAGGGCTGCCTCTGTAACTTAGCAAGACCTTGTTTCAAAGCACTCAGTAAAATCGGGCTGTGGGTGTAGCTCAGGGGTAGAACGACCTTGGGTTCAATCCCTAACACCAAAAAAGAAAAGAAAAGAAAAGCAGCAGCGTCTAAAGGGGGAGGGGGGAGGCATATCGAGAGAACAGATTGGTCCTATTTGTTTTAGATTCTGAGCTATACTGGGACTTCCTACTCACAGAATCCCCGGACCATTAATCTGAATAACACCAGGCAGGAAGAGTGCTGTCATGGGAAATTAATCACAGATGGGGGTTGAGAGGGGAAAATCAATGCCAAATGGAAGACTTTGAGAACAGCATCATATGCTCCACCTCCATTTGTTAAAAAATCACGCTCCTTGGTTAGGGATGTGGCTGAGCGGTGGAACGCTCCCCTGGCAAGCACAAGGCCCTGCGCGTTCAAGACCCAGCGCTACCCAAAATTAAAAAAAATTAAAATTTAAGCACACTATTTCAATCCCTGTCTGCTAAGAGAGACTTGTTGTTGTATAAACAGTTTATTAACTATAGCTATTTCATCACTGAGCCTTCACTGGTTCTCGTTCCAAACGCCTCCTTCCCTGTCTGCGGACATTTCTAGAACCCTGTCCCGTGTCACCTAGAAATAAGACCCCACCCCCACGCATCACGGACGCTCCTTTTCATATCAAATGCATCCGCAAAGATCCGCAGATCTCGCTGACAGCCATACACACAGCAACACACGCTTTAAGAGATCTGCTGAAATCCTACAAATCCTAAGCTTTGCTTTTACCAGGACTGAAATCCCCGGTAATGCGGAAGGACCTGCCTTTAAATGCCTGAGAAGAAATGTCTCCATACAGGGACCGCCGATCAGGCAGCCACTAGGAAGAGAAGCCGTGAGAAGTGAACGCCCGTGAGCCGGGCGTGGTGGTGCACACCTGTAATCCCTGTCCTTGGGAGGCTGACACAGGAGGATGGAAGGTCCACAGGCTCGAGGCCAGCCTCGGCAACTCGTGAGGCTCTCTGCAACTCAGTGAGAACCTGTTTCAAAATAAGACGATAAAAATAGGGCTGGGGCTATATCTTAGAGGTAGAATGCCTCTGAGTCAATGCCCGATACCACACACACACATTAAAAAAAAAAAAAATAGGGCTCAATCCGCAGGGACACATACACACGCACGCGCGCAGAAAACCCAGTGCTGGCTCTGTGTGCCGGTTCCTGGCTTTACTAACCTGTAAGCCAGTCTCATAAGCCTGGTAAGTCTCACTTGCCATTGGTAACTAAGAAAAGGACTGAATAACGGGTCCTCCGGGTCCCCTTAAATTCTACGATTCCCTGGCTTGAGACCCTGAGAGTTCAGGTTTCAGCATACTGGGCCACACCCAGACACTCTATACTATGCCCTTATATAGACACAGATATCCAGATATATGTACTTCATATAAATATGTACATATATGAATATATAAGTACATATATGAATATATATGAGTTTATATATAGAATATATATAAGTATATATTATATATTTAAATATATATACATTTAAAATATACTTTTATTAGTGTATTGTAATTAAACAGTATAGTGAGGGGTTTTTTTGTGTGCGTGTGTGTGTGGTACTGGGGGTGGCACCTACGGGCATTCTACCTCCGAGCTACACCCCCAGCCCTATGTTTTATTCTTTATTTGGAAACAGGGTCTCACAGAGTTGCAAAGGGCCTCACTAAGTAGCTGAGGCTGGCCGTGAACCGCGATCCTCCTGTCTCAGCCTCCCAAGTGCTGGGATGACAAGCGTGCACCAACAAGCCTGGCTCCTAGCAAGACGGAGAGCGCTACATTCTCACACGCACACAGCCCTCGGCGTGATGCCCTCGCCATCCCGCCCGCTTCCCCTCTTCCCTCCCGGACACGTTAGTGAGATTCATAGTGATTACCTTTATGTACAGACATAACATTATTTGAACCACGATCCTCCTCTTTTCCCTCCCCACCTGCCTCTCCAAAACCTCTTCCCCTGTTCTATGGGTCTGTCTCTTCATTTATTTGAAATTCCTTTTCTTTCTTTCTTTCTTTCTTTTCTTTTCTTTTCTTTTCTTTTCTTTTCTTTTTTTTTTTTTTTTTTGTGGTACTGGGTTTCCTGGAAGCCCTTCTTCCTCCAGCTACACTCCCAGACCTATTTTTATACTTTTTTATTTGGAAACAGGGTCTCTTAAGCCAGCACGGGGATTACAAGCGTGTGCCACCACGCCCGGCATTGTTTCTTGTTTTTTATCTTCCACATCTGAGAGAAAACGCAGGACCCTTGACACTTTGGGCCTGGCTGATCACACTCAGCATAAAAAACACTGAACAAAATCCAATACTCTTTCAGGTTTAAACAAAAGAAAGGAAGACTTTGGGGATAGAAGGAACTCACCTCAGCGTCATAACGGCAAGGTGTGATAAACCCAGCATCACACTGACTGGGGGAGGGAGGCCTGAAAGTATTTCCTCTAAAATCAGCAAGAACACAAAGACGCCCACTATCACCACGCCTAATCCAATACCGGACTTGAAATGTTAGCCAGAGCAATAAGGCAAGAAAAAGAAATGAAAAGGATACCAATAGGAAAGGACAAAGTGACAGTTACTCTACTTGCTGACAACACGAGCTTATACTTACAAGATGACAGAAAAATTCAACCAGAAGACGTCGAGAGCTTATAAGCAAATTCACCAAAGTAGCAGATAGGAAACCAATTTAGCAAGCTGGGTGTGGTGGAGCACGTCTGTAATGCCAGCATTTGGGAGGCTGAGACAGGAGGACCACGGGTTCGCGGCCAGCCTCTGCAGTTTAGGGAGGCTCTCAGCAACCTAGCGAGAACTTGTTTCCAAAGAAGAAATAAAATTGGGCTGAGGGTGAAGAAAGAAAGAAAGAAAGAAAGAAAGAAAGAAAGAAAGAAAGAAAGAAAGAAAGAAAGAAAGAGGAAGAAAGAAGAAAGAAAGGAAGGTAGAAAGAAGTAAGAAAGAAAGAAAGAAAGATAGATAGATAGATAGATAGATAGATAGAAAGAAATAAGGAAGAAAGAAAGGAAGGAAGGAAGGAAGGAAGGAAGATAGAAAGAAAGAATTAAGAAAGAAAGAAAGAAAGAAAGAAAGAAAGAAAGAAAGAAGAAAGGAAGGAAGAAATAACTTCCTTTAGGAAGGTAGAAGGTAGGTAGGTTGGGAGGGAAGGAAGGAAGGAAGGAAGGAGGGAACAAAAGAAAAAGGAAGGAAGAAAGAAGAAAGAAAGGAAGAAAGGTAGAAAGAAAGAAAGAAAGAAGGTAGAAAGAAAGAAAGGAAGGAAGAAAGATAAAGAAAGAAGAAAGAAAGAAAGAAAGAAAGAAAGAAAGAAAGAAAGAAAGAAAGAAAGAAAAGAAAGGTAGGTTGGGAGGGAAGGAAGGAAGGAAGGGGAAAAAAGAAAAAGGAAGAAAGAGAGAAAAGAGAGAAAGAAAGAAGAGAAAGGAAGAGAAAAAGAAATTCTCCAGGCATCCTCTGGCTTCTGACATTGCTCCTATGGTGTAGGACTCAGGACTCCTCTCTGAGGCGTACCTGCCTGTCTTATAATGGACGGGTAATTACCTCTTGCAAAGATTAGCAAAGGAATCCAATAAGATCCCGAGACCCAGGGGAAGGGCACGTCGAGGTGAGTGTGTGACGTCCCCACGCGGCCCCTCAGGCTGGAAGACACCCCCACGCACTCCCAGGGCCCCCCCTGCACATAATTGTTTCCGGAAAGAACAAAGAAGGAATTTGGCAGGAGCCCACAAGAACTCCTGGAATCCTGACGGCTCTCAACCCCGCATGGTCTCCCTGCCAGAGAGTCACCTCCTCCGGGCCAATTTTGAACCATTTAAGACCTAATTGGGGGATGAAACCGTGCCAGGCCCGAAGCCCTTTC
Source organism: Muscardinus avellanarius (assembly GCF_963383645.1). NCBI lineage: Eukaryota > Metazoa > Chordata > Mammalia > Rodentia > Gliridae > Muscardinus > Muscardinus avellanarius. The sequence goes on from NC_137807.1 coordinate 21,217,663, forward strand.
TCCCGGCCTGAGAACCAGCAAAGGTTGCCCTCTAACTTACCCCGCTCTGACCTTCCGCAGGGTCTGTGTCCAACCCTGGCCAGTCGCCGGTCCTCTGCAGAGAAGGATAACCCAGCCGTGAGCTCCAAACCTAAGGCGGACATTATCTAAGGACGGGAAGAGTCCCCCTGGGTCCCTCCAGGGGCTACGCCAGGCCTTCGGTGGACGGCTCACACCATCTCCTTTGATCCACCTGCTCATAAGCCCCTTGTTTAGCAAATATTTTGGGGGGCCCGGCGGGGGTGTCTCTAAGAGGTACTGCTTGATCGTGGGAGTCAGGTCCACACCCTAACCTCACAGGGGATGGGGAGACTGGCCGTCAGTTGGCGCCCTCTCTCTCTCTCTCTCTCTCTCTCTCTCTCTCTCTCTCTCTCTCTCTCCCTCCCTCCCTCCCTCCCTCCCTCCCTTTCTTTCTTCCTTTCTTTTCTTTCTTTCTTTCTTCCTTCCTTCCTTCCTTTCTCTATCTCTCTCTTTCTCTCTCCCTCCTTCCCTCCCTTTCTTTCTTTCTTCCTTCCTTTCTTTCTTTCTTCCTTCTTTTCTTTCTTTCTTTCTTTCTTTCTTTCTTTCTTTTTTCCTCTTGTGGTTCTGAGGACAGAACCCAGGGGCATCCTTCATCCAAGCTACACTCCCAGCTCTATTTTTTATTCTTTATTTCGAAACAGGGCAAAGGGCCTCACTAAGTAGCTGAGGCTGTCCTCAAACCACGATCCTCCTGTCTCAGCCTCCCGAATGCTAGGATTACAAGTGTGAGCCACCACGCCCAGCTTGGCTTTTTCCTTATAATTGTGCTTTTGCTCAAAGGCTACAGACAGAGTGTGACGGGACCCCGCAGCACTGGGCATGAATCCGGGAGGGCTTCTCTGAGGAGGTAACATTTCAGCTGAGAACTAAGAATGGGCAGAAAGTGTTCGGAGGTGGCTTCCACTTGGACAGCACACGGCGGGGGCACGGGGGCAGCCGGGGACAGGGTGGGAGATGGGCCAGACCCCCAGGGCCCTGGAGGTTGTGAGGAGGAGCCGGGTCTCTGTCCTGAGAGCCCGGGGCAGGCATGGAGCTGGGATTTGACATGAAAAACCTGTGAAAGAGAATCCCCAGCGGGAGAATGAACTTTCCCTTGCTTTTGCAGTTTAAAAAAAAAAAACAAAAACAAAAAAATTAGGCCTGCTTGGGGTTGGGGGAGGGGAGCTGGCTTTTTCTGGAGCACTTTTCTTATAAACGGCTTTAAATAGAACCACAGAGACCCAAACAAATGGAAGCCCTGTCCACCTCGGCCTGCGTTCTCGTAAACAAACAAGATCACCGAGCAACGCCGGGCGACGGTGTTTCTGCAAACGCTGGAGACCTCGCAAAGAAAACGTGTGTGGATCTTCACGGGAGGTGCCCGCGGCCAGGGTGGGCTGTGCCCGTAGATGCCCCTTGGCTTTCGGGGGTGCCTGGCCAGGGACGCCAGCCGTCCAGGGTCACCGTGGGGCCGCAGGGGTCTCCGGCAGCATCTTGGCCCCTGCCCCAGCTGGCCGCTCTTGGTGACACTCTGGGTCCAGGTACCATCCTGTGGGCACGGAGCACACATGTGACCAGGAACCGTCCCCGGCTTCGCCCTTGCACAAGAAATATCACCGCAGCTAACGGCCCACTTGGGAATCTCTTGATCTCTTGTGACTCCTGATCATGCTCCCAACAAGTGTGCAAGAAAGAAAGTGATTTCCCAAGACTGTGCAGCTACAGGGTGGGCGGCAAGGCGGCTGGGCTCGGAGCCTCCAGCTGCGGCCGGGAGCCGTGGGGCTTCCTCCCTCTCCTCCAAATTTCTCCCCTGTCCATCGCGTCCAGTTGTCCATCACCTGCCCTTAACCCGGGGAGGGGCTCCGCTTGCAGGTTGGATTGGATTTCTCAATGTATTCTGCATATCCACCCAGGGGTGAGGTTATTGCATTTGCTGTAAGAGCAGCCTGACACCCTTCTCGTTAGTTTCAACTCAGACACGGTGGCCGGGCACGGGGCCGCGCACCTGTAATCTCGGTGGTTGGGAGGCTGAGACTGGAGGATCGCAGGTTCAAGGCCAGCCTCAGCCACTTAACGAGACCCTGTTCCAAAATTTAAAAATAATAAAAGAAGTCAGGCGTGGTGGTGCACGCTTGTAATCCCAGTACTTGGGAGGCAGAGAAAAGGAGGATTGCGGGTTCACGGCCAGCCTCAGCTACTTAGTAAGGCCTTCCACAACTTAGTGAGACCCTGTTTCAAATAAAGAATAAAAGCCGGGCATGGTGGCGCAGGCTTGTAATCCCAGCATTCGGGAGGCTGAGACAGGAGGACTGCAGTTCACGGTCACCCTCGGCTACTTAGTGAGGCCCTCCACAACTTAGTGAGAACGTGTTTCAAATAAAGAATAAAAGCCGGGCATGGTGGCGCACGCTTGTAATCCCCGCGCTTGGGAGGCAGAGACAGGAGGATCGCGCTGGTTCGGAGCCAGCCTCACTGGCTTAAGAGACTCTGTTTCCACATAAAAATGTTAAAAAATAGGTCTGGGAGTGTAGCCCGTGGGAGTGTATACCGGAGGTAGAAGGGCTTCCAGGAACCCCAGTACCACCAAAAAATAAAAAATAAAAATAAATAAAATAAAGAATAAAAGCCGAGCATCGTGGTATACACTTGTAATCCCAGCATTCGGGAGGCTGAGACAGGAGGATTGCAGTTCACGGCCAGCCTCAGCAACTTAGTGAGGCCCTTTGCAACCGTGAGAGTCTGCTTTGAAATAAAGACTGAAAAATAGGGCTGGGGGTATAGCTCAGAGGTAGAATGCCCCTGGGTTCTATCCCTAATACTGCCAAAAAAAAAAAAAATAGAAGAAGAAGAAGAAGAAGGAAGGAAGGGAGGGAGAAAGGAAGGAAGGAAGGAAAGAAAGAAGGAAAGAAGGAAGGAAGGACAAATAAAAATTAGGAATGAGGGTGTAGCTCAGAGGTAGAATGCCCCTGGGTTCTATCACTAATACTGCCAAAAAAAAAAAAAATAGAAGAAGAAGAAGAAGGAAGGAAGGAAGCTAGGGAGGGAGAAAGGAAGGAAGGAAGGAACAAACAAAAGAAGGAAAGAAGGAAGGAAGAATAAAAATTAGGAATGAGGGTGTAGCTCAGAGGTGGAAGGAATGCTCCTGGGTTCAATCCTCAGTACTGCAAAAAAATAAAAAATAAAAAAATAAAATAAAATAAAATAAAATAGGACAGGGAGTATACAACACCCTGTGCTCAAGCCTCAGTACCAAATGAGCCAGCCAACCAGGCAACCAAGCAGCCATGCAGTGACGCTCAGAGTTTCCGCGGGCCACAAGTGTGGGTTGGGGGGTTCTGTGTCTCCCGGGGCCACAGCCAAGTGCCAGCGGAGCTGTGGTCTCATTTCAGGCTCGGCTGGAGAGGAGCCCGCTTCCAAATCGTGGGTGCTGGGAAAATTTAGCTCCTCGTGGCCATTTTATCTTCTTGGTTTCTTCCCGCTGTCGGCCAGAGGCGATCTCAGCTAGGGGAAGCCGCTTGGTCCTGTGCCCTCAACAGGGCGCCCGCTTCATCCACTCTCAAGACAGGAGCAGCCGACGACAGAGTGTGGCCACGGGACTGAATATCTGCACCAACCTGATCAGAGGCGGTGGAGATGGCGTCTGGTCCAGAGTCCTTAATGCAAAACAAAACCCCCTCATTCCCGGGCTCCCTCCTGCGGCACCAGGGGCCCGCCCACCACGGCCTTCCTGGGGATGCCACCAGCCGTGTCTTCCCCTGTGCCGTGACTTGGGGGCCCCGGGCTCCCACGTTTAGACCCCAGCAGCACTTCCTAGGAAAACCCGACTGCTGGCTTCCCTCAAGGATGCTGAGGCCATCGCACTGTGACCGCGGAGGTGACCGCAAGCTGTCCCCTTCCGTATCCCTGATGCCTGAAGGTGTCTAGGCCTCTGGGTTTCCATACTGCGTGTCGCCTGGAGAGGCCGTGAGCCCAGGGCTGCCCACTGCTAACCTTCACTGTGCTAGTGATTAGCTCCTTCCTTCTTCCTTTCTTTCTCTCTTCCTTCCTTCCTTCTTTCCTTCCTTTCTCTCTCTCCTCTCTCTCTCTCTTTCTCTCTTTCTTTCTCCTACTCTCCATTGTTGGACACATGGTGAGCTTGGTAAAAGACAGCAATTAGCCTGGCGTGGTGGCGCACGCTTGTAATCCCCGCGCTTGGGAGGCTGAGACAGGAGGACCGCAGGTTCGAAGCCAGCCTCGGCTACTGAGTGAGGCTCTCAGCAACTTAGTGAGACCCTGTTTCCAAATAAAGTGTAAAATAGGTCTGGGAGTACAGCCCGGAGGTAGAAAGCCCCTGGGTTCCACCCCCAGGATTGAAAAAAAATAAAAATAAGAAGGCAGCAATTACCCATCCTTAGCAAACATGGGCACAGTGGTCCTTGTGAGCAGAAACACCCCACCCAGGAGGACCCTGAGGAGGCGGGACTCGCCCTCCACACACGCAGACTCCGCGCCGGGCATTGCAGGCCAGTTTTCTCATGATTAAATTCCACGTAGCGTCCACCCAAGAGCCCTCGATTACAGGGAGAAAAGACCTAGACCAGTACCTACTTTATTTACTTATGGTAGATACTGAGGATTGAGCCCGGGGCGCTCTATCACTGAGCTACAGTCCCAGCCCTTTTTATTTATTTATTTTTTATTTATTTTATTTTATTTTATTGGTGGTACTGGGGTTCCTGGAAGCCCTTCTACCTCCGGGCTACACTCCCAGACCTATTTTTTTAAATATATTTTTATTTATTTATTTATTTATTTATTTATTTATTTATTTGGTGGTACTGGGGTTCCTGGAAGCCCTTCTACCTCCGGGCTACACTCCCGGACCTATTTTATTTTTGGAAACAGGGTCTCTTAAGCCAGCGTGGCTGGCTTCGAAACTGCGCGACCCTCCAAGCACGGGGATTACAAGCGGGCGCCACCACGCCCGGCTTTTATTTTTCTTTTGGAAACAGGGTCTCTTAGGGCTTCTGAGGGTCTCACCAAGTGGCTGAGGCTGGCCTCAAACTTGTGATTCTCCTGCCTCAGCCTCCTGAGTTGCTGGAACAACAGGCATGCACCACCACTTCCAACTAGATTAGTACCTTCTACACTGATGCCGGAGACGTGTGTGTGTGTGTGTGTGTGTGTGTGTGCGTGTGTGTGTGTGTGTGTGTGTGTATGTGTGTGTGTGTGTCCCGGGTTGCTTGGTAGAATGTGTTTCACACTGTGGGACATGATCAGTGATCCCTGAGTCCCTAGGCCAGATGGTTATGTACCCAAAAAACATTCTGGTCATTGCAAAGATACACGACCAGGTTGATTTTCTTTTACCCCTAAGCTGAGAGACCCTGAAACCGAGGTCTGTGCCTGATCAGTGATCCTTCCAACCGAGATGGGATGGCCCCATAAGAAGCCCTGTGTGAGCCGGGCGTGGGGGCGCACGCTTGTCATCCCAGCATCCGGGAGGCTGAGACGGGAGGATCGCGGTTCGCGGACAGCCTCAGCTACTTAGTGAGGCCCTCTGCAACTCAGTGAGACCCTGTTTCAAAATAAAGAATAAAAAATTGGGCTGGGGCATGTAGCTTGGAGGTTGAATGTCCCTGGGCTCAATGTCTAGCACTGCAAAAATAAATAAATAAATAATAATTAAATAATTTTAAAAAGAAGCCCCATATGGAACAGCCTCTGGTATAACAGCCTTGTTCTGCCCACTGTATAGAAAAGAATGATATTGCGGCTTCAAGGCCCAGTGCAAATGGTCTCTGTGGAGACACCCTCGGTCCTCATGGGTAGGTGGTAGACACTTTAAAAAACAGGCTTTGAGAGACAGGTCACCCACAATGGGCCCAGAGGAATACTGCGTGTTGTCTCTAAGGCCCTTAACCTATTTGGACATCGGCTCTTTTTAAGGAAGGCTGGGAGGGAGCCAGGGAGGCAGGATCTTTGCTTTTTTTAATTTTTTTTTATATATCTGTGTTTCTCTATTTGCAATAAAAAGGTGGTAGCCAGTACTCCCCAGTACTTGGGAGGATTGCAGGTTCAAGGCCAGTCTCAGCAACTTAGCGAGAGCCTGTTTTAAAAATAACAAATAGCCAGGTGTGCTGGCACACGCCTGTGATCCCAGGACTCGGGAGGCTGAGACGGGAGGATCGCAGTTCGCGGACAGCCTCAGCTACTTAGCGAGGCCCTCGGCAACTTAGCGAGACCCTGTCTCAAAATAAAGAATAAAAAAGGGGCTGGAGGTGTAGCTCAGAGGTAGAAAGTCTCTGGCTTCCGATTCCCAGTACCCCACCACACACACACACACACATACATACACAGAAAGGAAGAGCTGTGTTTGTGCGTTTATAAGATTTAAAGTGGAGATAAAAAGAGTTGGCCAAATCACGTCTCAGCAGTAAAAATTCACATCTCCCCGGAATAAAGTGGAAACTATGTTCCCGTGTATATTGCTACATATCTGGAGGTGGCCTGACACTGCGGTTGGTCACCACGCCAGGGAGAGTGGGTTCGAAACAGGTCATAGGAGCTTATACAGAGTGGATACGCTGAGCAAATCCGTGATCCACATCCCAGGTGGAGGGCCGCAAGACAGCCCGGACCCCGTCCCGCTACTCAGAACAGTGCGATTTCAAACGCATCAATTGTGTATTTTTAGAATTTCCCCATTTAGTATTTTTGGGCCATGGTTGACCACAGGGGCAAAGGACGCCCCAGGCCACTGAGGCTCGGCATTCCGCTCTCTTTCTTTTTATATTTTCCTTTTCCAAAAAAAAAAAGTACTGTGGCTGGGCGTGGTGGCGCACGCTTGTAATCCCAGTTCTTGGGAGGCCGAAACAGGAGGAGCGCAGGTTTGCGGCCCGCTTCAGCTACTTAGTGAGGCCCTCTGCAGCTTAGTAAGACCCTGTTTCAAAATAAAAAATAAAAAGTAAGACTGGGGATATAATTTGGAGGTAGAATGCCCCTGGGTCCAATCCCCAGTACCACAAAATAAAAATTTTTTTAATTAAAAAAATAAATAACCAACGTGGCCAGCATGGTGGTGGTGGTGCACACCCGTAATCCCAGTACTTGGGAGGCTGAGACATGAGAATCGCAGGTTCAAGGCCAGCTTCAGCAACTTAGCGAGGCCCTCGGCAACTTAGTGAGACTCTGTTTCCAAATAAAGAATAAAAAAATAAGGCTGGGGGTGTCGCTCGGAGGTAGAACGCCCCTGGCTTCCTTCCCCAGTAACGCAAAAAGAAAATAAAACATTCCGTGAAGAACTGAGTGTGGTGGTGCACACCTGTAATCCTAGTACGTGGGAGGCTGAGACAGGCGAATCACAGGTTCATGGCCGGCCTCAGCTACTTAGTGAGGCCCTCCATAACTTGGTGAGACCCTGTTTTTAAATAAAAAATAAATATAGGACTGAGGGTGTCGTTTGGTGGTAGGAGGCCCCTGGGTTCCATCCCCAGCACCACAACACACACACACACACACACACACACACACACACACACACACACACAAAACGAAATAGAGGAAGAAGGCTGGGGGAGGGGGAGAAGGAGGCTTAATGAAAAAACTAGTTCAAATAATGTCCATAGATGAAGGTCTCTCTTAGAATCGAAAACACGTCCAGGGAGGAGCGGGAGGGCGGGATACAGAGGGGACACTGGAAATACCCCGTGCACGGATGTTTGCGTCACTTTGGACCTCATTATGGAGTACCATTATAATGCACCAATAAAAGCCTATTAAAAAAATAACACGGGCCGGGCGCGGTGGCGCGCGCTTGTCATCCCAGCCTTCAGGAGGCTGAGACTGGAGGATCGCGGTTCGAGGCCAGCCTCAGCTCCTTAGTGAGGCCCTTTGCGACTCAGTGAGACGCTGTTTCAAAATCAAGAATAAAAATTGGGCTGGGGGTGTAGCTCGGAGGTAGAGTGTCCTGGGTTCCATTCCCAGTACTGCAAAAAGAAAACGAAAAAAAAAATTAGAAAAGAAAAAGAAAATAACGTGGGAACCAAGAGCACCCATTACGGGTGAAAGAGGAAGTTTCAGCGTGAACCCTAAGATCAGGGAGAGCTACACTGGGCTTCAACTTTGCTTCAATTTATCAGCCGTGCGCCATGGGGGAAGTCATGTAACTCCCCCACGTTTCAAGCCTTCTGCTTTTTTGGTCCTGGGGACGGAACCAGGGGCATTCTACCTCCAAGCTACACCCCCGGCCCGATTTTTTATTCTTTACTTTGAAACAGGGTCTTACTGAGTTGCCGAGGGCCTCACTAAGTAGCTGAGGCTGTCCGCGAACTGCAATCCTCCTGTCTCAGCCTCCCAAGTACCGGGGTTGCAGGCGTGGACCACCACGCTGGGCTTTTGTCCTCTGGGTACTTACCTTTAAAAACGCAGAGGCAGAAGGTCACTTGCGTGTGGTTAAACCAGGAGGCAACCCGCAGTGACAGTCACTTTTTCTGTTTTGCTTTTGGTTTGTAAAGATCGGCTTCTCAGTTCCTTTCGACTTTGTGCGACTGTTCAAATCTAGAAAACAAAATGCCTTCAGGTAGCGGGATTTTTAAACGTGCCCCTCCCCTCTTCTCAGATGGCTCCTTATTGCCTGGAAAATCTCAGGTTCCATCTACTAATGCAGGGACAAACAGAACCTCAGTGTCATTCAGACTGAGAAATGATGGCTGGTTTTCTCTTTTCTCTCCAGAAAAGAGAAAAGAAAAAATAATCAACCCTGGAACGAGGAGCCATCTCTGTTTCCCTGGCAAGGCCAGCCTGCCGTCGCTGCCCGCCTCCCAGCCCACTTCCCGGTACCAACGCACACAGAGCCACTAGGGTTACCTACATCAAGGCCAAATGTCCAGGTTTATTTATGTAATTTTTTTTTTTTGCAGTACTAGGGATAGAACCCTAGGGGCATTCTACCTCCACGCTACACCCCCAGCCCTAATTTTTATTCTTTATTTTGAAACAGGGTCTCACTGGGTTGCAAATGGCCTAAGTAGCTGAGGCTGTCCTATCCTCCTGTCTCAGCCTCCCGAATGCTGGGATTACAAGCATGTGCCACCATGCCCGGCTCTCCTTACCCAGGAATGCTTATCAGAAAATCTGTATTCCCTTCAGGACTCCCTTCAAGCTTTTGTAATTACTGTGATGTAATAAATAAAGTTGTGTTTGTGACCTTGTCTTGCAGACCTGGTGTGACCCGGCTGGAGGCCTCTACCGGGCCATCACATCCTCTTCCGACCCAGTTCCTCATTGCAGGTTGTCTCTGTGTCTTTGAATCCAGCGCTCGGGGTCTCGGGACCCCGGCACCCCTCTCTTTTCTCCACCCAGCCTCCATCCTCTGAGAGCATCTCCGTGGTGGTGACACCCGCAGCCTCTGTACCTGCCACCTTCCTCCCAACAGCTCTCTGTTCAGCCCCCACCCCCAGCCATCTTCCTAGAAAACCCTGAATCTGAGAGTCTTCCAGCCCTGTTTAAAAAAGGTCCTGTCAACTGAAATCAGAAAATCCCAATAAAGCCGGGCGTGGTGGCGCACGCTTGTAATCCCCGCGCTTGGGAGGCGGAGACAGGAGGATCATGCAGGTTCGAAGCCAGCTGCGAGCGCTGGCTTAGGAGACCCTGTTTCTAAATAAAAATATAAAATAGGCCTGGGAGTGTAGCCCGGATGTAGAAGGGCTTCCAGGAACCCCAGTACCACAAAAAAAAAAGAAAGAAAATCCCAATAAGACACGCATATCTGTGTTTATAGTGACACGATACAGTAGCCAATTATGGAACCGACCTAGGTGTCCATCCACAGATTACAAAATGATGGGAAAGACACACGATGGAATTTTACTCAGCAATCAAGAAGAAGAAAACCATGCCCTTTGTAAGAAGATGGAAAGACCTGGAGAACATTAGGTTAAGTGAGATCAGCCAAGCATGGAAAGAAAAGGGACCTATGATTTCTCTAATATGCTCAAGCTAGGGAGTATTTGGGATACAAGAACTTCAGGTGATGGAGGAGACCCTCGGTGGAGCCGGGGAGGAAGGGGAGGGGAGGAGGAAGACTGAGGCCCATCAGTGGAAGTACTGCCACTGACTGTGTGATACATGGGCCATTGTCAATCTGGGTACTGGGTATGGGGAGGGAGGGAACTGTGTGCCTGGGTATCACTGTCATCATGGTTTACACTGTGATACGCGACTATAACACACCAATGAAGAAGAAGACGATTAAGTCATTTGCAGGAAAATGGATAGACCTGGATAGCGTTAAGTGAGACGGGCCTGTCACAAAAATGGCGCACGCTTGCAATCCCAGCATTTGGGAGGCTGAGACTGGAGGATCGCGGTTTGCAAACAGCCTCAGCTGCTTAGCGAGGCCCTCTGCAACTCAGTGAGACCCTGTTCCCAAATAAAGAATAAAACATAGGGCTGGGAGTGTAGCTCGGAGGTAGAATGCCCCAGGGTTCTATCCCCAGTACTGCAAAAAAAAAAAAAAGAAAAAAAAGTGAAGGGTTATATGTTTTCTCTAATATGGGCAAGCTAGTGATTAATGGGATACCAGAGGGTCTTCGGATAATGGAGAAGAAACTTCAGGAGCCAGGGAGGTGGTCTAGGGGAAGAGGAGGGAGAGGGAGGATCATTGAAGGAATTACTGCCGACTCCATTGTGTACATAGGTGGGAATACCAATGCCCATCTCAACACCCTGTATGGGGAAGGCGTTGGATGAGGGAGCTGCGGGGAAGCCCGCCAAGGGCTGTGGGCATGTATGTTACCATCACTATAGTTTACATTTTGATGTGAGACTACAGTTCAGCAATAAAAACACACACACAAAAAGAAAATGTCCCATCAGTCAAGGAACAGAATCTTTCGCCTGTGATACACCTGTCATGATCTCACCCCAAACTTTTTTTTTCCTGCTATCTTTGACTCTCCCCTTTTTCTTCTTTCTACTTCGTGGCCTCAGTCGGACAAGCATTTGTGTTTTTTTTTATTCATCTCTGCCTTTGTTCAAACTTTCTCCCTACCTAGAATGCCCCAACCCCACATCTTTACCTAACCAACTCCTATTCATCTTACGGTGCCCAGCGAGTTTAAGAGCCATCTCCCCTGTGAATTGCGCTCATGTCTCCACCTCTGAATTCAAGCCCTTCCCTCTGCTAAGCTCCTGTTGTCCCGTTACCGGGCTCCATTTTTTGTGCCATAGCAGGAAACCAGCTCTTACTATGAAAAATGAATTGTCCAACAACAAATCAGACCACCTCTATGACGTGGACAAATTCTTAGAAACAAGCAAACCATGAAAACTGACCCAAAAGGAAACAGAAAGTCCAAGTAGCCCTAGAACATGGTCAGAGGTCAAATCAGTCATCAAACATCTCTTAACAAAGAAAAGCCAACACTTTAGCCTTCACCAGGGAACACCAGCAAATAGTTAAAGAGGAATTAACATCAGCCAATCCTTCCTAAATTACGTCTCTCTCTCTCTCTCCCTCCCTCTCTGATACTGGGGATGGAACCCAAGGGAATTTTACCTCTGAGCTACACCCTCAGCCCTATTTTTATTCTTTATTTTGAAACAGGGTCTCACTAAGTTGCAGAGGGTCTCACTAAGTAGCTGAGGCTGTCCGCGAACCGCGATCCTCCTGTCTCCGGCTCCCAAATGCATGTGCCACCACACCCAGCTTAAACTCTTCTTAAAACAGAAGAGGAGGAAAAACTTCCTCACATATTCTTTGGGGTCAGCATTACCCTGACACAGAAGCCAGACAAAGACATCACGAGAAAATCACATGCCCCTCAGAGCAGGATGTGCGTGTTTGTGTCTCATACATCTTTGGTCGTTGGCATCTGGCACACAGACAAAAGAGAAGTATCTTTATTTACTAGTGGTTTAACGGATAAGCATGCACCTGTTTGTACTGGAGAAGGTCGTACAAAAGTTTTACATCCTAAATTAGTATTTTTTTAATCCACCAAGGAAGATCTTTTGTGAGACAGAGAGGAGATATGGGGAGAGAGGGAGAGGTTTCTTAGCTTGTTACTGTGTCTATTACTGGTCATCTACAGTTCCCACTGGGGTCAGCATCACGACTCAAGCATGCAACGCACACCATCCTGTCTAAGCAGGAACAGTCTGGCCAGGTGTGGTGGCACACACTTGTCGTCCCGGTGAGGCTGCGGCAGGGGGATCCCAAGTTGAAGGTCAGCCTGAGCAACTCAGACTCCATCTCAAAATAAAAAGGGTCAAGTATGCAGCTCAGTGGTAGAGTGCTTGAACTGAGTTCAATCCCCAGTGAAGAAAAGGAAGAAGAGGAGGAAGAGGAGGAGGAAGAGATGGAAGAAGGAGAAGGAGAAGGAGGAGGAGGAGGAAGAGATGAAAGAAGGAGAAGGAGAAGGAGGAGGAGGAAGAGGAAGAGGAGGAGATGAAAGAAGAAGGAGGAAAAGGAGGAGGAGGAGAGGAGAAGAAGAGGAGGAGGAGGAAGAGATTAAAGAAGGAGAAGGAGGAGAAGGAGGAGGAGAAGAAAGAAATGGAAGAAGGAGAAGAAGGATAAGGAGGAGGAGAAGAAGAAGAAGAGGAGGAGGAGGAGGAAGAGATGGAAGAAGGAGAAGAAGGAGAAGGAGGAGGAGGAGAAGAAGAGGAGGAGGAGGAGGAAGAGATGAAAGAAGAAGGAGAAGGAGGAGAAGGAGGAGGAGGAGAAAGAGATGGGAGAAGAAGGAAAAGGAGAAGAAGAGAAAGAGGAGGAGGAGGAGGAAGAAGAGGAGGAGGAGGAGGCATTCTTTGTGACTCTTTGCCAAAAAGTTAGAATAGCCTTTGAGTATAAAAAAAAAAAAACTGGCTTCTATATTTCATGCTGCTGGGATACCAGGGATAAATGTGGTAGTTTCTTTGCATTTTGAACCTGTGCAATCCTCCTGTCTCAGCCTCCCAAGCACGGGGATTACAAGCGTGCGCCACCGCTCCCGGCTCCTATGATTAATATTTGATGACTGAGTCTTTCTCTTTTCTTTCTTTTCTTTTTTGGTACTGGAGATTGAACCCAGAGGCGACACCTGCAGCCCTTTTTTTTTTCTATTTGGAACCAGAATCTCCCACTAAGTTACAGAGGCTGGCCTCAATCCTGCAATCCTCTTGTCTCAGCCTCCTGAGTACTGGGATTACAGGCATGTGCCACTGCACCTGGCAGGCCTGAGTCTTTCTCAGTGACAGGGGAGGAAACAGGGGCACAGAGAGGTGAGGCATAGTTATCAGGGCTCCAGCTGGGGCTCATCGTGATGACCCTCAGAGCCACAGTCTGAATAAGATGGAAAAGAGAAGCTGTTCGTGTTTTCTGGAGCCTGAGCAAGGTTCCAGCTCCATCCCAGGATTTATCCCAGAGCTGGTTCACCTGGGCTCCTGGCTCTGGAGATCCCAGGCCATGCCTGGGCAGCCCCCTTGCTTTGAACATCTAGCAAAGTTGATGTTCTACACGGGGCAGAGCAAACTCCTCATACCCTGAGCCAGGAAACAGAGAAAACAGAGGAAGAGACAGAGGTCCCACAATCCCCTTCAAGGGCACGCCCCCAGTGACCTACACACCTCCCACTAGGCCCCACCTCTTAAAGGCTCCAGTACCTCCCAGTAGCACCGCCCTGGAGACCAGTCCTTTAACTTTGCCACAAACCTCAGCAGTGCCCAGGGTCCTCTAGTGACTAGGAGTAAATTGATACTAAAAACCCAAACCGAAGGAACTCAAACTCGATGGTCTTTCAGACTAGGAGTAGATTGGTACTAAAATCCCAAACTGAAGGAACTCAAAGTCGATGGTCTTTTAGACTAGGAGTAGATTGATACTAAAAACCCGAACTGAAGGAACTCAAAATCGATAGTCTTTTACACCGACTTACAGAACTCTGTGATTCTAGGGAGCCAGATGCGGCAAAAAGCCACAAACACAGGAGGGCTGCAGCCCGTGGGCAGGGCTGTTGGGTCGCAGAGGTTTTCCTTTCTAAGTTCCTTGAGGTTCACCAGCTTTTGCCATGAACACAGAATCGACCTGGACTTTCTGCTTCTCCTGCAGAAACTTACAGCCAAGTCCTCGGAGCGGTAGTCCAGTGCCAATTTTAAGAGGCTTACTTTGGGCGTTAGAGGCCAATAGCATCATAACTTTACTGCTGTGCAAAGCTGCCGCACGGATGTTACAAGCCAGATGGGGAACATGTCCCTGCCGTCGACCACCGGGAAGCCTGCTGTTCCCAACACGGACCTGGCTGCTGAGGAACGGTTTCACAGGCGATAATTCAGGGTGAAATATGCAAGTTGGCGCCAGCACACTGCCACCTCTGTTTATTGATGGACTTCCTCCCCCTAAGACCTCCCTTTTTCTTTGGCTGAGAGGAAGTAACTCTCAGGTGGGGCTCCGATAGCCACTCAGAAGACACGCGAGGCAGGGTCGCCCATCAAAGACATTTCAGAGGACAGCAGCGTGCCCCTCCTGGGATGAGTCACATGCTCAGGACTTTCTGAACGGTCCTGTGGTTTACAGGCCATGCGTGCACCTGTCCTTATTCAGGCCAGCATCGAGATGAGCTTATTGGCTTCCCCAGGACCACAGCAAGGCACTTTTCAGCCACTGTCTTTGAATCCGGTGCAGACAATGAATGACTCCAGCAGAAACATTGAATGTTTCAGGAATAAGTCAGACGCACCCTGGAAATGTCTCTCTAGACCCTTACTTGGAATTTAATTGAGCAAGAGAGGTTTGTCTTCTCTCTCCACCCCTTGAATTGTATTCCATTAAGCTCGCTGAGCCAAAGTAAGTGTGTGTGGGTAGAAATTCATCTGCTCTAGATTGCCTCCCACCCAGCTAGGCTGCAGCAGTGCACAGCCCTCAGCCTCTAGGTTGGAGTGATTTTATACAGCAAGGGTTGCTGGGTCTGGTGGAGCGTATCTGTAATCCTACTCCTGGGAAGCTGAGACAGGAGGAGCGTAGGTTCTAGGACAGCCTTGGCCACTTAGTGAAACCCTCAGCAAATTTAGCAAGAGCTTAAAAAAAAAAAAGCCGGGCGTGGTGGTGTACGCTTGTCATCCCAGCATTTGGGAGACTAAAACAGGAGGATCATGGTTTGCGGACAGCCTCAGCTACTTAGTGAGGCCATTTGCAAGTCAGTGAGACCCTGTTTAAAAATAAAGAATAAGCCGGGCGTGGTGGAGCATGCGTGTAATCCTCACACTTGGGAGGCGGAGAGAAGAGGATTGCTCTGGTTTGAAGTCAGCCTCACGGGCTTAAAAGTCCATGTTTCCAAATAAAAATGTTTTTAAAAAAATAGGTTTGGGAGTGTAGCCCAGAGGTAGAAGGGTTTCCAGGAACCCCAGTACCACCAAAATAATAATAACAACAACAACAACAACAATAATAATAACAACAACAAAACAACAACAATAAAATAAAGAATAAAAAATAGGGCTGGGAGTGTAGCCCGGAGGTAGAAGGGTTTCCAGGAACCCTAGTACCACCAAAATAATAATAATAATAATAATAATAATAATAATAATAATAATAGAATAAAGAATAAAAATAGGGCTGGGAGTGTAGCTCAAAGATAGAATGCCCCAGGTCCCATCTCCAGCACCACAAAAATTAATAATAATAATAATAATGATGATGATGATGATGATGATGATGATGACTGGCAATGTTGCTCACAAGTAGAGTGCTCCTGGGATCAAGCAAATAAAGTAAGTAGGAAAGTAAAGTAAAGCAGGCTCCAGCCCCTTGGTGGCCAGCGCGGGAATGCTGGAGGAAGAGGTGAACTTGACAGGCCGTGGCTGGAGGTGAGAGAGCTGTGTGCCGCCTACAGCAAGAGCATCGATATCGAGAATCTAATGGATTTTGTTCGGGGCCTGGTGCAAGGAATCAGCCAAGTCCCTTCTGTCCTGATCTGCCTCTTAGATTTTCTGCCTACAAAATATAGGGATTGATCTGAAATTGTGTTGAAGAAATTCAAGACTCTCAGAGGTTTGGTGGGTAAAACAAATGGGTCCCAAGAGCCGGACCAAGAATGGAGGGGAAACGGAAAATGCTCGTTCCTCCTTCAAGAAAACTGATAGGGAGAGTGATGTGGGTCATCCAAAGAGAACAGCGGTGGCTAAGGGGATTGAGCACATGTCCCGGGTACCGTCTGGGAACTCACGCGTTTCTCTTAATGTCCCAATGAGGCAGGTTCTGTCCCTATTTTTTTTTTTTTTTTTTTTTTTGGTGGTGGTGGTACTGGGGTTCCTGGAAGCCCTTCTACCTCAGGGCTACACTCCCAGACCTATTTTATATTTTTATTTGGAAAAAGGGTCTCTTAAGCCAGCGCGGCTGGCTTCGAACCAGCGCCATCCTCCTGTCTCCGCCTCCCAAGCGCGGGGATTACAAGCGTGCGCCACCATGCCCGGTTTCCGTCCCTATTTTATAAATGTGGGATCTGAGCCACAGGGGTGTTTAATAATCAACTGGCGTGGTTTGGGTAAAGGATATCCCCTGGACAATGTGTGTATTGGTAACGCCAAAATGTTCAGCGGTGAAACCACTGAATCATGAAGGTTCTGTCTTGAGGTGCGAATCGATCCATTGATGGATTGATATTTGCGTAGATTTATTAGGTGGTAACTGTGAGCAGCTGGGTTAGGGCCAGAGGCGGGATTATATATGGGGATGTAATCTTGAGGACCATAATCTGTCTCCGGTCCCTTCCTCTCTCCCTCTGTTCCCCGGCTGTTATTCATACCCTGCTGCCAAGATATTTCTGCCTTGAAGGCAGCCAACCATGGACTGAACCTCTGAAAGCATGAATCAAATAAACCTTTCCTTTATGATTTTCCTCTCAGGTGTTTTGATCTTAGAGTCACACCAAGGATAAAGTTAAAGAACCCCTGTGTGGGTCAGATAAGAAACACACAGCCAATTTTCAAACTCTGGACTAAGCGAGCGGTAAAATCTTTAAAGGCCCAATGGGCTAAATCTCTATGGAGAGCAGAGTCTTTGCATAGTAGGAATTCACTACTATGCAAATGGTCAAATAAATATCTTGGAGGGGGGATTGTAGATAAGGAGTGGCATATATTGAGCAGCTAGGTACCAGACTCCACATTAAGGACCCGTGGACCCTCATCCATGACTCAACCCAAACCCATTTTTGGGGGGGGGGGTGGTACTGGGGTTCCTGGAAGCCCTTCTACCTCCGGGCTACACTCCCAGACCTATTTTTTTTTATATTTTTGTTTAGAAACAGGGTCTCTTAAGCCAGCGCGGCTGGCTTCGAACCTGCGCGATCCTCCTGTCTCCACCTCCCAAGCGCAGGGATTACAAGCGCGCGCCACCACGCCCGACTTACCCAGCCCCATTTTGAAGGTGACGGCCTTGAGGTTCTATATATGACCGATCGGGTGAGGATCACAGAGGCAGGAAGTACTGAGCCTCGCTCTGAGCTCCAGGTCTAAACTAGGCTACGGGCTCGAGGAGGAGTTGGTAACCCAAGACCTGCGAGCCCAGCTGGGCCCGCCTTGTGTTCATATACAAATGAGGTCTTGCTGGAATATAGCCGCGCTCATTTATGTACTTAGAGTGACCCACCGGTATCGAAGGATTGGTATCCCAGAGGATACCAAAATATGGATGCTCAGGTCCCTTATATAAAATGAGGTCATGTTATGTAAATAGATGTGTTTTTTATATTGTTTAGGGAATAATGACAGAGATGAAAGTCCCTGCACAGTCAGTTCAGAGGCAACCACAGGGGGCCTAACTACATAACATATGCCAGCAACGTGTAAAATTATTTTCGAGCCGGGGGTGGTGGCGCACGCTTGTCATCCCAGTACTTGGGAGGCTGAGACGGGAGGATCTCAGGTTCACGGCCAGCCTCGGCTACTTAGTGAGGCCCTCCACAACTTAGTGAGACCCCGTTTCAAAATAAAGATTAGAAACTGGCTGGGGGTGTAGCTTGGAGGTAGAATGCCCCTGGGCATTTTATAAATTGAATATGCCACAGGAGTTCTGAAAAGGAAGCTAAGGTGATGGTCTTTAAGAATCCACTTTCCAAACCTCTAAAATTATCACAAGATACAAGAAGAAAGGAAAGAAATATTTTTTGTTTGTTAATTGGGGATTGGATTAAAACCAAGGGCACACTGCCTCTGAGCTATACCCCTAACTCTGTTTAATCCTTTTTTAGTTTTGAAACAGGGTCTCACTAAGTTTCTGAGGGTCTCACCAAGCTGGTGAGGCTGGCCTTACACCTATGATCCTCCTGTTTCAGCCTCCCATGTACTAGGATTATAGGCATGCTCCACCACACCCAGCTAAAATCAATTATTAAAGTACACAGAGTGATTTTTTTTTAAAGAAGATTTATAACTTGCCCATTTATCTCCGCAGTGGAAAGAAGTTTCTCTCTACCTGTGTGAAATAAAAACCAGCAATTCAGTCAATGTTTTGCAGCCAGGGACATTAAAAAAATAAAAAATATTATGACTCAGGCTGGGTTGGTTCCTAGAGAAGTTAATATATACAGGATCTGTACTGAACACCTCAATCTGAAAATTATGCTAACGTGTCACAGGACATTAATTTTTTCAAGATCATTGGGCAATTTGTGAATACACAATTTACTTTTCTTTGGCCTGCGGGTTGTCAAGTAAAAACTCCAAGGACCCACGCAGAAGCGGTCAGGCCCCACAAGGACACGGATACCTAGTCCAGGCTCCATCAGCCTGAGGTCACACTCCTCTGTTCCCCAGAGGGAGGCCAAGCAAGGCAGCCCATTGGTCAGCCACTCCCCGAGCTGGCCCCGCCCCTGGGCCGTCATTGGCCAAGTATTTCACCATCGAGGTCAGAGAGACAGAGCTTGGATTGAGTCCAGCTGGCAAAGTTTCAGGTCTCCAAAGTGGCCTATGGCTGGCAAGAGGCCCAGGGTTCAAATGGGGATTAAGAAAGTTTGAGGAAGGAAGGCTGGGTGTGGTGGGCACGCTTGTAATCCCAGCATTAGGGAGGCGGAGACCGGAGGAGGATCCTGGTTCAGGGACAACCTCAGCTACTTAGTGAGGCCCTCTGCAACTCAGTGAGACCCGGTTTCAAAACAATAAAGAATAGAAAAATGGGGCAGGGGCTGTAGTTCGGAGGTCTAATGCCCCTGGATTCCATCCCCAGACCCGGAAAAAAAAAAAAAAAAAAAAAAAAGAATAAGCCGGGCGTGGTGGCGCACCCTTGTAATCCCTGCACTTGGGAGGCGGAGACAGGAGGATCACGCAGGTTCGAAGCCAGCCCAGCCTGGTTTAAGAGACCCTGTTTCCAAGTTTAAAAATATTTTTTAAAAAGGTCTGGGAATGTAGCCCGGAAGTAGAAGGGTTTCCAGGAACCCCAGTACCACCAAAATAAATAAATAAATAAATAAATAAATAAATAAATAATAAAAATAGGGCTGGGAGGTGTAGGTTTCTTCAAGAAACCTCTCTCTCTCTCTCTCTCTCTCTCTCTCTCTCTCTCTCTCACACACACACACACACACACACACACACAACCTTGGACAAGTCTTTTGTTACCCCTTCCCCATAGATGCAAGGCCAGGATGATAGTTCTCGCAGAGCGGCGTTGCCACGAGTATCCAAGGAGATAGTGTTTGTGAAGCACAGAACTCTGTTCCCAGCATGGAAAGTATAACTCAGAATGAATGCAGTCAAGACCTTCAGCACATGAAAGATAATAAGCTTAAATCCTCCCCCTGCCTCGAGACACAGAGGGGGAGATGCAATGTTTGCTTTCAGTGAGCTCACAGCCTTGACTTAGCCGGAAGAGAAGAAAGCCCATGGAAAGAGACAGCCATCGAGAGAGGCAGTCTATAATTATGTGAGTCAGGATGCTTCCAGAAAGACATAGCAACTCAATTTAGCTTTTAAGATGCACTTACTGCCCCCATGAAATGGAAGAGTCCGTTTAATTTTAATTTTAAGCTGTCAATCTAAGATGCCCAGGTCGGAGCAAAGGTTAAGATCTTGAGATGGATACATCTTCAGGTCTGGTGTGATCAGGAGGCACCCACATTAAAGGCTTCACATCAGGACAAATGGTTTGTCAGGCTGCCCTCATAAATCGGAAATGTAACTCACAGATAATGTGGTCTACCTACCGCGTGCTTTAATAGGAAGCCAACAGCTGGGCACCGTGGTGCGCACCTGTAATCTTAGGACTTGGGAGGGGGAGACAGGAGGATCAGAGGTGGGAGGCTAGTCTCAGCAGAGACTCAGTTTCAAAATAAAAATGAAACAGGTCTAGGATGTAGTTCAGGAGTAGAATGCCTCTGGGTTCAGTTCCTAGGGGGAAAAACAAGGAAGGAAGGAAGGAAGGAAGGAAGGAAGGAAGGAAGGAAGGAAGGCAGGCAGGCAGGCAGGCAGGCAGGCCGGCCAATATAGTTCCTGTCTATAATATAAAGACAATAAATCTATAATGAAAATACACATTGTAATCTATAAATAGTCACACATGGCTCCACTGGAAGATGTAACCAAGTCACCAAAACTTCTGCTTCTAAGAGATCCAACACAGGAGGTAGCTGACCATCGTCAACAGTTTTACTTTCTACTTAAATAATTAGAATAATGGCATTGTGCACATGCTTATGAGCTCAGTACCTGGGAGGCTGAGACAGGTTCAAGGCCAGCCTCAGCAACTTAATGAGACCCTCAGAAACTTAACGAGACCCTGTTTCTAAAAAAGGGAAGAACCGGGCGTGGTGGCGCACGCTTGTCATCCCCGCGCTTGGGAGGCGGAGACAGGAGGATCGCGCAGGTTCGAAGCCAGCCGCGCTGGCTTAGGAGACCCTGTTTCCAAATAAAAATATAAAATGGGTCTGGGAGTGTAGCCTGGAGGTAGAAGGGTTTCCAGAAACCCCAGTACCACCAAAGGAAAAAGAGGAAAGAAAGAAAGAAAGAAAGAAAAGGAAAGAAAAGGAAAGAAAGGAAGGAAAGAAAGAAAGAAAGAAAGAAAGAAAGAAAGAAAGAAAGAAAGAAAGAAAGAAAGAAAGAAAGAAAGAGAAAGGTAGGGGGTATAACTTGCAGGTAGAATGCCCGAGTTCAATTTCCAGTACAAAGAAAGGGAAGAGGTGCCGATGTTATATTCTGGATCCTAAAGGGAGTTTGTGACTCAAGAGAGCCGTGCCATTGTGGTTTAGAGACCTTTTAGGAAATCGACTCTGGGTTTGGAGTAGAGATGCAGTGCGTTGTCATGTTTTAACTCTGTGGAGTCGAGAACTTCTTTGGGGAAGATAAAGTCAATGTACTTTCTCCAGTTCCTCCCAGACTGAATGACGAGCAATAGACCTCGACACTGTCCAGGCGCAGCTGTGGATTGAAAAGAACTCCCAAGACAGTAGAGCCACGAAGAGGTTTATTTAGAAAAGCAAGAAATACGTGCTCAAGGGAGAGCGCGGGCCATCGCCAGAGTTCATGGCTCCTGTCCTATAAAGAACAGGACATTTTATCCTGTCCTTACACTTTATTGTATCCTATAAAGGATAGGAGGCTTTTGTGAGGAGTGGGTAGGAGGAGGTATAAGAGGAAGACATCGGTTCTGAGTCACAAGAGGATTCAGGTGTCTTGGTCATCTCCTGGGTCCTGATGGGGCTTCAGCTGGGCTTGTGACTGGGACGTATCTTTCAGGTTGCAACAACAAGCTGGGGCCTGTTGGTGTCTGCAGTCGGAACCCTTGTTCTTAGGGCTCCCTGAGGCCTTCCTGGCCTTGTCCCAAAGGTAAGCAAGACAACCACTGAGATGACAAAGGTGCTAGACATCCCTTGCAGTGGTTTTCAAGATACCCTGATTTTCTAAAGTACTTCAACAGGTAACAGCAAACATTCTTGAAACAAAAGAAAAAAGTAAAATTCCTCAGCAAAGAAATAGGGCAGCTGAGAAAATAGATGGAAGGTAAAAGGAGGTAAAATCATAGAACTAATAAGCACTGTAACTGAAACAAAGACCTCAGTGGGTTGGTTCACCACAGAATCGAAGGGAAAGAGGAAGGAATTCCGATATGGCACAGTAGTAATGACCCAGCCTGAACCACAGAGAGAAAATAACCTGAAAAAAAAATTAAACATGGACTCAGGGGATTATGAGACTCTAATAAAATATCTAACATCTGTGTATTTAAAGTTTTGGAAGAGAGAAGGACTAAGAAGTCGGAAAAGTACTCAAATAATACTTAAAAACTTTCCAAATATGTCAAGAGACAGAAATATACTGAATATTCGAGAATCAGAGCAAACCAGTGACCTCATTAAGCTTCTTCAAAGGTAAAAATAAAGGAAAAGAAAAAAAAAGAAAGCAGACACAGAAATTGGACACTGTGGCTACAGGAGGCAAAAATTCAAACGACGGCTGACTTCATATTAGAAACCATGGAAGCCGGAGGGAAATGGTACGATGTTGTCTGAGTACGGAAAGAAAACAAGTGTCAACCCAGAATGCTCTGCTCAGCAAAAGTCCTGGGGAAATCAAGATGCTTTTAGATGCAGGTAAATTTGTTACCAGAGGACCTATCCTAAAAGAAGGGTATGAAAGCCTTTCTAAGCAAGAAAGAAAAAAAATAAGACACTTTGGAACATTGGTGAAATAGAAGAAACACAATAAGCGAAAGTGTGGGTAAGTACAAAGGGTTTCTCTTATCCACTCGGGTTTCTAGATTATGTTTAGCAACTGAAGCTGACGTTTTAACACTTCTACACGTATATAAAATAGATAGCTAGCCGGGCGTGGTGGCGCGCGCTTGTCATCCCAGCATTCGGGAGGCTGAGACAGGAGGATCGCGCTTCAAGGCCAGCCTCAGCTACTTACCGAGGCCCTCCGCAACTCAGTGAGACCCTGTTTCAAAATGAAGAATAAAAAATAGGGCTGGGGGCGTAACTTGGAGGTAGAATGCCCCTGGCTTCCATCCCCAGTACCACAAAACAAAAATTTAAAAATAGAAAAAAAATAAATATCCGAGTTAACTATATTATAAATTGGGGGAGAATGTGTTATGCTCCTTTTAACATAGGAGGTAAGTAAAATTTCTAAACTTCGGCTGGTGAAGTAGGCGCGGGGCTGGCGGGTGACGTTTTTACACGGAACATCTGACTTTTACGAATGATTGCTGAATTTTGATAGATCTCGGCACCAGAAGACTCCGCAGCAGTGCCATAAGAGAAGCTAGCGCTGTGCATAAAATCATGGGGGAAAAAAATGTCACAGATGGGACGTTGAGCGGAGGAAGCCAGCCCCAAAGAATACTTGCTGGAGGCTCCCATTTATTTTGAAAATCTGGAATGAACAAAACTAATCAACAGTGATGAATCTGGGATGAAAATTGCTTTGGAAGATTATTGCCTGGGAAGGGCACAAAAGAACTTGTCCCAGCAGGGGACAGGAGAATTTTCTGCATCTTAGGGTATGAATTGATTTTTGGAACCGAGGACTGAATCCAGGAGATTTCTACCTCCACACAATACCCGCAGCCCTATCTTTGTGTATTTGAAAACAGGGTCCCCTGAGTTGCTGAGAGTGTCCCCAAGTTGCTAAGGCTGGTCTCAAACCTGCGATCCTCCCGCCTCAGCCTCCCAAGAACTGGGATTACCACCACGCCCAGCCATTTTCTACGCCGTGATCCAGGAGGTGGCTCTGCAGGCGGCCGTGCACACGATACTCCACCTGGGGAGGGGTCCTGACAATCCCACTGTAGGCTGAAGATATCATTAGGTCATAAACGCACTGAGCATGCCTGCCAAGTTCTGAAGATTATGACTTAGCCATAAGCACCCTGTGGAACGTCAACTGTTCCCCTGGTGCTGGGAGGGCTGAGCAGGAGCCGTGGTCGCTACCTCCGCCCTGCATTGCGAGAGAGGATGGCACCGCACATCACGAGCCCAGGAAAAGATCTAAATTCCAAATTCCCAGCCTGGCTTCTCCTGAATGTGTATAACTTTAACACCAGCACACAGTCAAGTCATCCTGAGTCAAATCACTGCGAGATGGGACCATCTGTGCGTGTAAAGATGATCGAGCTGTGGGCTTAACATGTGTGTCCTTACTGCCTACAAGTTACGCCTTTATTTTTTATCGTTTTTAATTTTCTTGGTACTGGGGATTGAACCCAGAGGCATTATTCCTTTGAGCTACATCCCCGGTCCTATTTTAATTTTTATTTGGAAACAAGGTCTCGCTAGGTTGCTGAGAATCTCACTACTTGCTGAGGCTGTCCTCAAACCTACGATCCTCCTGTCTCAGCCTCCCAAGTACCGGGATTACAGGTGTGTGCCACCACGCTCGGCTAGAGTTAAGCCTTTAAAAATGCCAGCAAGTGGGGGTTGCCTGTGTCCTCCAGGAGCCTGGTAACCCCCGTGTAGACTCTCCCAGGTTGCCGTGTCCACGGTTCAAATCCCAGCAGCGTGAGCCTGCGGGGAACCTGTTTTCCCAGATGATGCCATTCAGGAGAAAATGAAATATAATTGTCCTCTGATTTATACCACAGTTTTGTTTCCAGAGAACTGCACAATTACAGCACACACCTCCGTGAACACTCACCCCGTAATGAAAGCCAGGCAGGAGAGTCAGATCATGAAACCCCTTCTGCAAAGCCCCGAGCCCTCCCAAGCCACCGTCCTGCCCACCGAAGGGCTCCTCTGTCCTGACTGCTATCGCCGCCGCCGGCGACTTCTGCTTGGTCTTGAGCCTTGAGACGTGGGCCCTTTCAGGATATGCCTCCCGGTGACTGGCTTGTTCCACTCACACAATGCTTGTGAAATTCACCTCTGCTGTTATGTGAAGCAACTGCTTGCTTTTATTTTTCTATGGTATACGATTGAATAAAAACACCACATTCTTATGACTCATTCTACCACTCAAGGACATATGACCTCCCTCTCCTCCTCCTCCTCCTCCTCCTCCTCCTCCTCCTCCTCCTCCTCCTCCTCCTTCTTTCTCTCTCTCTCTCTCTCTCTCTCTCTCTCTCTCTCTCTCTCCCACACACACACCTTTCTTTTAAAAAATTGAGCTGCAGTGACGCACACCTGTAATCCCAGTGCTTAGGAGGCTGAGATAGAAGGATTACAGGTTCGAGGTCAGCCTCAACAACTTAGAGAGCCCTTCAGCAACTTAGCAAGGCCCTGTTTCAAAAAATAAAATTAAATAGGACTAGAGGTGAAACTCAGAAGTAGAACTCCCCTGGGTTGAATCTCCAGTATCAAAAATAAAAGGAAAAAAAATCAAAGAAAAAGAAAAAAGAAGGATACTGGGCTGTTGTGAACAACCTCGTGTGGGTCTTTGGTGAAGACATACAAGTATACACCCGGGAGCGGAACTGTGTCGGATCGGATTGTAGGGTGGGTAATCTGGTTTTATTTTTTAGTTAGTTAGTTTGTTTGTTTGTTTATTGTGGTACTGAAAATGGAACCCAGGGTCATTCCAAGCTACACCCCAGCTCTATTTTTTATTCTCTATTTTGAAACAGGGTCTCACTAAGTTGCAGAGGGACTTGCTAAGTAGCTGAGGCTGGCCAGGAACCTGCGATCCTCCTGTCTCAGCCTCCCAAGTACTAGGATTACAAGTGTGCTCCACCATGCCTGGCCCTGTGGTGGTTTTAATAGAACAGAAAGCACCCTACTATCTTCCAAAGACTTTGGTTTGGTCCCCATCCTCAAGTCAACCAAAAACACGTGGCAACTTTCCAGACTCCACCCGAGGGGCCACACTGCCTCTGCTGAGTGACAAGGGTCAATGTATCATGGGTCCCAGGGTCTGAGGGACGCGAAACACCTGTCTGTCCACAAAACCAGCGATGGAGTGGGAGCCGCATCTGATTGGCCAGATCTTGGTCACGTGGTCATCTTGGAGTGGTTCTTGGAGGTGAAGCCATCTCCATCTACAGTGCTTCTGTGAGGACTGAGATGGGGGGTGTGCAAAAGAGAAATCAGTAGGAGAACTCCCGGGTAGCAGGATTACACCCCCGCTCGCTACAAAGGTCAGATGCTAAACCGTGTGATGTAGGCAGCTCTCTAGAAGAGCTGGAAAATTCGAAGGATTCCAGAATCGGGATGTAAGCAGAAGTTAGAAGGCAAATCTTAGAAGGTGACATTTACCAGGGATAAATATAAAAGCTTTACACTTAGGTCTTAAAAAATGGCATGAATATAAGATGGATTTTTTTTTTACAATATAAGATGGATTTTTTGTACAAAAAGTTGCTTGGAGTAAAATAAACAGAATATATATATATATATATATATATATATATATATATATATATATATATAATTTTTTTTTTTCAATGCGAGCCCTGAGAGCATTATTATGGGCACAAAAGCTAATACCTTTTTAGGCTATATTAGCAGAGACTTAGGGTCCAAATGAGGGGCGTGATGGTGCCACATTTGAAGACTGAATTTGGTCCTTGTCCTCTTCAAATTATAAAGAAGAACTGGGGATGGTGGCACACGCTTGTAATCCCAGGACTTGGGAGGCTGAGACAGGAGGATCACAGGTTCAAGGACAGCCTCAGCTACTTAGTAAGGCCTTCCACAACTTAGTGGTCTTGGTCTCCATACTCCATACATATTTGAAACCCTGTTTCAAAATAAAAAAATAAGAGCCGGGCATGGTGGCACACGCTTGTAATCCCAGCATTCAGGAGGCTGAGAGAGGAGGATCTTGGTTTGTGGACAGCCTCAACTACTTAGTGAGGCCCTCTGCAACTCAGTTTGACTCTGTTTAAAAATAAAGAATAAGCCGGGCGTGGTGGCACACGCTTGTAATTCCCGCACTTGGGAGGCTGAGACAGGAGGATCGCACAGGTTCGAAGCCAGCCTCAGCTACTCAGTGAGGCTCTCAGCAATTTAGTGAGACCCTGTTTCCAAATAAAACATAAAATAGGTCTGGAAGTGTAGCCCAGAGGTAGAAAGCCCCTGGGTTCCACCCTCAGTACCATAAAAAAAAAAACATAACAATAATAAATATTTTTTTTAAATAGAGCTGGGGGTATAGCTTGGAGGTAGATTGCCCCTGGGTTCCATCTCCAGTACTACAAAATAAAAAATAAAATAAAATAAAATAAAATAAAATAAAATAAAATAAAATAAAAATAGGGCTGGGTGTGTAGCTGAGAGTTGGAATATCCCTGGGTCCAGCCCCCAGTGACACACACGCGCGCACACACACACACACACACACACACACACACACACACACAAGGAGAGCATCCAGAAGAAATTAAGAGCTGGTTGGAATGCTTTCCTTAAAGGAGAGAAGGCTAGAATCCATAACGCAGGGAGATAGACTAGTTGTCCTCAAGTCTTGGGAGTGCTAAGGCTTAGGAGAAAGGCTTAGGCGCCGTGAGTAATGTGGGATCTCAGCTCAGGAATCCATCTGTTCCTGCAAGAACGAAGGTCCCACCGGTACCTAAACACACATTCCTCAGCTCTGAGTCTTTTTAAGGACAACACAGTAAGACTCTGCACATCAGGAGGATGTTTATCTAAATAGTTCAGCGTTTCCCACCGTGGAGACCACAGAACTCCATCGAGGAAGAGGCCAGATACACACGAGACGCACAGCACGCCAGAGTCCCCCTTCCCAGACTTACGAGCAGGATGAGGACCGAAAAGCCATCCAGCCAAAGGGTGTGTGGACCTTCCAATAAGCCAGCGTCTTCCAAACTCATTTAACCAACATATCTTCTTTTTCTCTCCTAAAAATATCAACTAACATCTTTTAGAAGGCACACCTTGTGAAACAGAGTCCAAGGACCACTGGTGCTCCTTGTGCCCAGAGCTCAAGGAGCTCAAGGGATGCGCAGTCTCTCTTGTTTTCCCTCTCTCCTTCCCACTGGACCGGCGAGGACATTAAAAGCCCCGGGACTCCTGCTCTATTCCCAACTTGTTTGTAAGCCAGGTTCTCTGTTCTCTAACAAGTAACAGCATGATGTGTCTCTGATAGTGCGGTATAATGTCTCAGTTAGTTACTGCTGCATAACAAACACACACATACACAAAATTTAAAAATTGGCTCAGAAGAACATCCTCTGTAGATCAGCCTGAACAGACAGATGTTCTTCTCTGCCTGGGGTTTTGCTTTGCATGGTCTCCCAAAATGAAACAACATATAAATTTTAAATCAAGCACCATTCTAATGTCCCACGATGAAATCTCATACCACGCTGCTCCGTCCTGCCTGGCACACAAATGATCCCACTGTTCAGCGTATCCATGCTGTATGAGCTACCTACCCGTTAGCCATCTTCATGATTAAATGGACTGCTGAGGGATCGCAGGGATTGTGTTCAAGTACCCCTAAAATGCAAGGGTAGTGGTGCCAGGAATTTGGATTAGCCAAAGAGAAGCCCTTAAGTGCTTTCCTTAAGTGAAAAGGTGAGAATATAACGAGATATTTGAGAGGAGACAGAGAGAGAGAGAGAGAGAGAGAGAGAGAGAGAGAGAGAGAGAGAGACCACATCCACACAACTTTAACTACAGTGTACTGTTGGACTTATTCTATTTCACTAACAGTACGTGTTATTAATCTCTTACTGTGCCCAATTTCTTTTTCTTTCTTTCTTTCTTTCTTTCTTTCTTTCTTTCTGTCTGTCTGTCTGTCTGTCTGTCTTTCTTTCTTTCTCTCCTTCTTTTTTTGCGGGTCTGGGGATGGAACCCAGGGGCATTCTACCTCCAAGCTACACCCCCTGCCCTATTTTTTATTCTTTATTTTGAAACTGGGTCTCACTGAGTTGCAAAGGGCCTCACCATGTTGCTGAGGCTGGCCGCAAACGGGGATCCTCCTGTCTCAGCCTCCCAGATGCTGGGATGACAAGTGCACACACCACACCCAGCTCACTGTGCCCAATTTCTAAATTAAACCTTATCACAGGTATGCAGGTGTCGAGAGAGGCCTGGCATCCATGGGGCTCATTACTGTGACAGTGTAAGACTCCACAGGAGTGTTGAAGGTCCCTGTAGATAATGGGGGTGGGAGTGGGGTCCCTTGGTTGCCCTGGCAGCCGAGCAGAGCTCTGGGAGAGTATGAAAAGGCTTGCCTGGTCTCATTCGGGGCCTGGGCTAAGGACTCCCGTACCATTTCTGGCATGTTCTATTGGTCCAAGTGAGTCAGGAGAAATGCTCAGATTCATGGGTGGGGAAACACATTTCTGGACGGAAGGTGCTTCCGAGTCTCATGGCAAAGCATGAGGAGGGGAGAGGCCGTGTTCTGGGATCACATCCTGCAGTCAGTCCAGAGCAGGCACGGAGGCAGAGCTGTCATGGCGAGCCCTCCAGGGTGGAAGCCCACCTCCTCTATTCTCCCCCAGCATTCATGAATTCCTCGTGCAGGACCCTCCAGGGTGCGACCGCTGCCCCCTCTACATGGAGCTATGCTCTCCAAGAAGGGAGAGCCAGGCCTGCAAGAACCAAGCGCCTGGTGCCACGGGTGAGCCCGGCTCCAATGACCCACCCCGCGATGGACAGCGAGTTGGCTGTGGTACGCCACAGGAGAGGCCCCTGAGCTGGGGTGAGTTCCCCCGGCACACAGAGTTGGGGAGAGGTGTTCCAGGGACCCACGATGCGGAGGCCTGAACAGTGATGTACGGGGCAGAGACCGCAGGTGCCAGGGAAGGTGCAGGAGATGAACCCGGAGGCCACAGGAAGTTCAGCTGAACCCAAGAGCCCGGGGAAGGGGCTGAGGGAGGGCCTGGCGGGTCGGGTGCAGGGTCGGATCTGCATTCTGGAAAGAGGGCCACTGGATGGAGGGGAGCTGAGGGACGGAGGGAAGGGCGCACGCTGCATCTCAGATGCCAGTGGGAAGGGAAGGCCGGGCCTTGGCGGCGGAGGGCAAGCAGATCGCACGCAGGGCAAGCAGATCGCACGCGGGACGGGCTGGGGACCTGCGGTCTCTCCCAGTTTGTTTGTTTGTTTGTTTGTTTGTTTGTTTGTTTGTTTAGCAGTACTGGGGGTGGAACCCAGGGGCATTCTACCTCCGAGCTACACCCCAGCCCTATTTTTTATTAGTTATCTCTTTCCTTATTTCTTTCTTTCTTTCTTTACTTATTGGTGGTACTAGGGTTCCTGGAAACCCTTCTACCTCTGAGCTACACTCCCAGACCTATAGATAGATAGATGATGGATAGATAGATAGATAGATAGATAGACAGACAGACATAGATATATAGATTTTTTTTTTAATTTGGAAACAGGGTCTCCTAAGCCCTGGCTGGCTTCAAACCTGCGTGATCCTCTTATCTCTGCCTCGCAAGCGCGGGGATTACAAGCATGCACCACCACGCCCGGCTTTATTCTTTATTTTTAAACAGGGTCCCACTGAGTTGCAGAGGGCCTCACTAAGTAGCTGAGGCTGTCTACGAACCGTGATCCTCCTGTCTCAGCCTCCCGAATGCTGGGATTACAAGCATGCGCCACCACACCCGGCTCCAGGTGACAATTTCCTTCTCCTACACAAACACCCTGGAAGCCGGGCTGAATCCCACCCTATGCTGTGACTGGGGGGCGCAGGGCAGAAAGTTCCTTAGGGTAGAAAGGACCTGCTTTCAGATGCACGGTCTCAGAAGGGTGGCAGAGCCTGGGGTCCCAGCCAAGCGCCATTCAGTCACCGATATACACACGCACACGTACACACACATGCACACGCACACACACCTCCCTTGGTCTGGGATGCTCTGTTTCCCTTTATCCACACAGACCTGTGTTTTTCTCCCAGGGCCGTCTGTCGCTGACTATAAATCTCCTTGAGTGACATCGTTAATTACCTCCGGGCACAAAGGCCCGGGCTCGGCAGGCTGGGAGGCGGCTGGCTGGCGGAGCAGCGATTCCCAGCGACCGGGCAGGCTTAGCCACTGCGCCCACCAGGCTGCTCCTGCAGTGGGGCCAAGCGGCCGAGCCCAGTCCCTGCGGCAGCATCCGCAGCTGAGCAGAGGAGCGGTCCTGGGCGCCTGGCAACGTTTTCAACGTGGAGACCCCACACCATGGATTGTCATTGGACAAAGCAGGCATCCACTAACTCAAGGGACCCCAGCATCATTTAGCTCTTGGACAGCAGCTGGATGTTTAGGAAATAACAGCGGGAGAATTAAAATTAAAGTGGCTAGCCAGGCACGGTGGCGCACACTTGCTACCTTAGTACTTGGGAGGCTGAGACGGGAGGATCACGGTTCAAAGACAGCCTCAGCTACTCGGCAGCTCAGTAAGACCCTGTTTGAAACTAAAGAATAAAAAACAGGGCTGCGGGTGTAGCTTGAGGGTAGAATGCCTTTGGGTCTCATCCCCAGTACCACAAAATTAATTAATTAAAGTGGTTAAACAGCTGCAGAAAACCAAGACCCTGAACAAGCCCCTCCCCCTCCACAGCTAAAGACAAGAGGGGATATGGGACTTCTTCAATCAACCAATAAATATTCAGTCAACCTCCATCCCATGCGAAGGCCAGGAGACGTGGCTCTCACAGCATGCTCCCGAAGACAAGGACCACGGGTGTGCATAAACACGCACACATGATAGACACATACCTGTACCACCACACCTGCCTTTTGAATTTTAATTTTACTTACATTTTTTTGTTTGTGTGGTACTGGGGGTAAAACACAGGGGCCTTCTACCTCCGGGCTATACTTCCAGAAATATTTTATACTTTATTTGGAAACAGGGTCTCACTAAGTTGCTGAGAGCCTCACTAAGTAGCTGAGGCTGGCTTCGAACCTGGTCTCAGCCTCCCAAGTACTGGGGTGACAGGTGTGTGCCACCATGCCCAGCATTGCATTTATTTTAAGCTTGGTTTCCCCTGGATTAGCCCGACACAAGGGGCCAAAGGCTGGGCCTCAGGTGTTTTGGGAGCGGGCCCCAGGATGATCCTGTCCCAGGGTGACCGAGTGGTGCTCCGGGGAGCACCCTGCAGGGTGTGTTGAGAGAGCAATGGATGGAGGGGGGAGGCCCACCCAGCCAGCAGCGCAGGACGGTGTGGCCAGGAGCAGTTGGGGACACGGGGGGTCCAGCTCCTGCAAGAGAATTCCTGAGCTCTTTGCAGTAACCTCCTGGTCTAGTCAGCAGAGCGCGTCTGCCGTTCACACACTTGGCTAATTCCTCTCACCTCTGCCCCTAAAGCTCGACTTAAGGTCCCACTGTACTGAGTTCAAGGCCTAATTTCCTCATCCTAAAAATTCCATTGTATCAGTTAGGCATTGCATTCAGCAACAACCCAAAAATAACAGTATAAACAAAACAGAATGTCCTCCCTCCCTCCCTCCCTCTCTCTCACCTCTCCTCTTTCTCCTCTCTCCCTCTCTCCTCTCTCTCTCCCTCCCTCTCTCTCTCCTCTCTCCCTCTCCCTCTCCCTTTCTCCTCTCTCTCTCCCTCTCTCTCCCTCTCTCTCCCTCTCCCTCTCCATCTCTCCCTCCCTCCCTCTCCCTCCCTCTCTCCTCTCTCTCTCCCTCCCTCTCCCTCTCCCTCTCCCTCCTTCTCTCCCTCTCCCTCTCTCTCCTCTCTCCTCTCTCCCTCTCCCTCCTCTCCCTCTCTCCCTCTCTCTCTCTCCCTTTCTCCCTCTCTCCCTCTTCCTCTCCTTCTCCCTTTCCCTCTCTCTTACGCACACATGATTATATTCAGCCCAGGACTGATATAACTTCTTTACCCAAGACCAAAGTTCCTTGTCTTTTTTAGCCTCTGACCTCATTGCCCACCATGGCTGCTGAGCGCTTCTTTTAAGGAACTTAAAAGGAACGCCCACCTTGCAGCATTTACTTAGGTCACGTCGGGCATCTCTGTCGAAGGCAGCTGGAAAACCTGCCTATCAGGCCAGGAATATCGATGAATCTAGAAGCTGAAAGCTATTTCCCTGGAGAAAGAGTGTGTGAATAACAGGCACTGAAGGTCTCATTTTAGCTACAGCTTTGGAGAAGGCTCCTCGCCCACCCTAGCCATAATGCACCCCTCACTCTGAACCTCCGCTCCGATACGTATTTTACAAAGTGCACCCCTCACTCTGAAATTATGTGTGTATTAGTTTCTTTATTTATAGATGGATCCCCCCCCTAGAATATAAGATCCACAAGAAAACAGAAACTCTTTGTCATTGTCATTGGCCCGTGGCTGTATTAGTCAGCTTTCCGTCGCTGTAACGAAATGCCGGAGATAATTGACTTATAAAGAGAAAAGGTTCCCTGTGTCTCCAGCCCATGATTGCTTGACCCCGTTGCTTTGCACCTGTGTCAAGCTCCTACATCATTTCAGGAACACTTGGCGGAGCAAAACCATTCACCTTTAAGCCAGGGAGCAGAAAGGGAAGGGACCAGGGTCTCAGTCTCTCTGAAGGCCTACCTCCAGGGGCCTATGCGCTCCCACCTCCTCCAGCTCCTAAAGGTCCCACCACCTCTCAGTGAGGCCCCTCCTGGGAGCCAAGACGTCAACACAAGAGCCTGGGGAGACATTGGAGGTCCACACCACAGCTCAGGCTCAGGGCGGACATCTGTGTGGACTGGTGTTGATAGTCCCTGTCCCTGTTCCATTTCCCAGCCATTACCTCAGCCAGGGGACCAAGTCCCACTAGGGAAATGGAGACAGAGAGAAATGAGCCACTTCCAGGCCTGGGTGCCCTCCACGCCATCCCCATCCCTTTCTGGCCAAGGACTCAGTAGCAATGCTTTAGAATATTATATTGAAGCCGGGCGTGGTGGCGCACGCTTGTCATCCCCGCGCTTGGGAGGCGGAGACGGGAGGATCGCACAGGTTTGAAGTCAGTCTCACTGGCTTAAGAGACCCTGTTTCCAAAAAGAAAGTATAAAATAGGTCTGGGAGTGTAGCCCGGAGGTAGAAGGGCTTCCAGGAACCCCAGTACACACTCTCACACACTCACACACACACACACTCTCTCTCTCTCTCTCTCTCTCTCTCTCTCTCTCTATATATATATATATATATATATATATATATATTTTTTTTTTTTTTGAAGCGACTGAGGTTCTTGGGTGACTGTGGGCAGCAGGAGCACCCACCCACACTGACCTGGGGTGGGGATGAGAACTCAGCTTTTGCCTAACTTGGTCACAGGGTCTGGGAGCTGTTTTATATAGAAGCTGTGCATTCACCTGTGCTGCTGAGCAACCCTCCCCAAATGTGCATCAGAACCACAACTGGGCCTGCCTCCTGACTCTCCATGCTGACCTCTCAGTCCCTCCGCTAGTCTAGCCTCGGGCTCACTCACGTGGCCTCAAAGGTCCCAGACAGCCACACTCGGCACCTGGAAGTAGGTGCTGGACCATCTCCAATTTCCTCCACCGGCCTTTTATCCATGGGCTGGCACAGCCTGGTGAACCCCAAGTTGCAAAAGGGCAGGAGAATCCACAGGGCTTCCCCGTGTGACCCTTATTTCTGCAGAGTCCTCAGAGGTACGTGTTTCTCAGCAGGGCCGGGCTCGTGAGCAAAGGGGACGGCCCCCTGGGCTGGCGCAGCTCCAGAGCCCCAAGGAAAGGTCACTGCTCCTGTGCTGATAAAGCAAACACACCGGCACTCCGGCCACCCACACGCAGGTGGCCCACGCCCTCCTGGAGAGGAAAAGGGCCACTCGTTGTCGCCCAACACTCAGACCTCTGTAACACAGAAACTAAAAGTCACACCTGCGGGGAGTGCACTAAGTTTCTCCTGGTGTTCTTTACACTCCGGCGACCTGTGCCAGGCACCGTGGTGGGGTCGTGTCATGAGCAGGACGGCAGAGCTGGAGGTTCAGGTCTTCAGATCTGAAAACTTCTATTTCTTCCACAAGTCCATCCGTGTGTTCCATCCCACCTACCATCCACCGTCCACCCATCCATCCACTCATCCATCCACTCATCCATCCACCTGTCCATCCATCCATCCACCCACCCATCCATCCATCCATCCTTCCACTCATCCATCCACCTGTCCATCCATCCATCCATCCACCCACTCATCCATCCATCTATCCATCTATCCATCATCCACTCATCCATCCATCCATCCATCCATCCACTCTTCCATCCATCTACCTTCCCATCCATCCATCCATCCATCCATGCCTCCATATATCTATTCATCCAACCATCCGTCTGCTATCCATGCATCCATCCATTTATCTACATATCTGTCCATCTATCCACATATTCAACTCCATCTGTCCATCATCCATCCATGCATCTATCAATCCATCCGTCCTCCCATCATCCATCTGTCCATATATCATCTCTCCACCCACCCATCTGTCCATCATCCATCCATTCTCCCATGCATCCATTCATTCACCTAGCTATCTATCTATCCACTAATCTATCCATCCATCTACCCTCCATCTGTCCATCCATCCACTTATCACCCATACATCCATACATCTGCCCATCTGTTTGTCCACCTACCCATTCATCCATCCATCCATCTACTTCTCATCCATCCATCCACCCATCCATCTGTCCATCTATTCACCCATCCATTCATCAGTCTATCCATCCACTTATTATCCATCCATCCATCCATCTGTCCATCCACCCATACACTCATCATTCACCTAGCTATGTGTCCATCTATCCATCTACCCATCCTCCATCTGTCCATCCATCCACTTATCCATCTACCTAGTCATCTGTCCATCTACTCCTCTAACCACTCGCTCATCCATCCATCTATCCATTCACCATCTGTCTGTCTATCCATGCATCAATGCATCCAAACCCCCAGCCATCCACCCAACCATCCAGCCATCCACCCAGCCATTATCCGTCCGTCCATCCATCCATCTGTCCAGTACTGAGTATCTTATGTGTCCCTGGAATCCTGCCGGGATTCACTGCCAGGTGAGACCCACTAAGGGCCTGCCTCGGTGGAGCTCACAGTCTGCAGGAATATCTGGGCCACAACAGACAGTAAAGATCTTTGACAAGAACTGCTTTCTGGGTTGGGTGCTGAGCCGCTGCCCCCACGCTGCCTGGGAAGTGCCCTTGCTGGGCAAGCACACAACGCCTTCCTACTTATTTCTCCCTTGCTAATATTGTCCTTGCTAATATTCCCGCTGCCCAGAAGAGAAGTGCAGACTCTGTAGCAATGTCGCTTGCCTGAGGTGGCCAGCCAGCCCTAAGGGACGGGGCCCTGGATCTACCCCACTGTGGCGGAGCCTCGGAGCCTCGGCAGGGCAGAGTCCTGCATCGGGGACTGGGCCGGGCCCGCCCGCGCAGTCACCCTCCGTACACCTGCTCTCAGTCGGATGACTCAGCCCCAAGGGATGGGTAAACATTAACCCAGCCGGGCTCTGCCAGGCCAAGACAGCCGCCCGGCCCCAGCCCTCCGCGGCATCAGGAGGGCAGCCTGAGGCTCGGAAAAGGCTCTTGGGGTGTAAGAGGAAGGGACACCCACGTGCAAGCAGAGGCGGTCCCGCCCCGGCTGCTGGTGAGCATCCCACGCAGACCCCACCCCCGCTATTCCTTATCGGCATATCTGGGCCAGGCCTGAGGATTCCCTAGTTCACCCAGATGTTTCTGAGAACTTCCTAGAAACCAGGTTAGGGACGGGCCCCGAGGAGTGAGGTTTCAGGTACCAGAAAGGCTGAACGAGGTGCTGCAGGGATGGAAGACAGGGGAGGGATGTTTCAGCCAAGGCTCAGAGGCTGATTGAGGGGAAACTCCAGGCTGAGGAAGGGCCATGAGGACCGGGATGGGAGCTGCAGGCTGGCTGGAGCCTGGAGCATGGCAGATGTATTGGAGGACCAGTGGACTTGAGGACCTTTTTTGGTACTGAGGATAGAACTCAACATCACTCTACTGCTGAGCTATACCCCTAACCCTTTATTTTTTGCAGTACTGGGGATAGAACCCAGGGGCACTCTCTCTCTCTCAGCAACACCCCCAGTTCTATTTTTTAATTTTATTTTGAAACAGGGCCTCACTGAGTAGCTGAGGCTGTCTGCGAACCCTGATCCTCCTGTCTCAGCCCCATGAAGGCTGGGATTGATCACAAGTGTGTGCTACCACGCCTGATTTCCCTAACCCTTTTTTTTTTTTTTTTTTTTTTTTTGGTGGTACTGGGGTTCCTGGAAGCCCTTCTACCTCTGGGCTACACTCCCAGACCTATTTTATATTTTTGAAACAGGGTCTCTTAAGCCAGCACAGCTGGCTTCGAACCTACGCGATCCTCCTGTCTCTGCCTCCCAAGCGCGGGGATGACAAGCGTGCGTCACCACGCCTGGCTTTTTTTTTTTTTTTTAAACAAGGTCTCACTAAGTTGCTGACTTCAGACCTGCGATCCTCCCATCTCAGCCTCCCAAGGACTAGGATTATCAAGAAAGCACCACCATGCCCAGTAGGAGTCAGGAGCTGGAGCAGAGGGGAAGGCACCGAGTTCCAGAGGGTCCTGATCCTTGGGCCGACGGCCATGCAGACGGAGTTCAGAAAGAACACAGGTGTTTCATAAACAAACGTAACCTAAGGCTTTGGAACGTGTCAGGAATGGATTGTGCAAGAGAGCGTGGGCTCGTGGCTAGGGGGCGTGGGGCAGTGGCTTGCTCTAGAGCCGGGAAGTCAAGGGCCTGGCTCTGAGCTGTTTCCTACAAATTTCCAGCAGCTCCTCTTGTCCATAACTGTTGCTCTGAGCATGCGCTCAGCCCTGGGCCCCAACCCGCAGCCGGAGCTGTGTCGGCTGCAGGAAGCAGAGACCCAGAGCTGAGAAAGGGGAATCTATGGGCTGCTTCATTTGAATCGCTCAGGACCAGACCTTCAGATGTGGTGGGAGAACAGCGATGGTCAAGCCAGGCGTGTCTCGTTTCCACATCCTAGCCCGCTCTGCACTCCCAGCAGGCCTGGGGGTCCTCAGACGGCCAAAACCTGAACCCCAAAGACAGCCACCAAAACATGACCCATTTTCTCTCTACAAAGCAGAGCATTCGGCCTGTAACGTTGCCACACAAGGCTGCGTGGGAGGGGCCTCTGTGTGTGTGTGTGTGTGTGTGTGTGTGTGTGTGTGTGTGTGTGTGTTACTAGGGATGAAACCAACCCAGGGGCATTCTCCCTCCGAGCCACACCCTCAGCCCTAGTTTTTATTCTTATTATTTTTTTGGTGGTACTGGGGGTGGAACCCAGAGGCTTTCAACCTCCAAGCTATACTACCAGACCTTTTTTTTATATTTTATTTGGAAACAGGGTCTCACTAAGTTGCTGAGAGCCTCACTCAGTAGCTGAGGCTGGCTTCAAACCCATGCGATCCTCCTGTCTCGGCCTCCCAAGCGCTGGGATTACAAGCGTGTGCCATCATGCCCGGCCTTATTCTTTATTTTGAAACAGAGTCTCATTGAGTTGCAAAGGACCTCACTAAGTAGCTGAGGCTGTCTGCAGACCTGCGATCCTCCTGTCTCAGCCTCCCGAATGCTGGGATGACAAGTGTGCGCCAAGGACAGGTGAAACGGCTCCTTCCAACAAAGCAAAGAGGTTTCCATATGAAAAGTGCTCTGAAAAAAAAAAAATGAAAAAAAAAAAGTGCTCTGAGCTGGGCGTGGTGGCGCAGGCCTGTCATCCCAGTACTTGAGAGGCTGAGACTGGAGGATCGCAGGTTCGAGGCTAGCCTCAGCAGCACAGCAAGACTCGGCAACCTAGAGAGACCCTGTTTCAAAATAAATAAAATAAAATGAAATAAAATAAAATAAAACAAAACAAAATGGGATGGGAGCGTAGCTCGGAGGTAGAATGCTCCTGGATGCTCAATCCCCAGTACCCGAGAACTAAAGTGTTCTGGTTCTGAGGTTTCCCTGCCTCCGCCCCTCTGCCTCCCCGCCCCCAGCCAGCCCCACAATAAGCTCCCTGTTCGAAGGTAGCTTGTTTAAGTCTCTATTCTCCTTCAACAAAAAGAGGTGTACCTAAAATAGGCCAGGGCCCAGGCCCGTGGCCAAATTTGGATAGAAAAGTGGGTCAGGCAGGGGAGGAAGCGGCGCTGGGATCCTGGAGGATGGGGCTGGACAGCCCACAGCAGGACCAGAGTCCACAACCCTGACCCTGTTTAAGTTCCTTACTGGCCCGGAAGGAAGGTACTCTGAGCCACAGTTTTTAAGGAGGAAACTGAGACCCAGAGAGTCAGGATTTGCAGCTCACGGCCAAGTCTTGTGTACACAAATTCTTCACACTGGGACCTCGTTGCTGACTCCCCCCCCCCCAGCCCGTAAAAGGGTAACTGGAATCCCCGCGCTGACATCTGGAAGCTCAGCTGGGCCCAAGCTGGAGCTCCTTGGCACAAACCAGGTTGCGGTTTTCTTTACCCAGTTTTTAAGCGAATTCAAGAAGTGAGAACCAAGCCGGGCGTGGTGGCGCACACTTGCGACCCCAGCACTCGGGAGGCTGAGACAGGAGGATCGCGGTTCGAGGACAGCCTCAGCTACTTAGTGAGGCCCTCCGCGACTCAGTGAGACCCTGTTTCAAAATAAAGACGAAACAATAGGGCTGGGGGTGTAGGTCAGAGAGAGAATGCCCCTGGGTTCCATCCCCAGCACCACTAAATAAATAAATAAATAAATAAATGCATTAACAGAAAGGGCCTGGGGTATAGTTCGGAGGTAGAAAATCCCTGGGTTCCATCCCCAGTACCATAAACACACCAAGCAAATGGGCCCGTGGGGCCGCGGTTGACTGCTCTTCCTGTCCTTGCAGAGGCCCCGGTGAGAAGCCGAACCCGGGGAGCTGGCCTCGGCCCCGCGCAGCTGTCTCCCCGTCCTCGGATCCGCTTGCGTCCCCTTTGAGGACGGCCCCATGGGGGCTGCTCCAGAACGGCATCTCCTGACAGCTGCAGTTTACCACGGGTATTTTCGGCCCCCTAATCTCAGTAAATTGTTGGAATTTTGCTGGTTCTCAGGGGAGAGACAAAACCAGCAGCTGTTGTGGCTGTAAGTGGGCCTGGAGGCTCAGGGCAGGGACGGCGCTGAGCTCAGGTGCCCCGGGCTGGCGCCGAGCACCGACTCCCGGGCCCGCAGCGCTGCAGTGCCGCCCCCCGCGGGCCCTGGGGTGCCATGCGGCAGCCCGACCCTGAGCTGCTCAGCAGAAGCTTTGGCCCAGCGAGGGGGTCAGCCTGGAAGATCAGCTGTGACCGGAGGCCGCGTCCTCACCACGTGGCTTGCTCTCCCTGGGGTCTCTTGGTGATTTAAAACTGGGTTCCGCTAATTTGCCGGAGAGGTCACTGGGCTGCCGAGGCGGGCCTTGAACCTGCGATCCTCCCGTCTCGGCCTCCCAAGTGCTAGGAATACGGGTGTGCACCCGGCTTAGTTTATGATCTTGAAACAGGGTCCCACTAAGTTGCTGAGTCTCACTAAGTAGCCATGTGGTCCCCCTAGTATCTGGGGGACCGATTCCAGGAACCCCCGCAGACAAAAATAAAATGTCGAGGCTGTCCAAGTTTCTTATATAAAATGCTGTAGTATTTGCATAAAACCTTTACAAATCCTCCCACATACTTTAAATCATCTCTAGAGGACTTCTAACGCCTAGTACAATGCAAATGGTTGTTACACTGCATTGTTCAGAGACTAATGACAAAGTCTTGTCATAACCATTGTGTTATGGTTACACATAGAATGTCCTGAAGAGCTCATGTGTTAACGTTTAGAGTTGATATGATCAGTCATGATGGCTGTAACCTCATCAGTGAATAGATTCCACCGTAATGGACTTAGCGGGTGGTCGCCTAGGCAGGTGGGGTGTGGCCGAGAAGGCTAAGCCTGGGGCTTGGCCTCAGGGACGGTGCGTGTGTCTTCGAGTCTGTTGGCTTGCTGGCTCGTTCTCTCTGCTTCTATCTCCACGATATGAGAGCAGAGCCCTTGCTCTCTCCCTCTCTCCGCCAATCCCTGAGCTCCACAGACCCAGCCTGACATGGACTGAACCTGAAATCTCCAAAAACCGTGAGCATATACATTTCTCCTCCTCTGCATTGCGTGGTCAGTTGTTTTGGATTATAGCAGTGCACATGCTGGCAGAGACGGTATGTGTTCAGGACAAAAGCAACTTTTCCAAATATCTATGGCCCGAGGGCACTTGAATATGAGGACGTGAACCCCAGGGATGCTCGGAGCCACCTTGTGCTAACAACATTCTTTCATCTGTGCACAAGGGCTTCATCCATAGTTCCTTTAACCCGGACATCGGATGTCGGTACTAAATGGGCCCCATGGGTGAGAGATGAGGTGGGGAGCAGATCTGGACCTACTTCCACCCCAGTGCACTCCCATCTGCTTTACGCCAAGGGATACCTTATAGTAGGTTTTTTTTTTTTTTTTTTTTTTTTTTTGGTGGTACTGGGGTTCCTGGAAGCCCTTCTACTTCCGGGCTACACTCCCAGACCTATTTTTATATTTTTATTTGGAAACAGGGTCTCCTAAGCCAGCGCACGCGGCTGGCTTCGAACCTGCGCGATCCTCCTGTCTCTGCCTCCCAAGCGCGGGGATTACAAGCGTGCGCCACCACACCCAGCTTACTTGTATGAATTTGTAAGAATGCTTTTTATCTATGAAGGCTTGTGACCGACACGATGCAGTCCTCTTTTCTTTCGTGTTAACTTAGTTTTTTGTTTTGTTGTGGTTTTTTGGTGGTCCTGGGGGTGGGACCCAGGGGCATTCCACCTTCAAGTGACAGCCCAGCCCTATGTTTATTCTTTATCTTTTTTTTTTTTTTTTGGTGGTACTGGGGTTCCTGGAAGCCCTTCTACTTCCGGGCTACACTCCCAGACCTATTTTTATATTTTTATTTGGAAACAGGGTCTCCTAAGCCAGCGCACGCGGCTGGCTTCGAACCTGCGCGATCCTCCTGTCTCTGCCTCCCAAGCGCGGGGATTACAAGCGTGCGCCACCACGCCAGGCTATAGTAGGTTATTTAGAACACCACTTCTTTGCTTGAAAAAAGCAATAAAAGCCCAGTGTGGTAGTATATACCTGTAATCCCAGTACTCGGGAGGCTGAGACAGGAGGATTGCAGATTTGAGGCCAGCTTCAGCAACTTAGTGAAACCCTGTTTCAAAATAAAATAAGGCTAAGCCGGGCATGGTGGCGCACGCTTGTAATCCCAGCATTTGGGAGGCTGAGACCGGAGGATTTGTGGTTCTTGGCCAGCCTCAGCTACTTAGTGAGGCCCTTTGCAACTCAGTGAGACCCGGTTTCAAAATAAAGAGTAAAAAACAGGGCTGGGGGTGGAGCTTGGAGGTAGAATGCCCCTGGGTTCCATCTCTAGTACCGTAAATAAATAAATAAATAAATAAATAAATAAATAAATAAATAAATAAATAAGGCTAGGGGTGGAGCTCAGAGAATGTCCCTGGATCCCACCTTCAGGACCACAAAACAGGCAAACCAATAAATAAACGTTTGGGAAGAACAGGGCAGAATGGTCGCCAGGAGTTTTTGCAGCTAATCGCTGGAATCTTTGCGAGAAGCCACAGAAAAGTGGGGTGTGGCCTGGAGGTCTGAGGTCCTGTCCTCTCAGGCCCCCACTCATGACTCCCAGAGCCAAGCCCAAGGCGCTCGCTGGCCCCAGGCAAGTCATGGTCCGCTCTGCTCTGGCACCCCTGGAATACCCACTTTCTGACGCACCCCCAGCCCTCACCACTCCCTGCTTCCATATTTTTTTTCAGTACTAGGGATGAAACCCAGGGGCATTCTACTTCCGAGCTACGTCCCTAGCCCTATTTCCCTTTCTTTCTTTCTTTCTTTCTTTCTTTCTTTCTTTCTTTCTTTGTCTGGGGTTAGAACCCGGGGGCATTCTACCTCCAAGCTACACCCCTTGCCCCATTTTTTTTGAAGATTTAAAGAAGTTTATTAGAAAGATAGAAATACAGAAAATAGAAATACAGCCCCATGCCCAAATGAATACACCCTGCCCTATTTTTTATTCTTTATTTTGAAACAGGGTCTCACTGAGTTGCAAAGAGCCTCGCTTAGCTGAGGGTGGCCGCGAACCGCGATCCTCCGGTCTCAGCCTACAGAATACTGAGATTTCAGGCATGCACCACCGTGCCCGGCTCCTTCTGTGTATTTTAAACCCCATATCCCAGCTCTCGGCCACAGTCAGCTGAAGAGAAGCATCCTGGGAGTAGTAAGGCCATGAAGAAACAACTGACCACACAAGTTAAAGGAAGGAAGATGTATTTGCTCACACTTTTCTGGAGATTTCGCGGTTCAGTCCAAGTCAGGCCAGGTCTGTGGCATTCAGCAAATCGGGCCCCGGGGGCCGCTGTCTGCGGGTGGGGTTCCCCCTCCGCCTCGGTTTGGATCTTTTGTTCAGAGCAGTTTGGGACTCTCTGGTGGCAGTGATACAGGAGCTTGTGGCTGCTGC
Organism: Muscardinus avellanarius; assembly: GCF_963383645.1. Taxonomy (NCBI): domain Eukaryota; kingdom Metazoa; phylum Chordata; class Mammalia; order Rodentia; family Gliridae; genus Muscardinus; species Muscardinus avellanarius. The sequence goes on from NC_137807.1 coordinate 21,261,032, forward strand.
CACAAGGCCAGGTAGAGGACCGTGCGCATCAGCTCCTTCTGGGATGGAGATCGCGGCGGGGGCCGAGCGAGGGTCAGGCCAGAGGGCCGGCCGGGCATTGGGGCTGCAGCAGGAGGTGGGCCGCCCCGGAGAGCTGTGCCAGGGCCCCGCAGGCCCAACCTAGAAAGGACACCAGCAGAATCCCTCGGCCCGTGTACGCTGTGTGGTGTGAAGACAGTGTCTCCACCTCTCTGAGCATTCTGTTATGGTCAGGATGGCGACATGCATGTCCACCCACCTTCCCGAGGGCCAGGAAAATAACAAGGAAGCAAAGGCCCCCTGCCGCGTGTCTCTTCTCCCCACACACCAACTCACACGATCCATCCCCACAACCCTGCTCTACCGAAGAGGAAGCCCAGACCAGAGACGCACCTGTCCAAAGCCACACAGCCTGGAAGAGGAGACCATCATGTGGACCCGTCCCCACTGGCTCCCGCGCTCAGTTTATCGAAGGGTAACAAGCACAGCAAGGCTCGGTGTGGCTCGGGCACCGGGCATTTGCCTGGCATGCACAGAGCCTGATCCATCCCCAGCACCACCCAAGCTGAGGCTGGAGTCCTCGTCAGTAACTTACTAGCACGCAGAGCACGAGACTTCCTGAAACCCAGCTCTGGGGTCTGCTGGGCTGCGGCGGCGGCTGGACTGGCCGTCCTGGGGAGAGGCCGGGTGGGAGGAGGACACGCAGGAGGGCAGGGAAGGAAGCAGAGGCCAGGAGGAGGGCCTGCCAAGGGAAACCTACAGGAGGCTGTAGGTCCAGACCCCAGAAATCAGTCGGCCACCCACCTCCCTGGTCAGCTGCTCTCACAATTCTTTTTTATTTGTTTTTGCGGAACTGGGGATGGAACCCAGGGGCATTCTACCTCCAAGCTCCACCCCCAGCCCTGTTTTTTACTCTTTATTTTGAAACAGGGTCTCACTGAGTTGCAGAGGGCCTCACTAAGTAGCTGAGGCTGTCCGCGAACAGCGATCCTCCTGTCTCAGCCTCCCGAATGCTGGGAATACAAGCGTGCCCGCCACACCCGGCTCTCAAAATTCTTAGATTCCAACCTGTGGAGGCGTTCAGAGCTATAGCCTACCGCCTCTCCGTTGTCTTGGATCCAGAGACCACGAAATCGACAGAAAGAGGGAGAGAGGAAGAGACACCAAGTCCCCAATTCAGCTCTGCTTGACCCGCACGTTAAGCTTTGCTGGGAAAGCGTCTCTGAAAGGACACTGGACTGACTCATGGTTCCCCGGTTATGCTTTCTCCAGCCGTTTTCTGACTCTGCAGCCCCGACTTCCTCTGCTGGGCTCCATGGAACACCCATTCTATTTTATAAAATCACCAATAAAAAGCTAATTAGCATTTTTAAGCTTGTTTTTTCCCTTGATAGGAGTGAATTAGCACCTGGAAAACTCCTACACCTGCTACAAAACCCAAGTCCTCTCCTCCCAGCCTTCCCCCCTGCCCTCCCGCCCCCTCTCCTTACCTAGCCCTGAGATCCTTTATGGAGGCTGCGTGCCTGGCTCTGAGCCCATGCATGGGCTTTAAAATTGCTCCCACTTTTCAGTTGAATTGTTGCTGGCGGGTGTTTTGTTGTTGTTGTTGTTTTTTTTCCTCTCTCCTCTTTATTTTTTGTTTTTGTTTTGTTTTGTTTCGTTATTCACCTCCCAGCAAGCCTTGGGGAGAAGCACTGGAGAAAAGGTCCTCATCCTTAGGTCCTAAGGCCGGAGGAAAGGCGATGAGGCCCCGCCCAGTGCGCCGCTGTGACTGACAGCTCTCAGCTCCAATCGCGGCCCGAGCAGCGCGGCAAGCCCTGAGATAGCGCTTGGCTGCCCCCTGGTGGCTGCAGCGGGGATGGCTGCTCCAGGTCCCTTGGCCCCAGCTCCAGCCCCACCTTGGGGAGCTGGTGCCCAGCGCCTCCTGAACTTTGTGTGCCATTACTGATTGGCTCTTTATCCCGTTCCTGGTCCCCTCTTCCGGAGTAATGAACCCTCCTGTGTAGGTCGTGTAATATCACACAGCGGCCGCCTTGCTCTGGGGACCCTGATCCGAGGAACCGGCCACGGTGCCTTGAGCAGGCTGTGAAGACATGCAGGATGCCCTTGTGGGTGTCCAACCCGAGTCCCGGCGACAGCCATCGTGGGTGCCCTGGCTTGGGCTCCCTGGTTGGCCAGTTTCCAAGACTCCACTTGAAGCCAAGTGGTATGTCCCCACTGGGTCCTGCCCAATAACAGATTAGTAAGCAAAGTCTAACATTTGGGGTAGGTGGTTCCATCTCGGGGCCCCCTGCCACACACACGCGCGCGCACACACACACACACACACACACACACACACACACACACACACATCAGCAGAGACCTTATTGTTTCAGCCGCACCCGGAGCAACACACCTGCAGCACACCGTCTTTGAGGTTCTACCTTGAGGCCCAGGAGTCCGCCCCTCCTGCTCTTGGTTATAACACCTGCCTTCTCACAGCACAAGATTCCTTTCCTGAGGCTGCTATTTAAAAACAGAGGCGATTCAAGTGGCTAATAGGAAAGTATTGGCTCCCGGTGTTGGAGGCTAGGACCAGGGGAAGCCGTGTGGGCCGGCTTTCTGGGGTGGAGGGGGAATCCTCCTGGGCTCTCCCTAGCCCTGGCAGTGCCTGGCTCCCAGAGGCATCTCCCGGCCAACGCCTGTGTGTTGGGAGCCATTAAGGCCTTCCCCTAGATTGGTGTCTCTGACTCAGCTGACTGTCCTTCGCCCAGAGTCAACAAGGTTTGGGGTTATGGAAAGTTCAAAGAGGTCTGAGAGAAGATCAGGTGGTGATGACATGAGGGTACTGATTGGCCTATCTGTAATGTGTGCTTTGTATTGGTCTTTATTGTACTCCGGTGGTGGTAGCACGAGAATGTTGATTGGCCTGTATCTGTGTATAAATACCTCTGGAAAAACAAGGTCGGCGCAATAAAGACGAGATTGACCCAGAAGTTGTGTTGGCCAGGAGCGTCCGCGCAATAGAGAATATTGACCCAGGCATAGTCGTCGACCCGTAGGAAATATTGACCCACGAACAGGGGTCGACCAGTAGAGATAGAAGGCTGGCGGCTCCCCCACGTTAGGGTTAAAAACTCTTCATCCTCACGCCTCACTTCAGAACCCGTGCTCTTGCCGGCTGGCTCCGGCACCTGTGCCTTGTATTTGACCCCTGAGTGCCTGTAGATTTCCTTTTTATCTTTTTTTTTTTATTCATTAATATTTTTGCAGTACTGGGGTTGGAACTCAGGGGCATTCTACCTCCGAGCTACATCCCCAGCCCTATTTTTTAGTCTTTATTTTGAAATAGGGTCTCACTGAGTTGCAGAGGGCCTCACTAAGCAGCTGAGGCTGTCCGCGAACCGCGATCCTCCGGTCTCAGCCTCCCGAATGCTGGGATGACAAGCGTGCGCCACCACGCCCGGCTAGATTTCCTTTCTAAATACACACCCCACAGATTAGGGCCCTCCACACTCCTGGAATGATTTTGTTTAACTAACTAGATCCAGATAAGGACGTGCATTCTGAGGCACTGGCGGAGGTTTGGGTCGTAAGAGGGCTTTGGGGGGGGGGGCATGATTAAACCCAGAATCCTCTCCATGGCTCGACTCTCAAAGTAATTCCATCTTCCCAGCGCAGAAGCTTCCCGGGGGCAGGGGCTCCATCTTATGTCGAATTTCCTACCCCGTCTGTTTCTAGGAATAACAGAGGCTCTCAGTAAGTCTCGGCTGCAGGACAAATAAAGAAATAATGTTTTGGGGGCACGTATTATCTCCCACCTGCCATGGTGTGGATGAGTCCCCCAACCTGCACGTGCTGGAAGCAGTGTGACGGCGTTGAGATGGTGGGACCGCACACACACACACACACACGCACACACGCACACACACACACGCACACACACACACCCAGAACTACAGTGCTAATGGGCTCACGCGAGGCTGGCAGGCAGCGGGTGCGTGTGTAAGGGCTGGGCACGTGTCAGGTGTCCTTAAGAGTGACTGTGCGCTCTCACACAGAGCGCCTGGGGGTCACCCGCGCTGCACACATAGCAGGTCATGGAGTTCTAAGTGAGGTGAAGAAGCACAGACCCAGAGAGGCTGAGAAGTGTGTTCAAGGTCACAGAGCAAAGCTCCAAGATTCCAGGAGGGCTGTGTCGCCTGCACCAGCCCAACATTTGCAGTTCCTCCTCTCTCTCTCTCTCTCTCTCTCTCTCTCTCCTCTCTCTCCTCTCTCTCCTCTCTCTCTCCTCTCTATTTCTCTCCTGTCTCTTTCCTCTCCTTCTCTCCTCTCTCTTTCTCTTCCCCCCCCCCCCGTCTCTGTCTCTCTCACGCACACACGTGGCCCAGTCTCGCTGTGGATAAAAGGCCGGGCACGCCGGTTGCAGGCAGGCACACTTTATTCACGCGCGGGGAGGCCCGGGGGGTCTCGGGCACTAGTTGGAGGGGTGGAAGGCGCCGCGCTGGTGCCACTGCATGTCCCGGATGCGCCGCACAGACTGCACCTGGGGGTGGGGGGCCCCGAAGTCGCTGCTGTCCTTGTAGTCGCCCTTCTCCAGCAGGTACTGCAGCCCGCGGTAGCCGGGGTACTGGTATCCAACCCACCTGTGGGCCAGGGATGGGCGAGGGGGAGGGGAGAGAGAGGAGAGCGCGCTCAGCCCACCGGGGCCGGCGAAGCCCCCGTCCTGGTTGCTAAGCAGCAGCTCCTGCTGTCTCCTTAGCTACACAGGCAGTTCAGTACCTCACAGTGCAAATTTGCATTTTATTTATTTATTTATTTATTTATTTATTTTTGCAGTACTGGGGCTGATGGAACCCAGGGGCAGCCTACCTCCGAGCTACACCCCCAGCCCGATTTTTTATTCTTTATTTTGAAACAGGGTCTCACTAAGTTGCGGAGGGCCTCGCTAAGTAGCTGAGGCTGTCTGCAAACCCCGATCCTCTGGTCTCAGCCTCCCAAATGCTGGGATTACAAGTGTGCGCCACCGCGCCTGGCTTTAAATTTGACTTTTAGTCCAATTTGACTGATACAGGATTAGAGCAGAGAGCGGTCGAGCACTCCGGGAAGCTGAGAATAAGACAGGTTCTTAAGCCCCTCTGTCTGCCCCCATCCCTGAGCCCAGCAGCAAGGCCAAAGGAGGGGGCCGATTCCAGAAGCCGCCCTCAAGACCTTCACCGTGGAGGGCTTGCTAATTTTTTCAAAGCACTAATTTTTTAAAGCTTGCTAATTTTTTCAAAGGATAAAAGTTATAATCTCACGAGGAGGCATCACACAGCCCTGGCCTGCAAGGACCTGCCTGGCCAGTGTCTGGACACTGTGGTTCCACTTTACGGCTGGGCATCCCTACATCTCTTACCTGTGGCCACCAGGGCCTCTGTACAGCAAGAGCATCCCTTGAAGGACTCTCCCCACCACAGAGTCTTTGTACACACTGGGGTACCTTCTCTGTATGTGTGTGTGTGTGTGTGTGTGTGTGTGTGTGTGTGTGTGTGTGTGTGTTTTCCTGGGCTTGAACCCAGAGGCATTCTACCTCAAAGCTATACCTCCAGCCCTATTTATTTTTTATTTTAAAACAGAGTCTCATTAAGTCACAGAAGGCCTCGCTAAATTACTGAGGCTGGCCACAAACCTGCAATCCTCTTGTCTCAGCCTCCCAAGCACTGGGATTGCGAGCACGCGCTGCCACACCTGGCTACCCCAGTCTCTTATCCCTGCAATTCCTACTGTGCTGAGACCTCAGCTCAAGAGTCTCTTCCTGGGGGGCTGGGGGGGTGTATACAGAGAAATACACAAAGAATGTGTGTGCGTATGTTTATATCACTGAATCTCATTATGATGTATAATTATATCGCATCAAAAAAGTATTTTTAAGCTGGGCATGGTGATGCATGCTTGTAATACTAGTACTTAGGCTCAGAGGTAGAATGCTCCTGGGTCCCATCCCCAGTAATAATAATAATAATAATAATAATAATAATAATTAATAAAATTATTAATATTAATAAAACAATAATATTATTATAATAAATCATCCCTAATGCAATGTCAGTGTATAGGCCCTCGTATAGTGCTGTGGAGAGAGCTGTTACACTGTATTGCTTAGGGAATCAATAATAAAAGAAACATCTGCAGACACAGTTTTGTTTTTCTGAATTTTCAATCCTCGGTTGAAACTGTGGGTGCAGAACCCGTGGATACAGTGTCGACCGTATGCATCCATCCACCACTTGAGGCTCATCTGAGAAGCCCCATAAAATCCCAATCGCCCACTTTTTTTCTTTCTTTTTTCCCCTTTGTGTGTGTGTGTGTGTGTGTGTGTGTGTGGTGGTGGTACTAGGGAATGAACCCAAGGGCGTTCTGCTCTGAGCCACACCCCTAGCCCTATTTTATTTTTTTTATTGTGAAACAGGTTCTTGCTGAGTTGCTGAAAGCCTCACTAAGTTGCTGAGGCTGCCCTCAAACCTGCAGTCCTCCTGTCTCGGCCTCCCAGGTACTGGGATTAGAGGCGTGCATCACCACGCCTGGCTGACGTCCCAACTTCTCACAATGAGGAATCCGTCTGTGCTCAGGGCCTCGGTTTGTGTCAAAGAAGTTGAATTCTGCAGAAACTCAGTAACCCTGGTGGGGGGAGGTGGCACACGCTGGACTTCCCGCCTCTCACAGCTGCGTTCAGGCACCATTAGCTCACTCCCACACTCCTGCCTCAACCTACCGGTGCCTCTGCCTCAATCTGCACCCCCATACACACACACAGGGTTCTGAATGGGAACTGGGGATGCTGCGCATGCGCATGGGCCAAATGGCCCGCCGCTTTCTAAAGGGAACACTGCGCATGTGCAAACGCTGAGCGGTCCCACCGCTTTCCCAGAGGAACACAGCGCATGCACATAGGCTGCCAGTTCCCACCACTTTCCAAGCTGCGCCTGCGCGCGTAGGCTAACGGGTTCCACCACTTTTGAGCTGCGCATGCTCAAGGGCTGATGGCTCCCACCGCTTTTCAAGGGTGAAGGCCGAGGTCTGCAGAGCAGGGCGGCAGTGTCACCCGTTGAGCTCAGGGCAGAGCAGGCTGCGGGACTCCAGAGCCAGGGCAGGGGTTGCACTCACGTGCCGCTCTGCACCCGCACAGATGACACCTTCTCTTGGTAGCCATGGGCGTGGAAACTGGGTACATCGTCGTCCACGATTTCCATCTTCTTCCCCGTGAAGTTGGGGTTCTCATAGAGGATGATCTTGTGCTCCTGGCTGTCCTGTTGACAGGGTGGAGGAGAGCGAGTACCGGTGAGCGCCCAGGGCGCCTTCCTACCCCACCCATGGCCCGGACTGGATGGGTGCGCCCCAGCGTGCCCCAGCCCGCGGGTGTGTGTTCAGCCTGCTCCTTTGACTTTGGGGAGATGTCAGCTTCCCTCTCCTGCCTCGACTTCCTCGTTTAGAAATGGCAGCCATCGGCTGGTCATGGTGGCACACACCTGTAATCCCAGTCCCTGGGAGGCTGAGACAGGAGGATGGCGGGTTGGAGAACAGCCTCTGCAACTTAGCCAAGACCTTCAGCAACTTAGCGAGACCTCATTTCAGAAATAAAATAAAATAATAAGATAGAGCCGGGGTATAGCTCAGAGGTCCTTGAGATCAATCCCCAGTACTGAAATTAAAAATAAATGGTAGCCACGTGTGCACACCCACATACATGTGCACACCCCACATACATGTGCACACCTGTGCACATTTCCACTGTGCCTCTAGCAGGCGCCTGGTTTTCCCTCCTCTCCAAAGCTCTTCCCAGCCCTCTCCCTGTTTCTATGACATCTTCCCGGGCTTCTCACTGAATCCTTGAAGCAACTTGGATACCATTTGCAGATGAGAAGACTGAGGCTCAGAAAGGGAGGGTCACCTGCCCAGGGGCACCCAGCTGAGAAGAGCAGAAGCCAGGTGTGTGGGACGCCAAGGCCAAGCTCCTCCCAGTCTTCCCTCCAGCTCTGGGAGGAAACAGTCTGGGCTTGGGAGGTTCAGGGGTTAAACTCTTGAGTAAACTAAGTCCTTGTCCCTCCCCCAAGAGTTGACACTGGTTCTAGGCAGAACCAGTAACCTGGAGCCTCCGACAAGAGCTAAACTACCTTTCCCTTTCCCTCCACCCCTAAGCACAGAATCTCTTCTCATATCCACGATGGCTCTTTTTTGAGGAGTTCTGTGGCAAGAGTTGCACACCCCTAGCCGCCTACACTAGCCTGAGGCCCGTCCTCCTTGGGCAGGTGGTGCCCCTGGAGCTGTCCGACACAAGGTCCCTCAGGCTGAGCTCAGGCCAGCCTTGGGGCAATGGATTCTAATAGCCCAGGTTATAGATGAGGAAACCGAGGGCTAAGGAAGTCAGCTCTCAGGGTCACCCAGCCAGCAGGTTCCTTGCCAGCGAGACGGGACGTGAAGCTAGGGGCGCCCTCACCTCTGGCTTCAGGTGGCGGAGAGGAGGCTGGGGAGCAGGCGGGGGACTCACCACTTTGATGGGCCTCAGAGAGCTTAGGGAGTCCGTCCTCCGGCTGCTGGTCCACGAGTCCCAGCGGGGGTACTCGCCCTTCTCAAACACGAACTGTTCGCCCTTGCAGTTGGCTTGCTCATAGCCCACCCAGCTGCAAGGGAGCCGGGAAAGAGGGGCGGGTCAGCTCTATGCTAGCTGCAAGGGAGCTGGAAAAGAGGGGCGGGTCAGCTCTATGCCAGCTGCAAGGGAGCTGGGAAAGAGATGTGGGTCGGCTCTATGCCAGCTGCAAGGGAGCCGGGAAAGAAGGGCGGGTCAGCTCTATGCTAGCTGCAAGGGAGCCGGGAAAGAGGGGCGGGTCAGCTCTATGCTAGCTGCAAGGGAGCCGGGAAAGAGGGGCGGGTCAGCTCTATGCTAGCTGCAAGGGAGCCGGGACAGAGGGGCGGGTCAGCTCTATGCTAGCTGCAAGGGAGCCGGGAAAGAGGGGCGGGTCAGCTCTATGCTAGCTGCAAGGGAGCTGGAAAAGAGGAGCGGGTCAGCTCTATGCTAGCTGCAAGAGAGCCGGGAAAGAGGGGCGGGTCAGCTCTATGCTAGCTGCAAGGGAGCCGGGAAAGAGGGGCGGGTCAGCTCTATGCTAGCTGCAAGAGAGCCGGGAAAGAGGGGCGGGTCAGCTCTATGCTAGCTGCAAGAGAGCTGGGAAAGAGGGGCGGGTCAGCTCTATGCTAGCTGCGAGGGATCCAGGAAAGAGGGATGGGTCAGCTCTATGCCAGCTGCAAGAGAGCTGGAAAAGAGGGGCGGGTCAGCTCTATTCTAGCTGCAAGGGAGCCGGGAAAGAGGTGTGGGTCAGCTCTAGGCCGGTACCCTGCAGCAGGACCCCCACTGTCCATGTCCCACCCCAGGGCTCGCTCTGACCCAGCCCAGCCAGGAGCAGCAGCCCCATCTAAGCCCAAACAGAGACTTCAGGGGCAGGGTTACCTCTGTTATCTGGAATTCAGGGCTCTGCTGCCCTCTACCCATTGGAACACAGGTAAGAAATGGGAAGGACACGGTGTGCAGACACCGCAGGTGAGGCCTGTGGGGTGCTGGGAAATCAACAGCCAACTCTCAAAGCAAACAGAAGACCCTCAGCCCCGATTTGCCATGTTCACCAGCCCCCCCCCCCCACGAATGCACCAAGCACAGCACATTTCAAGCCCTCGGGGCAGCTTTCCCGCCAAGCTTGAACCTCAAACCACGGCTGCAAAACCCAGGTGCTGTGTTCACATCTTACTTCAGAGCAATTTTCTCTTTGGTTCTTGTTCTTAGTCTCTTAACACACATGTTACGCAAAACCCCCAGAGTCTTTTAGGCTCACGGTAGAAGAGGTAGGTGGTCATCCCGCTGTACCCAGGGGGATGGTCCCGGGATGCCTGCAGATGCCCCGATCTATGACGCTCAGGCCCCTTGTATAAAGCGGCTTTGTGTTTGCAGGACCCGCACGAGTCTCCTGTGCACCTTACATCACCTACTGCAAGGCTCACGCCGTGCAGTGATCACTACTATTTCTTGTCATTGGCGAATAACGACAAGAAATAGAAAGGGTGCACCTGTCCAGTACAGATGTGGCCTTTTCTCTGAATATTTGCCATCCCTGCTTAGTTCAATCTGTAACGCAAAATTCGTGGATACAGAGGAGGCCGGCTGCAGGACATTAAAGAGAGAGCTGTCTTCAGACAGAGCACGGCTAATAGAGGGAACAGGGAAGAGGGGTGCAGCCCAAAGGCCCAGCCGGTGGGAGCAGCCGGGGCTGGGTAGACCTTCCCACAGAGCCAATGATGGCTGCCCTGAACAGCAACCAAAGTCCTTAAGGAATCAGGAGCTCACGCCTGCTGTCCCTTACAGAAGGATGCACCCTCAATCCAGAAATTCTGCTTTACAATGCATCCTTAGGGGTCAGATGCCAAGATCTCATGCACGTTTGAATATGGACCGTGGACACTTGTCATGGTGCTACTTACAACACCTAGTTCCTAGTAACAGAGACGCCGCACCCAACGGGCTCAGCGCGGTGGTGCCTGCCTGTAATCCCAATCCTTGGGAGGCTGAAACAGGAGGATGTCAGTGTCGAGGCCAGCCTCAGTAATTTAGTAAGACTCTTAGCAACTTAGTGAGACTCTCGGCATCTTAGCAAGACCCAGTTTCAAAATAAATGAAACGGAGCTGGGAGGTGTAGCTCAGATGTACAGAATCCCTGGGTTCAACCTGCAGTACCACAAAAACAAAAATAAATAAAAAAAAAAACGAGAAGGGTCTGTTTAAATAAGTTATGGCATATCCAATTATGGAATATTATAAAGTCAAAAAAATAATGACGTAGGGAATCGGTTCTCAAAGTTAATCAGGGATATAAATCACCAGGCAAGCGGGTTCAATGCAGATTCCTAGGCTCCAAGCCAAGGGTTTTAGTGGCACCGAGGCAGGACCCAAGAGTCTGCACTCAAAGCATGTCCCTCTGAGATATGATGCTCATGTGCCTTGAGCCACTCTGAAAAACACCAGCCTGAGCATGGTGGCCCACACCTGTATCCCCAGCACCTGGGAGGCTGAGACAGGAGGATCTCAGGTTCAAGGCCAGCCTCAGAACTTAGGGGGACCTTCAGCAACCTAGTGAGACCCTGTTTCAAAGCAAAAAAATTTTTTTTAAAGCCTGGGAGTGCAGCTTGAAGGTAGAATGCCTCTGGGTTCAATCCATAGTACCCCACACACAAACACACACACACAAACATTCACACACACACACACACACTGGGGATTGAACCTAGGCGCATTGTGCCTCCAAGCTACACCCCCAGCCCTTCTTATTTTTTTATTTCGTAACAGGTTCTTGCTAAATTGCGGAGGACCTCCTTAAGTCGCTGAAGCTGGCCTCGAAGCTGCAATCCTCCAGTCTCAGCCGCTCAAGCACTGGGATTACAGGCGCGGGCTACCACGCCCGGCTCACAATTTCTATTATTAGAAAGAAAGTAGAAAAGTATAAACATGTTTAGGAGGGCTGAGGGTTAGTTCAATGGGAGAGCACTTGTGTGTGCAGGACCCCACAAAAAGAAGAAAGTCAATCAAACCAGCAAGCAAGCGAAACAGTTTAAATATGTTTGGGAAATTCTCCCCTCGGATTATTAAAAGAAGCCGGGCGCGGTGGCGCGCGCTTGTCATCCCAGCATGCGGGAGGCTGAGACAGGAGCATCCTGGTTTGCGGCCAGCCTCAGCTACTTAGTGAGGCCCTCTGCAACTCAGTGAGACCCTGTTTCAAAGTAAAGAATAAAAAATAGGGCTGGGGGTGGAGCTTGGAGGTAGAATGCCCCTGGGTTCCATCCCCAGACCTGCCAAAAGAAAAAAAAGACTAAAAAATAGGGCTGGGGGTGGAGCTCGGAGGTAGAATGCCTCTGGGTTCCATCCCCAGTACTGTTAAAAACAAAACAAGAACTGAAAATCGGACTTGGCGCTCAGGGGTCTAGACTTCAGTGCCAGATACCCAGGCACGGCAGAGCCATTCCTGCGGATGCGTCCTCCCTGGCTTGAGACTGTGACTTGTGTAGGGCCACCACACTTGGCAAAGTTTCCCCAAACCTGATGGTGTGGTGGGGGTCACCCCAGGAGCCCCAGCCCTACAGACCTCTGACCTACTGGTTGGGGGTCACTGGTGACCCCCGGTGGCTGAGGCTTCTAAGGGGAGCGGGCGGGAGCCGCAGGAGAAGGCCTGCCACCCTGCGGTTTGGTGCCCCAGAGGCTCCGTGCAGGTTGACAGAAATGCTCAGCTCCGGATCAGGCAGAGGCTGGACTCCTGCCCCTCCTCTGAGCTCTCGGGTAGAGACCAGGCCCCAGATGTCCAGCCAATCCGCTGACAATCCCCGGGTCGCCAGAAGTTAGGAAGAAAGAGTGGGTAGGGTTGGGGAAGCCAGCCCCAAACCTTCCCCGGGGAGCCGAGGACGGTCCGGGACCGTCTGTCCCTGTTTGGCAGCCCCTGTGTCGGGTTTTACACCCGAACTCGCTCCGTCCACCATCAGGAAGACAGAGTTACCCTCATCCTAAGGGGAGGACGCCGAGGCTTAGGAAGGGGAGCCCCTCTCAGGCGCCATGCGGCCCCCAGAAGGGCCGGGATCGGGACTGGAAGCAGCTCTGTCCGCTTGCAAAGCACCGGGCGAAGAAGCCCCCAGTACGTACGGTCCAGCCTGCACCAGGACGGAGCCCGCCTTCTCCACACCCGTCTCCTTCAGGTTGGGGCACGGCCCGCTGAGCTCGTGGGAGTGGCCCTGGAAGTTCTCCTGCTCAAAGATGATGATCTGCGAGAGGAGAGAGCTCCGTCAGCGCCCCGTTCTGAGCCGAAGGAAAGGCTGGCGCTCGGAGAGGCTGGGAGGAGGCTGGAGGCCCATCCCCTCGGAGCCAGACTGTCCCGGTGTCTGTGTTCCTGGCCCTGGCCCTGGACCCTGCATATCTCCTTTCTGAGCCTCAGTCTCCCCAGCTGTAAAATGGCCAACACAGCTGCCTCCTGGGATGGTTCTAGATTCAGGGGAACAAAACGGTTAGCAAGTGGCATTTGATCTGCGGGGGAAGACACATAATTAAGCCGGGTGCGGTGACGCCGGCTTGTCATCAGCAGGACTTGTGAGGCTGAGGCAGGAGGATCGCAGGTTCGAGGACAGCCTCAACAAGTAGTGAGACTCAGCAACCTAGCGAGACCCTGTTTCAAAAAAAAATTTTTTAAATAAAGCCGGGCGTGGTGGCGCAAGCTTGTAATCCCAGCCTTCAGGAGGCTGAGACCTGGAGGATCGCGGTTCGTGACTACTTAGTGAGGCCCTCTGCAACTCAGTGAGAGACCCTGTTTCAAAATAAAGAATAAAAAATGGGGCTGGGGGTGTAGCTCGGAGGTCAACTGCTTCTGGGTTCCATCCTCAGACCCATAAATAGATAAATTAATTAATTAATTAATTAATTAAGGCTGGGGATGTAGCTCAGTGGTAGAATTCCCATGGGTGCAATCCCCAGCACTAAAAATAAAAAGGAAAGGAAAACGAAAACATAATTTTCTTTTTTTTTCTTTCTCTCTCTCTCTCTCTCTCCCTCTTCAGTACAAGGGATTGAACCCAGGACCTCTCAATGCTAGGCAAGCGCTCTACCGCCAAGCCACGCCCCCAGCTCCTCGTGGCTCTGTTAATTAAGGCACTGCCACGGAGTCCAGCTGGGCAGGTGGCCGAGATGGCGCTGGAGCCCAGCGCAGCTCACAGCAGAACCCGGGGGAGCAGCCCTTTGCTCACAGCGAGCCTGGGATCTTGGTGACACAGTCATTCAGCCCGGCTCTGGGTGCAGCCGCGGACTGTGCAGGCAACCCCGGGAAAGGGTGCCGCTGGTTCACGAACATCTGCCCCGATGGACCAGCCAGCCATGGACGCCCTTCATCCCCAGCTCACCCCTAGAACTACACACCTGTGCTTTTTTAATTTTCCTTTCTTTTTTCTTTTCCTTTTTTTCTTTTTTCTTTTTTCTTCTTTTTTGTACTGGAGTTTAAACCCAGGAGCATTCTACCTCTGAGCTATTTCTTAGCCCTTTTAAAAAATTTTTTTAAACAGGGTCTCACTAATTTGCTGAGGCTGACCTCAAACCATAATCCTCTCATCCCAGCCTCCCAACTGCTGAGATTGCCAGCCTGCGCCTGAACACTGGGCTCCTGGGCTCTTGCTTTAAGCCTCCGCCCTCAGGGGCTTTGAGGTCCCTAAGTCCTCCTCCCTCCCTCACCTGATCCTCCTGTCGGCCCAGGGAAGGGAGCTCTGCAAAACACAGGCGCCCCCAGGGGGGCTCACAGTCCAGTGCTCACCGGAGGAGGCCAGCTGCCTCCTTTCAGAGAGCACTTGGCAGCAGAGCCGTTGAGCCACGCTTCTCCGAGGAGCAGCCTCTGGGTGAGGAGGGCCCTGGCAGCTGGCTCCCAGGAGGGGCAGCGGCTGCAGAATGCACCTGCTAAGCACTGGCTAAGCAAACATACCTCTCACTCCCAGGCCGGGGATTAGCCAGATAAAAGAGAGGAGGGAGGAGGGAGCGGCCAGTTGGGCTCCGAGAGGGATCCCACAGGCTCAGCTTTTACAGTCACTGAGCTGGAGACGGTCAGGTTCTCCGCCATGGCTGTGCAGCCCTAAGAAAGTAACTTGACCACCCTGAGCCCCGGGTCTAATGGGAGACCACACCTGTCCTGCAGGGTTGCTGAGGAGGGTACAGAGTTAGGGCAATTAGGGGTACTTTGTTATCTCCCTGGCCTGGGAGGCCAGGGTCTATAGGGGTGGGCCGATGCGGAGAAACAGATTCCCAATGCACTTGAAAAGTCTTAGCATGGACAGCAGGCCCGTGTCGTTATTATCATCATTATTGGTTTCCATAAATATGATGGAGAATAAAGCCTGGCAGCTCTTAGCTACATACTTTTGTTTTGTTTTGTTTTTGGTACTGGGGATACCTCTGAGTTACATCCCCAGCCCTAATTTTTAGTCTTTTTATTTTTTTGAAAGAGGGTCTCACTGAGTTGCAGAGGGCCTAAGTAGCTGAGGCTGGCCACGAACAGTGATCCTCCGGTCTCGGCCTCCAGAATGCTGGGAGATTTGAGGATCGCGGTTCACGGACAGCCTCGGCAACTTAGTGAGACCTTATTTTAAAAAAAAAAAAATTGAGCAAGGTGTGGTGGCGCACACTTGTCATCCCAGCATTCGGGAGGCTGAGACAGGAGGATTGAGGTTTGTGGACAGCCTCAGCTACTTAGCGAGGTCCTTTGCAACTCAGTGAGATTCTGTTTCAAAATAAAGAATAAAAAATAGGGCTGGGAGTGTAGCTCAGAGGAGGAATGCTTCAGGGTTCTATCGTCAGTACAAAAAAGAAAGGAAGGAAGGAAGGAGAAAGAAAGAAGGAGAGAGAGAGAGAGAGAGAGAGAGAGAGAGATAAGGTCTGACAACTTGGCAACTCAGTGAAATTCTTTTTCAAAATAAAAAATAGGGTTGGGAGTGTAGCTCGGAGGTGGCATGCCTCTGGGTTCCATCTTCAGTATAAGAAAGAAAGGAAGGAAGGAAGGAAGGAAGGAAGGAAGGAAGAAAGAAAGGGAGGAGAAAGGGAGGGAGGGAGGGAGAGAAGAAGGAAGGAAGGAAGGAAGGAAGGAAGGAAGGAAGGAAGGAAAGAAGGAAAAAAAGAAATTAGGTCCGCTCACACAGGCGTGAAGGAGCAGGTGAGGGCCAGGCGGGGCCCAGGGCAGACAAGGGCAGATACGGGTGGAATCCGTGCCCAGGACTCAGAACAGCAGCACAGCCAGGTGTGCGGGCGGCTGACAGATGTGAAGGGCCAGGTCGGGTCTGAGAAGCCCCTAACGTTGGAATGGAAAACCACTGGCCCAGGCCCAGGCGGGACGAGCGAGCAAGGCCCTCCCAGCTGGGCCCACGGCCCGGCCGTGCCACCTCTGCACTCGGTCTCCCGCTCCGTCTTTTGCAGGGGAGGGACCGAGGCTCAGAGAAGCCCAGTGAGCGTCCTGAGCCACACAGCGGGCGTGGAGTTGGGAACCACGGGGAACCTCGCATTCATGGGCACCCTCTGAGCCTGGGGCGGTGGTCACCCCAGCCTGGGGGGGCCCATGGGTGATAGGACCCGCCCCTGGCCAGAAGGAGACCTTTGGAATCGGCCCCCTGTGTGTGTGTGTTGGGGGAGAATGAGTCCCAGAGATGGGAAGGGGCGGCTTGGGTATCGGGAAGGGGGATGCTGGGCCCGTGCGACAGAGGCGAGCTGGTATGAGATGAGGCCTCGCGCCCACACTCCCGCAGGCCGGCTCACCTTGGGGTTTTGGGGCTGTGGCTTGCCCGCCTGGGTCTGCAGATCTGAGGCCATGGTGGACTGTCCCGAGCAGGAAGGACCTGGAAGAAATGGGGAGGCCGCCGTGAGGACCCTCGGGAGCGCCGGTCAGCCCCCTCCTCTCCACCCTCGCCAGAGCCCGGGCTGGGGCCGTCCTGGGCAACCCTGCTCTGCGTCCAGGCCGGCTCCAGGAAGAGGGGAGAGCAGAGACTCTGAAGATCTCATGACCAACTGGAGTTGGAAGTGGCCCCTGGGCCCCTGGGCCGCCGGGTCCCAGGAAACCTGTCAAGGTTACTGAGGCCTCCACCCAACCATTTGCTTTTCTTTCTTTCTTTCTTTCTTTCTTTCTTTCTTTCTTTCTTTTTTTGTGCTGGGGATTGAACTCAGTAGCATTCTACCTCTGAGCTATACTCCCAGCCCTTTTTATTTATTTATTTTTATTTTTATTTTATTTTATTTTTGCGGTAGTAGGGATGGAACCCAGGGCATTCTACCTCCAAACTACACCTCCAGCCCTATTTTTTATGCTTTACTTTGAAACAGGGTCTCACTGAGTTGCAGAGGGCCTCACTAAGTAGCTGAGGCTGGCTGCGAAGCGGTGACTGTGACTGGCTTGCAAGGACTTGATTCTACCAAGCACACATCTGCAAGCACCGGGCGGCGGAGCCGGATCACAGGGTGCCAGAAACCAGCAGCGGCAGGGCAGTGACAGGGTCAGAATTGCCCTTCTCTGGGGCCGCCATGGTCCACCCGCCACTGCTGGCCGAGGCCGGGCAGAGAGGGCGGCAGTAGCGGCTGGACGCTTGGGCGGCGCTCTCACCAGCCAACACCCATCGGCGCAGGACCGTCCAGGTTTGCAAACCTGTTACATTTTTCTCTCCTGTTGCGGGCCCGGGGAGGCTGCTGATAGACTGTTATTTCTAACAAGCATTGCCCATGCCAGGAAGCCGCGACGTGCCAAGCACCATTACCCCGACAGAACCACGAAGTGCCAGAGACCCGTTACCCCACAAAGCCATGAGGTGCCAGGCACCCGTTACCCCCCAACAAAGGCAGTTTGATGGCCCCTCTTCCCATTTCACAGAAAAGAAAACCAAGGCTGGGCGCTGAGCGTGAAGTCCCTGCCCAAAGGGCTGTGGATTCACTCCCAGGACCCCCAGGTTCCCCAGCAAAGACGAGGGTGCGGGAAGAGACACACAGGAGAGCCCATCTTACCGGTGATGCCAGCCCCCGCGAGCGCCCGTGGAGCCCTGCCGGGGTCGGTGGCCTTTATACCTTCCCCAGGAGCATCGGTGCCAAGACGGGTGACCTCCGCGTCCCCGCGCAAAGCGGGGCGAGAATGCCGGATTAAGCCCACACCAAAGCCTGGTCAGCAAATGCCCGCAGACATTGTGTCTCTGCACAATAATGTCATTAGCTTTCAGATCCGGCCGCGCCAGGGTAGTCAGGCGGCTGGGCAAGGAGGTGCCCGCTTTGCAGACATCAGCCCTCTGGCTGCCAGCGCCGCCGGGCCGTGCCAGGTTCATGGGCACGGTCATTTGCCGTGGGGCATGGCGGAAAAATAGCAGAGGACGGTTGCTGGCCCCTGCCCAGCCGCCCACCCATCCGTCCATGTGTCGGCCATCGGTTGGGCACCGAGCTGGTTCCAAGGTCTGTTTTAGGGGTCAGTGTTAGGGGAGAGGCCTGCCGCAGCCTGGACCACTCGAGAGAGCTCCCCGGAGAGGCAGAGCCCTTGGTAGCGGGGAGACGGGCCGGGGAGAGGGGCCGCGCAGGAGCACCCAGGTGCTAGGAGCCAGCAGGGTGCATTCAATGAAGCCCCAGGATCAGGTGGCCCCAGCAGGAAGACGGACCTCACCCCCTGGCTGCCACACACGGCGGCCTTTGGGGGGTCTCCTGGGATCCTCCCTCCCATCTCGGCCGCCTAGGTCACCGGCCCTGGATGCCTGTCTATCCTCACGTCTGTCCTGCGGCCCGGGCGGTGTCAGGCTTGTGTCAGGCAGAGCGGAGGGTGCTGGGGGTGGAGGACGCCTGCTCGCCCCCGTCTCACACCCCCATATACACAAACACACACAACACACGCACGCCCGGCCCCCAGCCACACTGGCTCTGTCTGCCCCCTCTGCCATTCCGTGTTTTGCACGGGTTTTCTGTCTTTCCAATCAGAAGGTAGACAGCACGGGGGGCAAACATGTCCCCGGCCTGGGTTTCTCCAGTATGAAAAGCAGCGCTATGGTTCCTCAAAACATTTAACGTGGACTACCATGCAATCCGGCTGCTCCAGCTCCAGGCACGGCCTGAGAGAATCAGAAGCAGCCCGCAAACAGATCTCTGCTCACCCTCGAAGCACCGGTCACACTAGGCAAAGGGCGGGGCGAGCCACGGGGCCGCCGATAGGTGGATGGTATGTGAAAAAAATGGAATATTAGTAGGCCTTGGAAAAGGAAGGGATTTTTCATACACGTTATCACATAGATGAACCTTGAAACCATAAGGCTTAGAGGGGGGAAAAAAAAAAACAAGAAGATAAATACTGTGTGATTCTGCTGACGGGAGAGGGTTAGAGCAGAAACCTTCCCAGAGATGGACATAGAGATGGAGCCAGTGTCCGGTGGGGACAGGATTTTAGTTTTTGGTAAGAGGAAGAAGTTTTGGAAGTAGACAGTGCTGGTTGCATAGAGACATGATTGTATTCAAAACCACTCAACTGTCCACTTAAAATGGGTGCAGTTATGGAGTTTATGTTATGGATTTTTTCTTGTACTGGGGATTGCACCCAGGAGCATTCTCCCTCTGAGCTACACTACCAACCCTTTTTATTTTATATTTATTTATTTATTTATTTATTTAGGTGGTACCGGGGGTGGAATCCAGGGGCTTTCTACCTCCAGTCTATACTCCCAGACCTATTTTATATTTTATTTGGAAACAGGGTCTCACTAAGTTGCCGGGAGCCTCACTAAGTAGCTGAGGCTGGCTTCGAACCTGCGCGATCCTCCTGTCTCAGCCTCCCAAGCGCGGGGATTACAAGCGTGCGCCACCATACCTGGCCTATTTTATTTTATTTTGAAATAGGATCTCACTAAGTTGCTGAGGCTGGCCTCTAACCTTTGATCCTCCTATCTCAGCCTCCAAGTACTTGGATGGTAGGTGTTCATCACCCAACCCAGCTGCTAAATAAATTGTTATCACACATCAAAAACAAACAAATTCACCTTCAGCCAACATCCTTGAAACCTTGTGTCTCACAGTTTTTATTGTTTTGTTTTTTTTTAATTGCTGTTGTTTTGCGGTACTGGAGATTGAACCCAGGGACATTCTGCCTCTGAACTACACCCCCCAGCCTTGTTTTATTTTTTATTTTGAAACGAGGTCTCACTAAGCTGGTAAAGGCCTGGCATGGTTGCTGAGGCTGGCCTCCACCGGCGATCCTCCTGTCTCAGCCTCCCAAGTACGGGGATATCAGTGTGTGCCACCACACCCGGTGTGTCTCCTGCTTTTTCGGGGTGGGGGTCTGAGGTCCCATTGTCCTTAGCGTGGTATTCTGACAATGGCTCCAGGGGTGACGGTGTCTCTGGCGCCCGCTGTGGGCCCAGGGACACGGCATGCAGCCTCCGGCCGTCTCCCCTGCGGTCCGTCTTCGAGTTTAACCTTTGATGCGTGCTGCGATCCCACTGGATCTGGGATCTGTCCTCGATCCCCGCCGTCTGACCTCGATCCCCGCCGGCTTCGTGGAGGGAGCCTCTGCTGAGCTTTCTGGAGGGTTTTTACCTGCTGTCTCCTTAAAGTAAAGCCTCGCGCTCATGTTAGGGGTAGGTGTAATTAGCATCCCCTCTATACCATAAAGAAGCTGAGGCCCAGGGAGGCTAAGTAACTTATCTGAGATCACACAGGCAGAAAGTGTCACTTGAACTTGGGTCAGTGTGATTTCCAGGAAAATGTTACTGTTTACAGAGCGGGGCTTCCCACTAAACCCCAGGATTGTGATGATGGCCGCTCCTTCGGGCCTCAGCTTCCCCATCAGAATCAAGTGTTTCTCCCCAAACCTTCCATATTCTCAGTTAGGATGCAGTCAGGGTTCTCACTGGTGTACACAGCACAGAGCACTGGTTTCAGGATTATCCCTATTTTTATGTATAAGTAAACTGAGGCTCAGAGAGGAGGAAGCATCCCTGCCCCCAGGTCACCAGCCAGGACGCGGCAGGGCTGAGATCTGAGCCCAGCCCGCGCCCGGGACTCGCCGATTCCCAGGGCTGCAGACGGCGGGATCGCCCTCCTCCTACCTAGGGTTTCTCATCTGAAATGAGCGTCCACGCTTATAAACACCTGAGTGTTCTGGTCCACGGGTAGGACGGTATCTGCAACCTTACCTTGTCAAAGGGGCCCGCCCGCCCCAGAAAGGGCGCGCCCAGGTTCCTCAGCACTGCTTTTGTCTTCCCAGGGCCTCTTTTTATTTAACTTATTTTATTTTATTTTGTAGTACTGGGGGTGGAACTCAAGGGCTTTTCTACCTCCGAGTTCCACAAGAACCCGTTTTGCTGCAAAAACCACACTTTGCAGGGCTGTAACCTTGAGAGATGGCAG
Organism: Muscardinus avellanarius; assembly: GCF_963383645.1. NCBI lineage: Eukaryota > Metazoa > Chordata > Mammalia > Rodentia > Gliridae > Muscardinus > Muscardinus avellanarius. The sequence continues at coordinate 21,281,967 of NC_137807.1, forward strand.
AGCCGGCTCACCCTCAGGGACCGTGCAGGAGGGCCCCCTGCTGGCCGGCGTCAGGAAGGTGGCGTGAACTGAGCCTGTGTTGTAAACCTGGGGGCTGCTTGTTACGGCAGCGTGGCTTGGCTGATACACAGGAACCGCTTGGGCCTTCCTCCCTGCCCCATCTTCCTATGCCCCAGTGTCCTCCTTGGACAAACCCAATCTAGTCCTTAGATGCGAAGGCATCGGAGGCTGAAGGCGCCTCTGAGACAGTCGTCCTGGGAGCAGTTTTCAAATCTGCCGGCAGCTACACATCCCTCTTCTGACATATTTGTGACAGCCCCTTCACGCTTGTGAAATAAAATGGATAATATAATCCACCCACAGGCAAGCTTTCAAAATAAATTAGAAATCAACTGTCTCAACTCTAACAGTATAAAGAATAATAGGATCCGTTGTGTAGTGATATGTATTTCCGTATTAAAAAAAAAAAAAAAGGCTTTGACACAGTTCTGCCAGAGGATGTAAGACAGGAGCCGGGCGTGTGTTCCTACCTATAATGGGTAAGTCTGGCGAGGAAGTTAATATCGAGCTCCGCGTATGCTTGACATTTTTACACACCTACGTGGAAGCACCTTGGACAACATACAGCCAGTCGCACATGCGGCGGGCCGGGGTGATTTGGGGGGATACAGAGAGAAGCCACAAGCAGCGGTGCCGGGGTGCTGTCATTTTTCAGAGCAGGTCGCACCTGCTGGGTAGGGTTGGGGTGTTTACGTGGGAGCCCCAGTAGGTGCCGCGGAAGGCTGATTACCCAGAATTGTAGCCAGGCGTGCAGATGCCTGGATGTTAACTGCTAGAAAGAGCCCGTTGAGGCCACATTCAAGGTCTCAGTTGGGGGAAAAGCACAGCCAGAATCTTCCATCATAGAGAAGACAGAGACAAGATGCCCGGGACCAGATGACAGCTGCCAGCAAGGGTTGGCACAAAGCCCTCGAGGGCACGAGTCAGGGGTGTACTGGCCCAGCTCACTGCCTGGACCTCCTTGGGGAATGGCCCGAGGCCTGGCTGCGGGGAGTCCTGGGCTCCGGCTCGGGCTCCTGGGCCCCACACAGCTCCGTGACAGGCCGCATTCAGATCCTGGTGTTATGTGGTCAGATCTAGAACGTCCCCTGCAGAGCTCAGAGTCTATATAGTTTTAAACCGAGTGTTGCCATCTCATCAGTAGATAAAGCTATCATGATGGGTGAACCACAGCCTGGGCCAGGACCTCGGTCGGTGGCCTCGGTAGGTCAGAGATGGAGAAGGTGGATCCCTGGTGGTGTGGCCTTGGGGACTGCGCCTGTCTTTGAATCTCCTTGCTTGCTTGCCCTTCTCCATGATGTGAGAGCAGAGCCCTTACTCCCCCCCTCTCTCTGCTTCCGCCTCCAAGCACCGAACTCCACAAACCCGGCCTCCCACGGACTGAACCCGGAATCTCAAAAAAAAGCGTGAGCAAATAAATCTCTTCCTCCCTCTAGGCTGCGTGGTCAGGCTCCCCGGGACATAGCAGGGACCGTGTTGATGGAGCCACCCGGTACCCTGGTTTCCTAGTTCCGCAGGTGTTTTTAGGACAAGCCCTCGTTATCAAGCAACCGGAACGTCTCTGCTCCTTCCAAGAGCAGAGGCTGCCTGCAGGGGTTTGCTTCTGGAACTCTGCAAGCCCGTCTCTCTCTTCCTCATAATCATAAAAAAAAAAAAAAGGCCAGGAAGAAGAAGCCGACAAAGTTTTGCTCAGCCCCTACCTGGTTCTAAGCACTTTCTACAAAGCAAGCTCATGCCAGCACTCCCAGCAGGCGGTGCGACGGGCCTTCATATTGTTTATTTCCAAGTTATCAGTGAGGATAGCGAGGCCCAGAGAGGTTGTGCCATTCACCCAGAGGCACACAGTAAGTGGTCAGCCCTGGGCAGGAGCCCAGCTCGGTCCTGTCCCCACCGAGTCCCTGACCTTCTCACCACACAGCTGCCCGGATGCAGCTGAACACGCTTCTACCCCATTTCCCAGCAGCTCCCGGTGCAGGGCTCAGGAAGGAATGTTCTGGAGTCAATACCGAGGCTCTGAGCATTGGCCCTGCCACTTCTTATCTGCGCTCTGGGCAGGGGCTCCTGCCTGGCTGAGCCTTGGCGTGTCCATCTGTGAAACAGGACCACTGGCTACGCCCGCCTCCTGTTGGTTTCTAAAACCCTGCGGCCCTCAGAGAACTCTGGTTCAGGGGACGCGGGGAAGTCAGGAGACAGAGGGGACGGAGCTGGGCTGCCATCCCGAGGGTCAGCGCCTGTCTCGCCCGCCTCACTGCCCGGCACCCCTGCCTGCCCGGGCCCAAGTTCGTGGCCCAGCTCACCAAAGAAATAGTCCAGATGGCTTCTCTGCTATGAATTTTAAAAAAGCCTAGACTGAGCTGGGCATGGCAGCACACGCTTGTCATCCCAGCATTTGGGAGGCTGAGACAGGAGTATCGTGGTTCGAGGACAGCCTCGGCTACTTAGTGAGGCCCTTTGCAACTTAGTAAGACCCTGTTTCAAAATAAAGAATAAAAAATAGGGCTGGGGGTGTAGCTCGGAGGTAGAATGCCCCTGGGTTCCATCCCTAGTACTGCAAAGAAACAAACAAAACAAAAAACAAATAATAATAATAATAATAATAATAATAATAATAATAAACACTGACTCTAAGAGGAGACTCACTCTGCTTCCAGCTCAGAGAGAGGAGGTCTGGTTATGGCAGGTCCCCACACAACTCTCCTCTTGACTCCTGAGAGCGTGCTCTGCGCCCTAGCCAGAACCGTCCTATTAAATAACCCCTGAGGCTATACAGGACCAGCCGGTTGGAACACACCATGGCCCCCACTCCTTGGAGAAAAGGTGGGGCCCACCGTGTGTGCAAAGGCCTGGCTGAGCTGCCCCGCCGCCTGCGCTCCCCGACTCCCTGCACACCACTCCACAGCAGCCACGCACATCCCTGCCCTGGGCCTCACCGCCTGCTGCTCCCTCTGCCTGGAATATTCTCGTGTTTTATTTATGATTTGACTCACAGGTCACGTGTCCAGGGCAGTGTCTGCTGCCCACAGGACTTCCATCCTCCTGCCCCAATCGATCATTCTTCTTGGCACTTATGATATCCCAAAGTTACATTCGAAACATCTGTGTTTCTTTATTTCCTTTTTTTTTTTTTTTTTTTGGTGGTACTGGGGTTCCTGGAAACCCTTCTCCGGGTTACACTCCCAGACCTATTTTGTATTTTTATTTTGGAAACAGGGTCTCTTAAGCCAGCAAAACTGGCTTCGAACCTGCGTGATCTTCCTGTCTCCGCCTCCCAAGCGCGGGGATTACAAGCGTGCGCCACCATGCCCGGCTCCTTTTTTTTTTTTTTTCACCTCCCAGGACAGGTGAGACCTCAGCTTTGTGCTGTGTCCTCGGGCCTTGAGCAGAGCACAGCACGGATTAGTGTTGAGTGTGAAGAGATGCCCGGGGGGTGATGGATGGTGGATGGATGGATGGATGGTGGATGGGTGGATGGGTGGGTGGATGGACAGGTGGGCGGATGGGTGGGTGGGTGGGTGGATGGATGGGTGGATGGATGTATGGACAGGTGGACAGGTGGGCGGATGGGTGGGTGGATGGGTGGGTGAATGGGTGGGTGGACAGGTGGACAGGTGGGTGGATGGATGGGTGGGTGGGTGGATGGATGGGTGGGTGGGTGGGTGGACGGGTGGGTGGATGGGTGGATGGATGGGTGGATGGATGTATGGACAGGTGGACAGATGGGCGGATGGGTGGGTGGGTGGGTGGGTGGACGGGTGGGTGGATGGGTGGATGGATGGGTGGATGGATGTATGGACAGGTGGACAGGTGGGTGGATGGGTGGGTGGGTGGGTGGATGGATGGATGGGTGGATGGATGGGTGGATGGGTGGATGGATGGGTGGGTGGATGGATGGGTGGGTGGATGGGTGGGTGGGTGGATGGGTGGGTGAATGGGTGAGTGGACGGGTGGGTGGATGGTTGGATGGGTGGGTGGGTGGATGGATGGGTGGATGGATGGATGGATGGGTGGATGGGTGGATGAATTGGTGGATAGATGAATGGAAGGATGGATGGGTGGATAAAAATGGGTTGAATTGACATAAAGAAAAATAGAAGTTGGTAGGTGGGAGTGAGGATTGATGAGTCAATTTTAAAATGTACTATAGAAAGATAGAAGGTATGAAGAATGGATGGATGGATAAATAAGTGAACGGTGGATGGAGAGATGATGAATGGGTGGTGGATGGACAGAAGTGAGGGAGTCAGGACGGAGGGTGGATAGATGGGCGGGTGGATGGATGGATCAACATTCGAGTAGAGAGACACAGGCTGGCAGCTAAATGCCAGATGGTGGCAGGAGATGCATCCACCATATGAAGAGAGTAGAGTTTCCCTCTCTGGGGGCCTCCCCGGCCCCAGCCCCAGCCCCACCCTCACCCCCAGCCCCAGGCCTTAGCCAGGAAGTGACGCAGAGGACCGTGGCAGGTGCGGACCACCCCAGGCTTTATTGGCAGACTCGGGGAGGGTGGACGGGCTCCCCCACCCGGCCTGGTGCATCCCCCCCAAGGCCTCGCCGCCCTCAGCTGCTGAGGAAGCAGCCCCTCTTGTGCCACTTCTGGTCGCGGATGCGGCGCACGGACTGCAGCTGCGGCTGGCTGGCGCCCCACTCGTTCCAGTGGCCATACTCGCCGCGCTCGAACACGTACTGGCGCCCGCGGTAGCCCGGGAACTCGTAGCCGACCCACCTGCGGGCAACGGGTGCGGGAGGTCTGCGGGTCAGACCCGCCTCGGAAAGCCCAGTGGGCAGCTCTCCACCTGCCCCAGACCCTACGTGGCTCCCCAGTCCATCCCTGTCTCCCCCTAGCTGCCCCCTCGAGGATGCTCAGAAAGCTTAGCAAATGAGCCTTCCCCAGCCAGACCCCAGCGCAGGGAGGAGCTGTGCCCCGGGTTGCACAGAGGAAGGAGGAGATTCGCCTGCGGCCTGCAGCCGCCTTCGCCCTGGTCAGATCAGGAGGTGGGAAAAGCATTCTGAGAAGTCGCTTCAGGGCCCGGATGTGTTCAGAAAAGCAGCAAAGAGTGGAATAGAGACAGTTGGGGGACCGATTTCACTTGATTTTTTTTTTTTTTTCAGTCATAGGGATGGAACCCAGGGCATTCTAGCTCCAAGCTATATACCCCCAGCCCTATTTATTTATTTATTTATTTATTTATTTATTTATTTGGTGGTACTGGGGTTCCTGGAAGCCCTTCTACCTCCGGGCTACACTCCCAGACCTATTTTATATTTTTATTTGGAAACAGGGTCTCCTAAGCCAGCGTGCGTGGCTGGCTTTGAACCTGCGCGATCCTCCTGTCTCCGCCTCCCAAGCGCGGGGATTACAAGCGTGCGCCACCACGCCTGGCGTCCCAGCCCTATTTTTATTCTATTTATTTATTTATTTATTTATTTATTATTTGCAGTACTGGGGATGGAACCCAGGGTCATTCTACCTCTGAGCTACACTCCCAGCCTTATGTTTTTAGTCTTTTCTTTTTACTTTTTTTTCTTTTTCTTTTTTTTTTTTTTTTTGGCAGTACTGGGGATGGAGCCCAGGGGCATTGTACCTCCTAGCAACACCCCCAACCTTATTCTTTTAGTCTTTTCTATTATGGAAACAGGGTCTCACTGAGTTGCAAAAGGCCTCCCTAAGTAGCTGAGGCTGTCTGTGAACCGCAATCCTCTGGCCTCTGCCTCCCAAATACTGGGATTACAAGCATGTGCCACCACGCCCAGCTCCTCATTTTGAAACAGGGTCTCACTAAGCTGCCGAGGCTGGCTTCAAACCTGCAATCCTCCCATCTTGGCCTCCCAAGTACCGGGATTACAAGCATGTGTTACCATGCCCAGCTTTCGCTTGATTTTTAAAAAGGAAAAAAAAAAAAAAAGATAAAATCTTCTTTGAGTTGAGGCCGCCTGGACCTCCTGACGGTGCAGGAGGCGGGAATGGGCCATTGGCCTCGCGGATGGTGCTGCCTGGGACACGGGCACCCGGGCAGCTGACCGCGGGCCCCACAGCCCTGGAGGTGGGGGAGGACCATCGCTCAGGTTTGACCCCTGAGCAGAGAGTGTCTGGAGACAGAGGGGAGGCCAGGGGAGGCCGGCGGGGGTGGGGGTCCCTTACGTCCCATTGATGGTGCGGATGCTGGCCACACGGTCCTGGAAGCCATGAGCCCACAGGCTGGGCACGTCGTCATCCACGATCTCCATCTTGCGACCACTAAAGGTGGGGTTCTCAAACAGATGCAACTTGTGGTCGGGGCCGTCCTGGGGGCGAGGCCGTGGGGTGAGCCGCTGTCCCACACCAGGCCAGGCTTCCGGAGGCCCAAGACGCAGGGGGAGAATGTGGGTCACCCCGGACCTGCTCTGGGAGGGATGGGGGGCTCGGGAGACGTCCCAGAGCTGGTCTTCTTGGGAATCTTAGAGCCGTGGGGCAAGAAACTGAAAAGGGGGCTAACAGGTGGAGAAACAGGCCCAGAAGGGGCGGCGAGAATGCAAAGTATAATTTCCAAGCAGAACTTCTTGCTGGAGGCAGATCTGGACTCAATCTCAGTGGTTTCCCCCACTTGCCACCCTAGGGATCAGAAGGGGATGGAGCCCCTGGGTCGAGGGAGGTAGGCGGGGACACTTTGGGTTTTTTTTTTTTTGTTTGTTTGTTTGTTTTTGGTGGTACTGGGGTTCCTGGAAGCCCTTCTACCTCCGGGGTACACTCCCAGACCTATTTTTACATTTTTTAAAATTTGGAAACAGGGTCTCCTAAGCCAGCTTCGAACCTGCGCAATCCTCCTGTCTCCGCCTCCCAAGCGCGGGGATTACAAGCGTGCGCCACCACGCCCGGCCCAAGGCAGGGACACTTTGAAGGGTCTTGGTGGACCGTGTCCCTGGTTGGTGTTAGAGAAGCACAAGGGAAAAACTTGAACCCAGCGGAAGCTAATTTCTGAAATGATCGTCCAGGTGTATCTCTGGCCCCAATGTTGAGCTGAAACTGGACTCACATTTTTTTTCTTTTTTCTTCTATTTTTTTTTGTACTGGGGATTGACCCAGAGGTGTCCTGTCTCTGAGCTACTCCCCACCCCAGCCACTTTTATTTTTTAGTTTGAGACTGGGTCTCATTGCACTAAGTAGCTGAGGCTGGCCTCTAGCCTGCAATCCTCCTGTCTCAGCCTCCCGAGTACTGGGATTACAGGCGTGCACCACCATACCTCCTAAGTTTAATAGTATCACAGAAGGGCAATTCCAGTGCCACGTTAGCTAATTCAAAATGAATGGGTGTCCCAGCACTGACTCCCTGTCTCACACAGTCATGCGGGGCAGGAACACGGGATCTTCCATGGGCCACACAGATGAAACGGGGTGCCTGGCCAGTCCCCCCACCCCAGCCTCTTGGCCCGCACCCCGGGGGCAGGAGTCGAACTCACGATGTGCAGAGGCCGGAGGGACAGGAGGCTGTCGCTGTGGCGACTGCTGGACCAGGCGTCCCAGCGAGGGTAGTCTCCCTTCTCCAGGACAAACTGCTCCCCGCAGAAGGCCCTGCGCTCGAAGGCCAGCCACCTGGGGGGTGGGGGGGGGACCTGGTCACTGCCCGCCGCCCAGGGCCTGGCCAAGAGGGAAGAGGCCAATGGCTGCAGATGGTGTGGCCTCCCCCTCCCTGCCCCCAGCCCTGCTCCTGCCTCCTCCACCTGCCCTGGAAGGTGCTCCCGTGGCATTCCGGGTGGGCCTGAGACCCGGGGAAGGGCTGCGCAGCATCCACTGGGGACTGGACGCTGCTCAGAAGAGCCGTTTGTGTGTGTGTGTGCGTGTGTGTGTGTGTGTGTGTGTGTGTGGTACTGGTGTGGAACCCAGAGGCTTTCTACCTCCGGGCTATACTCCCAGACCTATTTTATATTTTATTTAGAAACAGGGTCTCACTAAGTAGCCGAGGCTGGCTTTGAACCTGTGTGATCCTCCTGTCTCAGCCTCCCAAGCGCTGGGAGAGTCTAGACATGCCTGACACAGATCTGTGTTCCCTAGGCGGCTCCCACTCCTCTTCCCCTCCTTCTCCTCCTCCTCCCTCTTCTCCTTCTTCTCTCCCTCCTCCTCCTCCCTCTTCTTCCTTCTCCCCCTTCTCCTTTTCTCCTCCTCCTCCTCCTCCTCCTCCTCCTCCTCCTCCTCCTTCTTCTTCTTCTTCTTCTTCTTCTTCTTCTTCTTCTTCTTCTTCAGTAAGTGTAACATTCTGTCCATATTCAAGTGCTCTTTCTGCCCTGTGTAACCATCACCCACGAGAAAGCACAGGCCGAGAACACAGCTCAAGCCGAGGTCCCTCCAACATCATCGCCCAGAGCCGGGAGACCTCAGGGTGCCCCCTGCCTGCGGGGCCTGGACGCCTGAACACTCTGGCTCTGGTGTCCCTGTCTGGAAAATGAGAGAATGGCCCCCTCATACCATGAGGGTGCAAGACGGAAAGCCTGTTAGAGGTTATAACCTCTGATGATTTCAAATAATCATTCTTTTGGTACTGAGGATTGAACCTAGGGGCATTCTGCCTTTGAGTTATTACATGCCTGTGCCACCCCGCCTCTTCCCTGCCCTCCTCCTCGGCCACCTGCCTCTCACCATGGGAACCGAGGCTAGAAGGTTTCTCAAGGAATCACAGATGGCTCGCTCACGTTACAGATGGGGAAACTGAGGCCGGGGCAGAAGGGCACAGTCTGAGGCTGCTAAACCCAAGCCGACCTCCCGACCACAGGGAGGGCCTGGTACTCACGGGCCCGACTCCACCTGGACGGAGCCGACCTTCTCCAGCAGGCTCTCTGTCAGGTTGGGGCACTCGGCCGAGAGCTCGCAGCGTTTGCCCTGGAAGTTCTCCAGTTCATACAGGATCACCTGCAAGAGCCAGGACCTGAACCTCTGGCCCTGGGGCTCCCAGCTCCTGCACCCGCCTGCCCTGGGTACCACCCGCTCCCGCTCCCGGTGCATCCTGGGAATCAAGCATCCCGGTGTCGCCTGCCCTGGGTACCACCCGCTCCCGCTCCCGGTGCATCCTGGGAATCAAGCATCCCAGTGCCGCCTGCCCTGGGAACCACCTGCTCCCGCTCGCGGTGCATCCTGGGAATCAAGCATCCCGGTGTCGCCGGCCCTGGGAACCACCTGCTCCCGCGCACCCTGGTACCACCCCTCCACGCTCAGGCGCATCATCTGCTGGCGCCGCGGTGGGCCTGCACTGCCCCCTGGTGGCCGCAGAGGAGAGCGCCCCAGCTGCCCTGATGAGACCAGTTACCATGGAGGGGCAGCTCCAGTTATCCGCAGCCCCCCACCCTTGGAGAGGAAGGACCTTCCTAGGAAGGGCTGCAAGGAAATGAAGCCGCCTCTGGCTGTGAGGGCACGAGGGGCCATTTTCAAACTCAAGAAGGGCCAGAAATCTACATTTTCCTCAATGTGAATTTCTCACCTTAGTCCGCCCTGCCCCTGCATGTGCTGGGTGTGGACACCACTATCACTACGATTTCTATTATGTGAGGCTAAACTGCACCAATAACAATATATTCAAAATAAATAAATCCTCCCCCATGCAGGACCCTGCACAGGAAACACCATTTGCCACCTCTGGGTTGGGCTTCAGGAAGCAAGGGGCTGCAGGGGCCCCCGCCCGCCTTGAAGTCTCTGCAGACTTTCCCCCGGAACATCTGTGCTGCTCAGAGTGGGTAAGCCACTCTGCTCGGGCTGCACAGCAAGGCAGAGGCTCTGGGATTCAGTGGTGTCCCAGGGTCAGGCTCATGGGTGACCACGGAGGCAGGGAGGAGCGGCGGCCTCTGCAAGGCCCTTAGAGGCCACTAGATCATCCTGCACGGTCCCCGAAAGAAGCCGGGACCCAGGAGCCAGGTGGCCTGGCGGTTCTCTCTCTCTCTCTCTCTCTCTCTCTCTCTCTCTCTCTCTCTCTCTCTCTCTCACACACACACACACACACACACACACACACACACACACACACACAGAGCATCCTCCAATCCTGCTAAATCCCCGGGACGCCCGCAGAGTGCCCCGCCACCACGGAAGGCTGCCTGGCCAGGGTGGAGCAGCCCTGGGCCCGCCGGGTACCTTGTAGCTGCTGCCCAGGCCTCCTCCGTGGCTCTTGCCCGCTGCGGCCTGCTCCGGCGCTCCGTGCTGTTCCGCCATCTCCTCTGGAACGTGTCTGGCTTCTAACCGAGGGAAAGCGGAGCTCTGGGTCCACCTGGCAGGACCAGGTGTGGGTGGGATGGGAACTGAGGAGCTAAGGGCCCACCGCCTGTCGGCTATGGCCGCGACTCATCAACACTCGGGCAATTTAGTCAGTCAACAAACACCTGCTGAGTACCTACCATAGGCTGTACAGACTGGGACAGTGGGACCGCCATTTTACAGAGGGGAAACAGGCCCAGCCACGCGAGGCCACTTCCCGGAGGCACACCGTGAGGAAGAGGCTACAGAGCCTGTGTCTTCTTCCCAGCACCCACTGTCCCCCTAAACAGAGTCCTTAGAGCTGCCTGCGCACCCACCACCTCCAGACCCGGCCAGAGGCGTTTTCTGGGAGCCTCGCTCAGGAGTGTCCGCCCACGCCGCGGCAGGGCAGCCTCTGGCTCCTTCTCTTCCTTCTGTGAGCACCGTGCTCTGGGCCAGGTGACCAGGACCAAGGCGACCCCAGGTGGTGGACAGACAGACAGACCGGGCACTCGGATGGCTCTAGGCCAGTTTCCACACCATCAGTTACTCACTCCACGAACACTTACTGTGGACCAGTGACTTCAGGATACACTGTCCTTGGTCCCTACAGGGACCCTGGCAGAGGTCACGCGGGAGACCCTCCTGTGTCACACGGACACACACGGGACAGTTCTTGTGCTCAGACGCACATGCACGGATGCAGTTGTGCACATACGCACACACGCATACAACTTATAAGATATAGCTCATAGGACACCTCTCTCTCTCTCTCTCTCTCTCTCACACACACACACACACACACATACACACACACACACACACACACACACACACACACACACACACACACCAGCTTGGACCAGCTCACAGCTCACGGGATTCCCAGGGACTTGGAAGGTCCTGAGTTTCCCTATTTCTTGAAAGCTCTTAAGTCTTACCCAACACCCGCCGGGCCCCTCCATGTAACGCAAGCCCCCCCAACTCTAATCCCTGCTGGTGGCTGTGGCCCGTTTGCCTGGGCCTCCCGCCGTCCCCACCCTCCCGCCCCAGCTGCACCTGCTGCGGCGGCCTCAGGAAGTTCAGAGGAGCCAGGAGGGCTGCAACCCGGCCGGCTGCCAGAAGCCGGGGCCTATTTATGGGCGCGTTCTGACAGCCCAGCACATCGCGGCCTGCTGAGCCAGCGGCCTGTCCGCCCGATCCCGTCCGGCCCGCTGCACTCCTATAGCGGCCTGGAGGCCCCGCGCCGCCTCCTGGCTCTGGCCTCTGATGGCTTCCCCAGGGGGCAGGTGGCCCTGTTGTCTTGAAACTGCTTTTGGCTCTGGGGAAAGTGCCCCAGTGCACCCCCAGCTCCCCTTCCTTGGTCTCCGGGTACCAGTGTTTATTGGGGTGAATGATGCCCATAGGAAAGCTTTGGATCTTCAAGTGAGGGACCCTGGGATCTTTCTGTTTTCCAAGTAAGTGCAGTGTAGCCTAAATCTTAAGGCAGATTACATGGAATATACTCCTCGAGTTGGGTGTTATCCCATCTAACTGTTTGTACAGGGTATCAGTAATAAAAACCAGTAATAAAACCAGTGAAGATCTATCGTCTTCATAAAGACAGCACACAGGAATAATAATAGCCGCCATTTATTGAAGATTTAGTCTGTGTGACCAGCCTTAAAAACCTAGCATTACGCCGGGCGTGGTGGCGCACGCTTGTAATCCCCGCGCTTGGGAGGCGGAGACAGGAGGATCGCGCAGGTTCGAAGCCAGCCACGCTGGCATAAGAGACTCTGTTTCAAAAATATAAAATAGGTCTGGGAGTGTAGCCCGGAGGTAGAAGGGTAGGAGAGGAGTTAGGATTCCCATTTTATAGATGGAAACTAAGTTCAGAGAAGCTTCACACAGCAGAGAGGAGGAGAGGACCAGTGTTCCAGGGCCTGCGCGTTTAACCGCAGTAGAAATAAAGGTGATCAAAATATTCAGCTTAGTTGATATTTTTCAGAAGTAGATCTAGCCAGGCATAACGATGCATGCCTGTAATCCCAGTATTTGGGAGGCTGAGACAGGAGGATCTTGGGTTTGAGGACAGTCTCAGCAAGTTGTGACACTTTTATCAACCTAGTGAGACCCTGTTTAAAAATAAAAATTAAAAAAATAGAGCTGAGGGTATAACCTGGAGGTAGAATGCTCCTTACTTCAACCCCCAGGACCACAATAAATAAATAAATAAATAAACAAATAGAATAAAAAGGTCTTAGAGCGTAGCTTGGAGGTAGAATGTCTCTGAGTTCAATCCCCAGTACAAAAACCAAAAAACAAACAAACAAAAAACAGATCTAGGCCTTTTCAAGGTTCTAGAAAAGTATGATTTTGTGTGTGCTATATGTTTAATAAGTAATTATTGAAAAAGTAAAATGTGAGAACAAAGAAGTATATTATTAAACAACATGGCTTTGCTGTTATTTGCTTTGGGCTGAAATCCTCAAGTCAGTATAAGGCCCGGTTTCGCTGCATCCCGAGGACGGTGGTGGGCGACCTCGAGTCCGGCAGATCCCGAGACTGGCTGAGTGGGCGAGGGTCTCAGCCACGTCCTCCTTGTCTGTGAGTGGAGGACTCCTCTCTCCTCCAGCTATCGAGAGATCACACGAGCAGAGCACTGATTACCACGCTGTCGCTCAGCACACTCTGAGGACCCCGCCTAGGACCGAGAGGCTGCTGACTGCTGAAGATGGTGTAAACCCAGCTGGTTTCCCCGCGACTCGGCTGGGGTGCGAGGACCCCCATTTTATAGCTACAGAGAACCAGTGCTCGGGGATCCCCCAGCCAGGCGGGGCAGGGTGGAGATTCAGTCTGAGTGCCAATCCCACCTGTTCCCCTGGTCTTCCAGGATGGGGGACACCCAGCCCCAGGACCCCAGCTCCCTCCCACTCCACAGCAGAGGACCTGGTGAAGTTGCCGGAGCCTGTGCCCGGGAGACGCACGCAGGGACACACACGTGCACACACACACACACACACACACACTTCTCCAGCGCCACCTGCATCGAAGCTTTATTTACTGTTTTCATAGTTAGAATGCAACATCTCTGTACATGCAAAGGTCATCGGGTTTTATTGCGGTCAACCAGATTTCCAACATAGAAAGCCTCTTTCCAGTTACAAAATATAAAAGCGCTTGTAAGACATCCAATCCTCTGGGGGATCGGGGAACCCCGTCTTGTCTTTTTGCATTAAAAAATATAGGTTTTCTGTAGATGAGTTCTCCGTCGTGGGGCTATAGATTTTTTTTTTTTTTCTGGGCTTGGATAAAGTGCCTCTCGTCTGTCCTCCGCACAGAAGTCCCAGGGCTTGTAAGGCAATCTCAAGAACACTGTGGCGAGCTGGGAGCGCCGTGTCCCCACCCTCGGAGCTCCGTTTCTCCTAATCAGGCTCAGATATCCGAGGAGGGACCCAGAAGAATGATTAGGAAAATATATACTATTTATGCTATCTATGTGTGGATATATTTCCACCGGCCCACCCCGACTGCAAAGCATTTTTAGTATCCACAACAACCGGGATGTGCTGGGGTACTGTTACCACTGGGTACTAAACAATCTCGCACAGTAGAATCTAATCCTTTCACGAGCCCCGTATGTAGATCTGTAAGGCTATGCGGGATGAGATCACTCAAGGGCTCCAATTCGTCTTTAAACACCCACGAAATGTTTAGCTGGTGTGATGCCGCCAGAGATGGTCACGGAGGCAGACGTTCAGGAGCGGGTGCGAGGGCGGCTACCTAAGGGGATCCTGGGAAGGAGAATGTGGGTTCACTGGCCGATAGCCTCGGGCTGGCTCTGTCCCCCTTCCTGCAGACCAGAGAAAACCAGCTCTGGAGAGCGGTAAAGCCAGTGAGGACACTCCTGGCACCCCTCAGCATGGAGCAAAGACCCACCACTCTCCACGGGGATGGCGCTCACAGGGCATCTCCCTTTAGAGATGTGCAGCAGGTCCTGCCTGCTTTCAGTGGTCCCTACAATCTCACAGAAGCATGTGGGGTTTCACTTTCATAGGACGGGGACGGGGAGGTTTGGGGGGCAAAGCCAGAGGCTACATGTCCTCTGCCCGCCAAGGTATGGACTTGCCCCGGCTTAAACATCTCCAGCGGGGCGGAGGGATTCTTGGCTGTTCGAGCGTGCCTAGTTCTGGGGGGACTCGGGATGAAAACTTTTAAAGCACAGACGGGCCAGGCAGCCCGCAACCTCGGCGGGAGTGGGGAAAACCAGGCTGAATGCTTTTCCAAGTCTCCTCCTCAGCCGCCGAGGTTTTAAGATCTAAGTCAGCCTCTGGCTTAGGACCTCTGGCTTATGCCTTTCTGGAGATCGCTCTCTCTGATTGTCTCCCCGGGATCCCGGACGATCTGAGGCCGCGGGGCCAGCTTCGTTCCAAGCTTCCCAGGGCCACGGGTTCCTCTTCCACCACCATCTCTCTGGTGGTGCCGAGAAAAACAGTGACACGTTATTATTGAAGCCTCAGCACAGAATTCTACAACTGAAGGCCTCCTTTTCATTAGGCAAAGGACCTTGTGGGAGGGTGGCTGCCGGAGGGAAACACACACACACTTATCAAAAGACCAGCTGTGAAAATGCTGACGTGCAAGGGCAGAGGAGATTGTCCGCACACGGGAATTTGCACTCTGTGTAAGAGCCCCCTTTGAGAAGAGCCGGAGCCTCTGGGGGGCACGAGTGGATGGGGGCAGCGCTGTGCGATTAAGGCATATTAAGTTAGTTTAAAAGGAGACAGATCCCAAAAGGGGAATCCAGGAAACCTCCAGAAATTAGCGCACAGCTGGAACTTAGCCTCAAAAAGCTCACCAGCTGGAGGAGGAGGAGGAGGGGGAGGAGGAGCGGGAGGAGGAGGAGGAGGGGGAGGAGGAGCGGGAGGAGGAGGAGGAGGAGGAGGAGCCGCCCATTGGTCCAGCTGTCCCTAAGGCTCCTGAGCACTGGCCACTTCTCCCTCCATCACACTGACCCGAAGCAAGACTCAGGGGTCACGGGGAACCTGTGGGAATAGGGCCGCCCCTTATCCGCTGTGGTTGTCGGCTCTGGGGTGCTGGGGGATGAGGATCGGGGTGGGGGGGGCATACCCTGCCCAGGATCCAGATCAATGTGGAATTAAATAGACTTATTGCCAATCGAGATGTGGGGTCTGGGCAAAGGACGCCCAGGCAGGCCGGTCTCGTTTGTAAGCACTCTCCTTTGCTGATGGGGCTACCTGGGCTCAGGGAGATTGAGATTTCTCCGTGGCAAGCGTCAATACCGTGGAGACCAGCTCAGTGCCCATTGCCCAAGAGGCTCCGGGGAGCCCTCCCACTCAGAAGGAAGAAAGCCAGAGGAGGGGGCAGGCTCCAAACACCAGGGGAGCTTTGTAAAGGGGGGGGCTCTTGGACTCCGAAACTACTACACCGAAGTTGTTGTAAAATATGAAAGGGGACCGAGGACCAACCAAAGTAGTTCTAGGAAGATTTAATTCCCAGATGGCTTTAGAAAATGCACTGACGACTGGCTGAGGGGACAGACAGGACAAATGGTCATCAAGCAGGACAAACTCCAAACGTGAATGAGGCGAGGCTTCAGGTGCAAAGGCCGGGCAGCCACAGCCCGGGGGTCCCCGCAGAGGCACAGCCCAGCCGGGACCCCTGGGGCTCTGCTGTCGCTGTCCGCGGTGCTGAACCGGACGCAGGTGTCGGTCTTAACCTGGAGGAATGGAGGACCGCTAGCCACGCAAGACAGAAGAGGCGGGGGTGCCGAAGGCGGCGGGGATCGAGATGGAGGCGGCCAGGGAGAGGAGCGGCAGTTCTGACGCCATCTGCAAATGATGGATTTACCGAGAAAGGCTCTGCGCTCGGGGGAAGCCCAGGAGGGGCCACTCGCGCCCCTTGCTCTGATGTGTAGCCAGCGCTATGCAAGGGCTCCTGGGGACGCTTGGGCCCTGCTGCCATCTTGGGCTTCCCTGTGAACTCTCCCAGCACCTCCCCTGAGCACGTCTCCCGGGTAAAGTTGGCACAGGTGTGTCTGCTGGAGCCTGGGGGATTCCCAAAGAGAAGGGCGGAGGGGAAGACATCTGGAGCCTCCAGAAGCCTCGGATATTCCTGGGAAGGAGCTCAGAGCTCGCAAGAAGAGGTAAGGAGACTCTCCTGCTGTGCCAGCTCCCATCCAGTCCCTGGCCCGGGGATGCCCCCAAGAAAGGCGTCGAGTCAGACCAGCAATCGGACCCAAAGAAAGCGCCGGCTCAGGTTCCGCTGTGCACGGGGATGGGGATAGGGCGAGAGCAGACGCCAGGCGCCCCACGCTTGTGCACTTGCCCGGGGCGCTGCGGGATGGCTCCTCCGTCCCAGCAGGCTGCGCTCAACAGAGCTGGAGAGAGGGATGCCCGGAGCGAGGTCTGACGAGCAACTGGCCAGGTACCCCCACCCATTCCAGCTGTGGCTACGACCTCTAGAGACCAAGGGACAAAGGTCACCCCCTCCCAGAATCAGAGCTCAGGTGAAAAGAGGCAGAGAAAATATACACATGGCTGGCGATTACAATTTTAGAAAAGCTTAGGCAGGGTTAAGTTAACCTGAGGTGACTGGACACTTCGAAGCCCGCTCGTCACACACCTGTCCCCCCGTCCTTCACCATCAAAACATAATATACACGTCAAGTTTCAAAGAAAAAAAAATATCGTCTGAGTTATTGCTTTATCGTCTGTCTTCTAAAGCAAACAAAGAGGGCGCACACGGACCCGGGTGGATTACGCACGTGGTCAGGAACAAGCACACTTAAAAGAGCCAGGGAGGGTGTGTCTTAAAAATCTTAAAATCGGAAGTGCTCTTTCCTTCATTTCCCAATCCGGGTATTTTTCAGAGGCAAGGGGGCTGGTCCCACCTCACGTCGATGCTCCTGGAGAGGCGGGAGCTGCTTAGAGAGAGTACAGACGCAAACTTCTGCGCCCCAAGCAGACCCCCCGCCAGGGGCGTTCCTGGGCCACGTGGCTTTCTGCTTCCTTGGGGCTGCGCGTGCTGTCCCTGGAGCTGAGTCCCTGGTGCGGTGTCGGGTGGGCCTGCCTGCCCTGGTCTGCTCAGGGGCTTGGACAGCGTCTCCAGCCACAGGGAAGGTCCAGGCACGGGAGCGAGGTGCGGGGAGGAGCGGCGTGGTCTGCAGGCTCGGACAGTCTGGCACTTACGGCTTCTGTTAATTAGATGTGGCGTTGTCCCCTGTCTGGAGAGGAAGGGATAGTCCCGGTGTCAGTAGGGGGACCGGCGGCCCTGTTTTCTCTTCATCACCGGGCCCGAGGGCTTTTTCTGGGGGCTGGGGGTGCAGCTCAGTGGCGGAACACCTGATGAGCAGATGCAGGGCCCTGGGCTCCGTCCCCAGCACCATCGCTAGATAAACAAGTCAATAAACAAGTCCCCCCCCCTTTTTTTTGGTGGTACTGGAGATGGAACCCAGGGGTCTTATATTTCTGGGCTACACTCCCAAACCTATTTTTTTTTTATACTTTATTTGGAAACAGGGTCTCAGTTGCTGGGAGCCTCACTAAGTAGCTGAGGCTGGCTTCGAACCTGTGCGATCCTCCTGTCTCCCAAGCGCTGATGCTAAGCGTGCACCACCACGCCCGGCACAAATTGCCTTTTCTGACAATTCACAAGACCCCTCCCCAACAAGCTTCAGGCAAAAAGAGAGATTTCTACTGGGTGGGGAAGAGGTAAGACAGGAGGGGGCAGGCATGCTGACCAATTTCCACTTGAAATTTAGGGGCTGTTCTGAACACCAGTTACCACAAATGGTAATTGCATATTTAAAACCAGCCAGGAGAGAAGCTCTGGCAGGCTCTCGCCACAAAGAAATGACCAATGTTTAAGGTGATGGTTTTGCCAATTACTCTGATGTGGATACCGGAGCTGAGGCACCGTGATGTACCCCACAAATACATGCGATTATCGGGTGGGTCCATTTTAAAACAAAATGAAACCTTAAAAAAAGAACGGATTGCTGGCCGGGCAGCAGTGGTTTATGCCTGTTCTCTCAATTACTCAGGAGGCTGAGGCAGGAGGACCACGAGTTCAAGGTCACCCTGGGTAACATAGTGAGACCGGGTCTCAAAATAAAATAAAAAAGAGCCGGGCGTGGTGGCGCTTGTCATCCCTGCGCTTGGGAGGCGGAGACAGGAGGACCGCAGCTCGGCTGGCTTCAGAGACCCTGTTTCCAAATTTAAAAAAGTATAAAATAGGTCTGGGAGCATGGCCCAGAGGTAAAAGGGCTTCCAGGAACCCCAGTACCACCAAAAAAAAATAATAAATAAAAAATAAATAAATAAATAAAATAAAAAGAGTTGGAGACAAACCCCAGTGGTACAGCACCCCTGGGTTCAATCCCCAGTATCAAACAAAATTAAACAATGATTGCCAGGGGCTTCCAAGAGACAGTACATGTCCTGAACTAAATATAAAATACACATTGGTTCTGCTCTCTTAGCCAAATCCCTTGAAAGTAAACTTATTTGGAAATCTGAATATGCTTTTAAATTTATTATAAACATATACATACGCACCCGTCCACGTATGTAGATATTATATAGCTGTATGTCACATAACGTATATCTTTAGAGACCCATGTCAGGGCATATCCAACCATTTTATTTTTTAATCAAGTCAGAGCTCCCTGTTTTAGCTTTTCCGTCTGTGGATTCAACCAATTCCAGATTGAAAATCTTTATAAAGAAAACACTGCATCTATACTGAACATGCCCAGATTTTTCTTGTCATTATTCCCTAAATAATACAGTATAATGACTATGTACGTAGCGTTTACATTGAATTAGCTATTGTAAGTACCCAGCAGTGACTTAAAGTAGGTGAGAGAATGTATATAGGTTCTTTCAAAGCATTTGCCCACTTTTGGGAAGGGTACTGGGAACTGAATCCAGAGAGAGGTGCTGTACCTCCAAGCTGCACCCCCGGCCCCTTTTAAAAAAAATTCTTTGTTTTGGCCGGCGTGGTGGCGCACGCTTGTCATCCCAGCATTCGAGAGGCTGAAACCAGAGGATCGCGGTTCGCGGACAGCTTCAGCTACTTAGTGAGGCCCTCGGCAACTCAGTGAGACCTGGTTTCAAAATAAAGAATAAAAGATAGGCCAGGAGGTGTAGCTCAGAGGTCAAATGCCCCTGGGTTCCATCCCCAAACCTGCCCAAAAAAATAAAAATAAAAATAAAAAAGTAAAAAAATTTAAAAATTTTTTAAAAATAAAAAATTGTTTCTTTTGAAAACAGAGTCTTGCTAAGTTGTTTACACTGGCCTCAAACCTGCAATCCTCCTGTCTCAGCCTCCCAAGTGCTGGGATTACAGGTGTGCACCCCCATGCCTGGCCCCCCCAACCCTATTTTATATTTTATTTTGAAACAAGACCTCGATAAGTTACCCAGGCTGGCCTTGAACCTGTGGCCCTCCTGTCTCGGCCTCCTAGGATTATAGCTGTGTGCCAGCATGCCCGGCTCTTTTCACCTTATGAGGAAGCTTGAGATGCGGCAGACAGGGCTGTTCAGGTGCCTGAGATCAGATCCTGGGCATCTGACCCCCACCCCAAGGCCTAACTTTGTTCTCTCCTATGGAAAAGGATTGCCACCGCCTCTCTACAGAAACCCAGGCACAGGGTGGTCTTTTCTCCACTGTGGTACAATAGCTGAGTCTCACACCTCTGAGCCCCTGCTCCCGGGGTAGTAGAGAGACGCCAGGGTCTCCCCCGCAGGCCCCTCCCTACCTGGTCAGGCTTGGTTCTCATACAGACTCTGCCTCTTCTTGGATTTCAGCTCCTTTAGCCACTGGGGAGAGGGCTCTTCTGACCTGAAATCACAAAGCCGGAGGAGCCAGGTGTGAGCTGGGCCGCGGGCTCCCGCAGGCAGGGCTTCATGGTGCCGGACTCTCCACCTGCCGTGCCTGCCAGGCGCCCAGCGGGGGACTCACAGGTGGGGAGATGCCTGCGCGGCCACACAGACCAGTGAGAAGTCAAAACTAAGCAGGTGTCTGAAGTCGCCGCAGCTCTAGAAACCCACCTCCTAAGGATGACTGACCTCCATCATCACCCTCTCTGTCCTCAGAGATGCCGGCGGTACTTTGTGTCTCCTTGTATCACATACTTTGTGACCACGGCACCCAGATATTTGGATAGACATTATTCTAGATGTCTTTGTGAAGTTTTTTTGGGGGAAGGGGATGTTTGGACTAACAGTGAATTCAACAGGCTCAGAGTAAAGCAGAGAACCCTCCATACTGTGGGTGGGCCACATCTAATTGGTAGAAGGCCTTACTAGAGAAAGACTGAGCTGCAGGTAGTGGGGGCCTTCTGCCAGCCGACAGCCTTTGGACTTGGGCTGCCACTGTCCCCAGATCTCCAGCCCACCGGTCTACTCTGAAGACTGGACTCACCAGCCTCTAGAATCGGGTGAGCCGATTCCTTAAAATCACTCTCTCCTCTGAATATACACCCGCACACACCTGAGTCGTTTCTGGGCTGGGGACGGGCAGGCACCCTCTCCCCGTGTCCTTCTGCCTCCACGGCTGGCTGTGTCCCTTTTCCCTGACTGAGACCCCCGTGTTCCTGGGGACTCGCAGGCGTGCGCCCTCCTCTGGAGCCCGTTCTGGACACAGCTTCTCTTTGAGTTTGCATTATAAGCCCCTCCTCTCTCACAGGGATCAAAGGGGTTCCCGGTGGTGGGTTCCAGGTGGTAGGTGTTGCCGCAGCCATCACAGGAAAGGGGCCATAGATTGTACCCGAGGGCACGTCCGGGACTGTGTGCCAATAAAGTTTTATTTATAAATACAGATGGGGCCAGATCTGGCCTGGGGGCTGTAGTCTCCAGTCCATCATGGCACTCACTGTGGCACAACCCCAGTGTCAAGATAAACCCAATTTTATGCGCTGATAGTACAGTAAGATTTCTACTCTTCTCTACCAAGGTCTTCTCTGTGCTGCCCCGCCCCTGGAAAGGCTCCGTCCACACCGCTAGTTTCACCCTCATGACCACTCCAGAGGCTTGGGATAGCCGTAAACCCACTCTGAAGATGGGGAAGTGAGGCTCAGGGCAGTCCCCTGGTTTTCCTCAGCTCTGGCGGCTCCTTGGCAGTGCAGCTGGGATCCAGCCCTGGCTTCTGACCTCAGGGCTGGTACCTTTACCTGCTGGCCCAGCTGCTGCTGGCCCCAGAGCCCCAAGAGCCTGGACACCATATCTGCAAGAGCAGGCCTTGCCCAGGAATGGCCAGGGGCTCCAGAGAGGGCGGTGGACCAGGCTGGGTTTATCCTGTGCCTTTGGGGCTTCCTTCCCAGGTCTCCCGATTGTCCCCAGACACAGATACTTCCCAGGAAGGTGAGAGGTTGGGTGCCTCAGTTTCCCCAGCAGCCTGCCGGGGGTCTGCAGTGAGGGAGGTGGTGGGAGCGGGAGACTTAAGCCCTGGCCCCTTCCCTCCTCCGCCGTGACAGTGTGGACCATCAGAGGACTGAGCATCCACACCAACAGAACGCCCGCTGTAGTCAGAGAGAAAAACGCCAGGGAACCTTCCCGTCAGCTCTGCAGACGTCCACAAGAACCCCGAGAATGTGGGACCTCGCCCCCAGCCCCTCACCTCTCATCCTTCCCCACGTTGGAGGGCAGTGCGCGGCTACCCAGCACCCCGGGCTGGAAGGGGGACTTGGGGGCCTTGGGCTGGGGAGCCCAGCTCGGGGTGTCGCCAGGACTCTCCACCTCCGGCCTCTTGTGCAGCTGAGCCTGGGGAGAGAAGACAGAAGAGGGCCCGGCGTGACCCCTCTCATCTTGGAGAGGGCCCGTCCAGCAGTGGCGCAGGTGGGACCCAGCAGCTCCCGCAAAGGACTGAGCTGGGCAGAGATCCTGTGGACTGAGGGGATCCCAAGCCGCGGGCCCTGGCCCAGGGACTAAGCGACTTCTGAAAGTCCAGAGAATTGTGCTCTCCCTGAGGACCCCAAGGGAGACAGGCCGCAGCTCCATCCTGCAGAAACCTGCGATCCAGTCAGCTCCTCCCCTGCATCCCCAGGAATGACAAGACAATGTGGATGGATGGATGGATGGATGGATGGATGGATGGATGGATGATGGATGGATGGACGGACGGACGGGTGGGTGGATGGATGGATGATGGGTGGATGGATGGATGGATGATGGGTGGATGGATGGATTATGGGTGGATGGAAGGATGGATGATGGATGGATGGATGATGGATGGGTGGATAGATGGATAGATGGATGGATGGATGGATGAATGGATGGATAGGAGGAAGGAGGAGGTGAGAACGGGAGCTGTCCTGACAGGCAGCTCTGGTGGGATCGGTACCTTGAGTGCAGCCGGGTCCATGCCAGGAAACACAGGCATCCTCTGGGGGTGGCTGGGGGGCGTCCTCTCCACCTTCTGTGGCTTTTCCTCCTCGTCTGACTCTTCCCTCTGGAGCGACCTCTCCTCTGTTGCAAAGAAAAGGGTGCTGGAGCGTGTCTGCTGTCCACGGAGGCCCACGTGCCAGAGCCTCTCTGCAGAGGACCTGGCCTTCCTCCCACAGCCCGCAGGAAGATGACCCTGGCCAGCTTCATGGGCGGGGCCAGCCCGGATGCTGTGCTGCTCTACAATCCTGCATCTGGCTGGAAGACGCTGACAACTGGCAGCGCAGGTTTCCCCTTGTGGAGGGCACAGGCAAACACCCCCCAAGCCACGGCTCATTCTAAGTCAGGGGAAGAGAAGGACGGCTCTGGGAGACACAGAGAGGGGGCCCAGGGGGTGCTGGAGCTGTGCTCTTAGGGACAATGTAAAGGGGCTCTGGACCGTGGCCACTGGCCCCAGCCTTCCCGGCGGCAGGGGTGAGGAGCTTCCGCTGTGCCAGGACCCGGGCGCAGGCGTGGCGGGAGCTGGGCAGGACGAGCAGGGCCCTCGAAGGCAAGGTCAGTGTGGCGCCGCTGGTCCTCGAGGCTATGGGACATTTGTGGACTTTTGTCCCTACATGGTATTTATTTGCAGGACAGTGATCAGAGAGGAGTCTCACGCACTAAGAGCCCTTCAACACTCCTCTCAACAGGAAACTGCCGGGAGAGGGAGACCTGGTCTTCCGGGAAACTGCTAAGGGCGCTGTCTGGTCAGGAGCAACGCATTGCCCTGAGCTCAGAGCCTGGTTTGACACCTCACTCTTTGCCCTGCACAAATTCCAAATGATCAAAAACAGAGATGACGGCTTTTTGGGGGAAACTCAAGACTCTGTAGAGAGCAAGGAGGTCAGCTGCCACAGGTGCACGGAGAAAAGTTTGCTTCTTTTTAAGAATCTCTTGTGGTTCTCTATTTATAAATGAAATCTAATTCCTTAGCAAATTGTCAAGGGTCTCCAGGATCCAGCCCCTGACTATCTTTCCGGTGTAATTCCAAGCTTGAGTGATACTAAACTGCTTAAAAATACCCCTGCAAACACACGCACGCACGCACGCACGCACGCACACACACGCACACACGCACGCATGCACACACGCACACACACACGCACGCACGCACACACGCACACACACACGCACGCACACACGCACACACACACGCACACACGCACACACGCACACACACTTTTCACACCTCTGTGCCTTTGATCTGCTGACACTTCAGCCTAGAACACCCTTCCTCATCTGTTCTTTAAAAGTCAATTAGAGCCAGGCGTGGCGGGGCACGCTTGTCATCCCAGCGTTTGGGAGGCTGAGACCTGAGGATCGCGGTTCGCGGCCAGCCTCAGCTACTTAGTGAGGCCCTCTGCAACTCAGTGAGACCCTGTTTCAAAATAAAGAATAAAAAAATAGGGCAGGGGGTGTAGCTCGGAGGTTGAATGCCCCTGGTTTCCATCCCCAGACCCATAATAAATGACATGATCTTCCAACCCAAGATTCTCAGAAAATAAAAAACAAAGAACATATAATGTGCTGGGCGTGGTGGTACCTGCTTATAATCCCAGTACTTGGGAGGCTGAGACAGGAGGATCACAGGTTCGAGGACAGCCTCAGCAAAGAGTGGGACTTTCATCAACCTAGTGAGACCTTGTTTCAAAATAAAATTAAAACAGGGCTGGGGATGTAACTCAGAGGGAGAATGCCCCTGGATGCAATCTATAGTCTCTCTCTCTCTCTCTCTCTCTCTCTCTCTCTCTCTCACACACACACACACACACACACACACACACACACACACACACACAATGTACAAATGTGGATTTAATAAGGATAAAAACAGAAATATTAAATCCCTAAGTTGCATAACCCAAGGGGCCTCAATTAATACCTTAGCCTTTGATAAATCTCTTACCTAGTTTCTGATGAGCTGTGCAGGTCCGGAGCCCTATGTAACTGCGTTCTAATGTCGGGAGGTTCTGCCTGGGTGTAACTCAAACCCTTCCTGCCGTGGCCATGGGTGGGACGGAGGCGCAGGCATACCTGTTGAGTCCTTAAACATCCAGGTGCCGCCGTCCTCCTCCTCCAGAGGAGACTGGCCCTCGGACTGGCTGAATCGGCTGCGCCGCAGGGCGTGGGAGATGGGAGCCCGGCGGCGGCCTCTCTTGCTGAGCTGCACCCGGGTCTTGAGGGCACTTGAGTCGAGAACTGAGGTTTGCTGGGGTCGGCAAGGCGGAGGAAGAGGAGGTAAAGGATCATCAGTGGAGGCCCGTCCCCGGGCTGCGCGGCCCCACGGCTGGACTTAGCTGGCTCATTCTAACGGGAACCCCAGCACCCCGAGCCTCAGCCTCTCCACGCCACAGCCAGGGAGGGTGACTGCGACACCCTGCGGCACAGAGTGCGGCGCACAGTAGGCGCACAAGTGCCTCCTGGAGACAGCGTCTGGGATGCGAGCCAGGGCAGTGCCTGGTGCACACCAGGAGCTCTGTGTCTGCTTGTTGAATGAATAATTAAACACGTCGTCTCACTAAATCCTTAAGACAACCATGTTCGCACGGGAGTCTGCGAGCTGGGAGGTTCTTGGCGGGGTCCCTCCCTCCTTGACCTTGGCCGGTGATGATTCAGGAGCAGGAGGGAGGGCACAAAGCAGCCTGCTAAGCATCGAATTTCCTTCCTTCCTTCCTTCCTTCCTTCCTTCCTTCCTTCCCTCCCTCCTTCCTTTCTTTTCTTTGTTATTTCTTTCTTTTTTTTTTTTGCGGTACTGGTGATGGAACCCAGAGGCATTCTACCTCTGAGCTATACCTCCAGCCCTATTTTTATTCTTTATTTTGAAACAGGGTCTCACTAAAGTGAGGAGGGCCTCACTAAGTAGCTGAGGCTGTCAATGAACCTGCGATCCTCCTGTCTCAGCCTCCCGAATGCTGGGATGACAAGCCTGTGCCACCACACCTGGCCCTGACTTTCCACGTATCCCTGAACCCTCGCCTGTGAGCAGAGGCCAGCCACAGTCCCTGGTCCCACCCACTACTCCAGGGAAAGGGCTGGGGTACAGTCCTCCAGCAGGAAGACCAGCGGCCCCCAGCTCAGCCACCTCCCAGGAGATGCTGTGAAGAGCCTGGCGCTCTGGGTTCCAATCCTGCCCGGTCCAATCCCGCTGTGTGACCTTGGGCACCGGACTTAACCTCTCTGAGCTCGGGCATCCCTATTTATAACAGAAGATCATGGCAGTGCTCCCTGCTGGGGTCACGGGGAGGATCCGGAGCTGGGTCAGGGAAGGCCCGCTGCAGACACAGGCCTGATCCTCACAGCCCAGCGCTGCTGCCACACACCGGGGCTTCTCTGTTCCTGGCAAGCTGGTGTTCCTGCACTAAAATGTGCGTTTCTTCTGCAGAAAGTTGTTGCCGGGGACCCTGCTAAGTGGGTGGTGACTGGCTAACTGCAGCGGGTCCACTGCCCAGAGGCAGCAAGTGGCGGGCGTCCTGCTGGGTGGTCGAGGGACGGGGCGCAAAGCTGCTTCCCCAGCCGGGTCGCCTGGTCTCCTGCCAGGGACCTGGGCGGGGCGGGGCTGTGCAGGAGCCTGAGTCGCCCGGAGAAGGCCGCGTCTGCCTTCTGGGCCACCAAGAGCGGCCATTTAGACCTAGGTGGGAGGGGTGGCCATGGCTGGGGCAGATCTGCGTCCACGCAGCCTCCCTGGCAGCCACAGCCCGGTGCTGGGATGGGGTTGCTCAGTGCTGGGATGGGGTTGCTTAGCACCTCGCTCCCTGTTCAGCCTCCAAATGGTCCCCATGAAAGACCCAAGCTGTGGTAGACATGGCCACCAATTCAGCGCAGAGTCACAAGCATAGCCGCTGGCATCTGGAACCACCCGCAGGCCCTGTGGATTCTCCAATCTCCCAAGCCGTTGCGGACTCCTGCCTCCCGGTAACTACTGAGGACCTAGCAGGGCTGAGGGTGAGAGGTGCGGCCCGCGCCACTGTTGAGGCTTCTAATGGACGCTGAGAAGGGAACGCTTAGTGTCTGCGAAGGGATGTCCAGCAAGGTACAGGGCAGCAGGGCGACGTCACACAAGACGGACAGCGCCGGGCTTGGCAACTGTGAGGTCTCGGGGAATGTTTGTTGAAAGAATGACCGAGTATATTACCCAGCTGAGTCCTTGCAGCCCCGGAGACACGGGCACAGCTCTGCCAACATTTCTCTAGTGTGGGGGATCCCGCAGAGACGGATTTGCATCCTTCTCTGTCTAGAGGTGGTGGAAAATCCCCTTTTTTAATGTGGTACTGAGTATCGAACCCAGGGGCATTCTACCTCTGAGCTACACCCCCAGCCCTATGTTTTATTCTTTATTTGGGAACAGGGTCTCACTGAGTTGCAGAGGGCCTCGCTAAGTAGCTGAGACTGTCCGCGAACCGCGATCCTCCTGTCTCAGCCTCCCAAGTCCTGGGATTACAAGCGTGCGCCACCACATCCGGCTTGGTAAATCCCCTTTTGATTGAGGACGTGGAGAAGTCCTCCAGGGACTGTGGGTAGCCAGCCCCAAGAATGTGGGCGTGGCCTCCTATGGAAGAGGGCGGCCCTCTGAGATCCCCGGCTGTAGTACCCATCACAGGATGCGCAGGTGACGCCATCTCTGAGGAGGTAAAGGACCTGCCGGCTCCTGAGGTCTGGCAGGTCTGAAAGGGGCTGGCGAGGAAGACCTTTGGCCCAGGGCTCCGGGGCAGCGGGCAGCCTGGGGGTGCACTTGAGACCGGGGTGAACTGGGTTATCGGGGTGGCCCCTGGGGCCCCCAGGCCGGGCCCCCAGACCTAAGGGGCCTTTCCTTCCTGCAGAGACCGGGTCCCTGGTCCCTGGGACACTGCTCTACTGAGACAGTGAGAACATCTAGCAGGGGGTCTTGCTGAGCAAACCATGGGCTTGGGTTTGTAACTTCTGAAGGACCCCCAGGGCAGACCCCTGGCCCGAGGGCTCAGCTCACTTTCCATTTGAACACGTGTGATCGTATCTGAGGCTCGGAAGCCCACTGTGGTGGGTACAAATGGATCTGCACGCTGAAGCTCAGAGAGGGGGAGACACTTGCCCGGAGCTGCACGGCTGGGGAAAGGCTGACCCTAGCTACATGCACAGACAGGTCCTGTCTCAGGGTGCGCCCCCTGCGCCCGGCAGGGCTCCCCGGCACACACAGCCCACCCCTGGCGGGCGAATGCTGAAAGGGGCTGGACCCTCCCTTCCAGAAAAAGCGACTGCTTCCACTGAGGCCGCGGGTCCCAGCCTCGGACTTACATGGATGAAGGAGAAGTCGTCCGCTGCCTTTGCGGGGCGGGCGTCGGGTGGGGGCGGCCCCTCCGGGCCGTCGGTGGACTCCAGCTCAGAGCTGGAGCGGTCCCCGCTGGTGCTGCGCCGGTCCCTGGGGCTGTCCTGCTGGGGCCCCGCCGAGGCGGGCTCCGTCTGGGAGGACAGAGATGGCAGCCGGCTGCCGGGGGGCTGCTTCCGAGCCGACGCGGAGCTGCTGCTGTCGGGAGACGGGGAGTCGGGGGCCAGGCTGCAAGAGATGGAGGAAGATGGTGTGTGGGGTGTTCCAGGGGACCGGAGTTCAAGGACAAGATGTGGAAGGGGACACCCAGGACTCTCCAGCCGGAGCATCCCGGCAGGGGCCTCTCCGTAGAAAAAGAACAAGCCGGGCGTGGTGGCCCACGCTTGTGATCCCAGCATTCGGGAGGCTGAGACAGGAGGATCGCGGTTTGCAGGCAGCCTCTGCTCCTTAGTGAGGCCCTTTGCAACTCAGTGAGACCCTGTTTCAAAATAAAGAATAAAAATAGGGTTGGGGGTGTAGCTCAGAGGCAGAATGTCCCTGGGCTCCATCCCCAGAATCACACACACACAAAAATAAAAAACAAAAAACCTCCCTCATAGCATCTCCTGCCAATTCTGTGTTGAAATGGGAGTTACGTGGCTCTGCTGGCTGTGAGCACATATATTGTTTGAATTAATTTGCATTAGCTGGGTGTGGCGGTGCATTTAGAGAGACTCTGTTTCAGAATAAAAAAAATAAAAAGGGCAAGAGGTGTCGCTAGGAGGTAGAATGCTCCTGGGCTCAATCCCCAGTATGGAAAAAAATTTTAATTTTAAGTAAAGATTGTGAATGTAACAGCATTTCATTTCAACTTTCTTAAATTATTTTGGTACTGGGGATTGAACCCAGGGGCATTCTTTGAGCTACACCCCCCCCCAGCCCTTTTTTATTTTTATTTTATTTATTTATTTTTGAAACAGGACTCCACGAGGTTGCCGAGAGTGTCACTAAGTTGCTGAGGCTGGCCTCAAACCTGTCATTCTCCTGTCTCGGCCTCCCACATACTGAGAGTGCAGGCATGCGCAGCCATGCCCAGCTTCTTTTTGTTCTTTTCGCGTGGCCCTGGGGAGGTTCTAAATGATGCCTGTGCGGTATCAAATACCCACCAACAGCCACCCAAGGACAGCCAGACCGCCCGCTCTGTCCCACTCGCTCATGCAGTGAGGTACTGAGCACCTACCTGCAAGGCCCTTGAGGCACTGAGACCCGGTGTCGCTTTCCCAAAGGGGCAGAGCGGGATTGCAGCCCCCGGGCAGCCTCTAGCCGGCCCTAGCCCGCTCTCGCCTCTGCCCCCATGGTGATATACTCAGGCGCTGCCTTGCACAAAAGGCAGTCTGTAAACAGACCACGCCGTTCGCGGTGCACATGCGTGCACACACAGCGCCGCTCCAGGGTGCGGGGAACCTCGCTTTGAGAAAGGGCAGGGGCTCTCCGGGAGGGTGGACCTGCCGGGTCCCCGGACCCCTGCCCAGCTGCACCGCCCACCTGCTGTCCAGGCATCTGCCCAGCTTCCTGGGCCAGGGAGGCTGCGGTTACTGGGAATATGGAGCGTGCATATCACGGAGGCGGCAGCAGGTGGCGCCATTGCCCAGGGCTGCAGCCGGCCCGGCCAGGAGGCTGCAGAGCCTCCGGGAGACAGCAGGGGGCGCCCGGCAACCCAAGAGCCCAGGAGGGCCTGCAGGTCCTACCTAAGTACTGGGGGGCGGGGGCTGGAGCCTGGAGAGAGGAAGGGGCTCCCGGGGTCACTTAGGAGGTGGGCGAAAAAGAAATCCAGGTCTCTAGTCAGTCCCAGGGCTCGGCAGGACGCCCTAGTGAAATTTAACTCATTAAACCCTTAGACTTGGCAGGCTAGAAGTAAAAGGCTTTCCTGGGTATCGATCTATTTATTTTTCTTGCCAATTTTCAATGTTGTCAGCCGCAACCCAGCTTTAACTCTGCCGCGGGCCGTGGCCTGGTGAAGGAGTCCATGTGCTCTGACAGGGGAGGCCTGGGTTCAAGTTCCGCTCAGCCACAAACACACCACGTCAGGACCCTTGCCTGTCCTCAGGCGTCATTTCTTAGGATGAGCGTAATGGCCACAGACGAGGAAACTGAGTCACAGAGCACAAGGGCTGGTGAGTGACTGTGCTGGGAGTTGAACCCAGGTCTCTCTGACTTCCAGGACCTTGGAGGGCTGGGGAGGAAGGAACTATAGACACAGCATATCTACTGCAGGTGGCCACAAAGCCACCATGGTGCTCCAGCCCGCCCAAGGGAAGGAAGGATTGTATCTATGAAACAAGAACAGGTACTTTGCAAAAAAGACCTAACAGGACCTAATAATGGCCACGCATGTTACCCTCCCAGCTAACCTCTCAACTGGGAGGCCTCAAGGTTTTCTTCCACAAGATAATGGAATAA
Source organism: Muscardinus avellanarius (assembly GCF_963383645.1). Lineage (NCBI taxonomy): Eukaryota > Metazoa > Chordata > Mammalia > Rodentia > Gliridae > Muscardinus > Muscardinus avellanarius. The sequence goes on from NC_137807.1 coordinate 21,312,382, forward strand.
AACGTGCTCACAAAGTACGTGGCCTACACGCTCAATAAAGCTCAGTTAACACACACACACACACACACACACACACACACACACACCCTGAAAAAAGACTAGAATGAAAAAATGTGAAGAAAGGTCTGTGTCCTGGGATTACAGGTGGTTTTCAGCTGCTTTGTTATTTTTTTTGTAGTGGTGAAATGCACACAACATGAAGATTACCCTGGGTGACCTTTCCATTTTCAGCACCAAATGTCTAGATCTTCACCACCGCCAGAGGAAGCAAAGTACCCACGAAGCAGTGGTTCCCGCCCCCCTCGCCCCCACCTGCTTTCCACCCCCACGGATTTGCCTAACTTGAGTATCTCCTATATCATTTGCTTTATACATAGATTTCACACTCGTGTGTGTGTGTGTGTGTGTGTGTGTGTGTGTGTGTGTTGTGAGTGTAGGGGGGTACTGAGGATAGAACCCAGGACATTCTACCTCCGAGATACACTCCCAGCCCTATTTTATTACTTTACTTTGAAATAAAACAAAAGGGTCTCACTAAGTTCCTGAAGCTGGCCTCAAACCTGTGGTCCTCCTATCTCAGAGCCTCCTAAATACTGCAATGGCAGATATCTACCATCACGCCCGGCTTCTGTTTCTACTTCTTAAATTTCTTACAATTTCCTAAATTTCTATTTCCTAATTTTTTTTTTTTTACAATGAGAATGTTTTCCTCTAATAATTACAAGGAGGCCCCTGGGGTGCAGAAGTCATGGGGCTGCCTGGCCTCCATCACGATGCCCTCCTGGCAGCCGCAGCCCCGAGACCTACCTGTCCCCGCCCTGGCGCTGGTCAGCCCAGGTTCCATACTGGCCGTCAGCTCCGTGCACGAGGGTGTCGGTGTCCTGGGCCTCGGGCGCCCTCCTGGAGAAGCACTGCTTCAGCTGGTCCTGCGGGGAAGACAGGGGGTTCCATCAGGGCCATGTCCTGTCTGACACTGACCGGGAGGCCTGAGAGAGATGCTGGGTAACCAGCACCCTGGCTTGCCACAGGATAAGGGCCTGCAGTGCTCACACTGGACAGACCAGGATGCAGGGGTCACTAGAGGGTGCGCGGGGTCCTCCTGGCCGATCCCGGCCCCTCTCGGTGCCCCTCAGCCCTCACGATGTGGGCTTCCCTCCACTCTAAGGCCCTGAGACCTCTCAGGCTGCTGGGGTACCCCCGTCCTCCCACTTTCCCCGGGAGCTCCATCCAGCATGACGCCCCTGGAGCGTCGCCCACCCCTGCCCCAACAATCCCCCACGCCACGTTCCCTGACTGACCACACACACCCCTCCTGCATCCCCGGCTTCTGTGGCTTTGATTGCGTGACTCCCCACCCCCAAAGACACGGCGACCTCCCCCTCCCCTAAACATCTTGCAGCCCACCCACCCTGGACCACCCCTCATTAGCACCCGGGAGAGTCTGGCTCGTAAGTCATTCATGCAGCAAAAATCTACTGGGAACCTTCTACGTCTCGGCTTCTGGGAACCTTTTCTACTTATCAAGATAATGCAGGTTCCTGGGGAACCGTTGAGGAATTACCGAAAGCTAGTGGCCCAGCCCAGAGGCACTTCCCGGGGGCCCCTCCTCCACCCCGTTTTCAGAGGCTGGAGGACGCTGCAGTCCTGGACCCAGCGTGGTTCTCAGCCCGCCCGCTGGGCCAGTACCGGGTCTCCCGGGCTTAAGCGCTTAAGCGAGTCGCCCCGGGATGGCCCTCCCGGCTACAGATCAGTGACAGCTCAGGGTCCTCTCAGTTTGGGGGGTGAGGGAGGAGGGTGGGGCTCGCCATCTCGGCTCCCCTCCAGCTCTGAGGCCCCCAGGTTCCCTCGGGAAAGCTCGTGGGGCACATAACAGGGGCTCAGAGCTGCGCAAGGGGATCCTTCCACGTGCCCCCCAGGCGGGTGGGGTTGGGCGAGCTCTGCAGGGCGCAGGGGGTGGAGGCAGTGCGGAGGCAGGGGATTTGCTGCAGACTGGACGGCCCGGAGCAAACAAGGTCCAGCTAAAATTGGGTGGCCCCCACCCATCCCCGTGTGCCCCTGCCCCCCATGGTGGGGGGGGGGTCTGCTCAGGGATCTGAGACCCCAGGGACAAGGATGGCGGATCTTTGCAACTCAGTGAGACCCTGTTTTTGCAACTCAGTGAGACCCTGTGTCAAAAATAAAGACTAAAAAATAGGGCTGAGGGTGTAGCTCGGAGGCACAGTGCCCCTAGGTTCCCACATCGTGAGACCCTGTTTCAAAATAACTCAAAATAGGGCTGGGGTGTAGCTCGGAGGTAAAAATGCTCCTGGTTTTGATCCACAGTACCATTAAACAAACAAACAAAATAGGACTGGGGGTGTAAGGAAGTGGAATGCCCCTGGGTTCCATCCTAAACACCATATATACATAGCTCCCCCGCGGGACCCTCGTCACAAAGCGACCAGGACCCCAGCTCTGCAGAGTAGATGGGCCAGTGCCGTGGCCCACAGGCTGGGGATGAACCAAGGACAGGAACGCAGAGGGCTCAGGCTTGGGCGGAGACACTGTGTCCAGGGAATGAGTATTGCCCAGTGTGACGGGGACATGGGCTGGCAGCTGGGGCGTCTGGGTCACGCTGGAGTGCGCGACCAGCCCTGCCGGAGCGAGGGCTGTCTCGGAGGCTGTAAACGGAACTGACAGCTGGGCCGGCCACCCCTCAGCTGCAGGGGCTCCCGTGACTCCAGAGACCCAGTGGGTAACCGGGGCCTGTGCTGGGGTGTCCGGTGGTGAAGTGATAAGAATCAGGTGATAAAAGCCGGGCGTGGTGGGCACGCTTGTAATCCCTGCACTCTGGAGGCTGAGACAGGAGGATCGTGGTTCGCAGACAGCCTCAGCTACTTAGAGAGGCCCTTTGCAACTCAGTGAGACCCTGTTTCAAAATAAAGAATAGAAAATAGGGCTGGGGGTGTGGCTTGGAGGTTGAATGCCCCTGGGTTCCATCTCCAGTATCGCCAAAAAAAAAAAAGTATCAGGCGATAAAAGCCGGGCGTGACGGCGCACGCTTGTAATCCCAGCATTCGGGAGGCTGAGACAGGAGGATCGTGGTTTGTGGACAGCCTCAGCTACTTAGTGAGGCCTTCTGAAACTCAGTGAGACCCTGTTTCCATATAAAGAATAAAAAAATAGGGCTAGGGGTGTAGATTGGAGGTAGAATGCCCCTGGGTTCCATTCCCAGTACCACAAGAAAAAAAAATTATGTGATAAGAATACAGATGCCGCCGGGCGTGGTGGCGCGCGCTTGTAATCCCCACGCTTGGGAGGCAGAGACAGGAGGATGACGCAGGTTCGAAGCCAGCCGCGTGCGCTGGCTTAGGAGACCTTGTTTCCAAATAAAAATAATATAAAATAGGTCTGGGAGTGTAGCCCAGAGGTAGCAGGGTTTCCAAGAATCCTAGTACCACCAAAAAAGAAAAAAAGAAAAAAATACAGATGTTCCAAACCATTATCAGGTGAAAATACCCTAAGTTGGAAATGCACTTAGCACACCGGAGCCACCAAGCCCCGAGTCACCAAGCGCCGGGCCGACTTTGTAACCCGTGCTGCGGATCCCATGCCGCATACAGCGACCATGCTGGCAGAGAAGAGGCGTCCGCAGGCTTTGAGGTGGAGAAACCCCACCTCGAGCCATCCCGGGCCGGGGGCTGCCTACAGCAATGCCGCAGAGTCTGGGGTGCCGCCGCCACGCGCTGGCCCGCGACCCTCCCGAGGGCACGGGCACTGCAGCGCCCACGCGAGCCGAGGGGCTGCCGGCCAAGCAGCAACGTTAGCAGCAGACGTATATGTGGCCCTTAATGCATGCCGGGCAGTCAGTGTGTCCTCAAACACCAATAATGGTAACAACACTTATGGGGCGCTTACTGTATACCAAGCTGTCGATTTGTCTTTCCAACCACCAATATCAACAATAGACAGTTATGTGGTGCTTACTGTATACCAAGCTGTCGATTTGTCTTTCCAACCACCAATAACATTAATAGACATTTATGTGGCGCTTACTGTGTACCGAGCTGTCAATTTGTCCTCCCAACCACCAATAATGTTAACAACAGACACTTATGTGGCGCTGACTGTATGCCAAGCTGTCACAGTTCGTCCCCCCAAGCGTCCTGAGGATCAAGGGCCGCTCCTGCCTCAGTTTCCAGAGGAGACGACCCAGGCACAGAGAGGGAGGAGCCGAATGGCACCCAGGCAGTGGGGCTCCAGCCCGCCTGCCCAGCTGCAGCTCTGCCTGGTGGTACTTCCTGGAGACGTCAGTACAGCCTGGGGGCCGTGGGCAGTGCCACCCCCGGGTCTGCTGAGACGGTGTCCCCCCAAACCTGCTCGGGCCTCACCTGGCCCTGGAGCCTCTCCCGAGAGCCAGACCGTCCTGGGACCCAGCACAGCAGCTCCTGAAGAGCCACCGTCATGCTGTCTCCTACAAACTAAGGCCCCGGGGCCGGCACTGGGGTCCGCTCACCCTCGAACCTCAGCGCCACGCTGCGAGCCAACCATACGGACGGAGACAATGAGGGTAGACATATGAATGAATGAATGAATGAATGAATGAATGAATGAACCCATCAATGACTCCATCAATGAACACTGCCTGCCTCCAATGTCATGATCCCAGTTGGGCTGTTTACCCAAACCGTCTTGATCTACCACAGAGCTGGCTGGTTTGTTTTGATTTTTTGGATACAGGAGATTGAGCCCAGGGAGTTCTACCTCCGAGCTACACCCCCAGCTCTTTTTATTTTTCATTTTGAAACAGGGTCTCACTGGGTTGCTGAGAATCTCACTATGCTGCTGAGGCCGGCCTCGAACCTGCTGCCGTCTTCCCTCTGTCTCAGCCTCCCAAGTACTGGGATCGGAGGCCTGTGCTACCAAATCCAGCTTTGCTTTTTAATATACACTTAACATTTAACTCTTGCTCTCAGGTTTTTAAACGACGGCACTTTTTGTTAATTAAAAAAAAACCACGCCGGGCGTGGTGGCACACGCTTGCAATGCCAGCATTTGGGAGGCTGAGACCAGAGGATCGCGGTTCCAGACAGCCTCAGCTACTTAGTGAGGCCCTATGCAAATTAGTGAGACCCTGTTTCAAAATAAAGAATAAAAAATTGGGCAGGGGGTGTAGCTTGGAGGTAGAATGCCCCTGGGTTCCAGCCCCAGACACGCAAAAAAAAAAAAAAAAAAAATTACATGCAAAGAACTGACAAACAGTGAAACTGGGTGGCCGCCGTGATGGGATTTCTTAAGGTACAAAATAGGAGAGACTGATCCCGAAGGTAGGAGAGAAATCCCTCAAATAACCAGGAAGCTTCGTGAGCGCGTGGAACATTCTAGAAACGCTGAGAATCGCTGGCACAGAAAAGAGACCGATCCGATTTTCCCTTTGAGTCTAAAGTTCCATTAAAAGTCTACAGTTACACGGTTCAGATGGGCAGAAGGGATTAAGAGGTTTTAAAAGTGAATTTAAGTCAGATTATAGAACCATAATGTGGAATTCCATTTAATTATCAGAACTGTTCAAAGAAACAAAGCAGACACACAGGGGCTGAGACAGAACCACCTCCGAGATACGTCGTCAGGAGAGCCGGGGGAATGCCCGCCATGCCAGCACTTGAGAGGCTGAGACAGGAGGATCGCGGGATCGAGGTTAGCAAGCTTAGCGAGACCCTGCTTCAAAATAAAAAGGGCTGGGGGTGTAGCTCAGAGTAGGGATGTCCCTGGGTTCAGTCTCCAGGGAGAGACAGACAGACAGGCAGACAGACAGAGACAGTGTAATCCAGCAGTCAAGGTCTCAAAGGTCTCAATGTTGGGGGCGAAGAGAAGACAGAAATATTAGACAATGCAGGGTATCTATCCAGGACACAGGCGCACTGCAGGAACAGGGTCCTGGGAGGCGAGGCGCCTCCTCTATTCTCCTCCTTTCGGATGCTGTGACACTTGTGGCTGGGGATCTAAAGTAACACTCAGAAATGTGTCATCCCGCAGAAGCCCATAATTATCTCTCTCCGGCTCCCCCCTCCGTGGGATTCGCTCCCACCGATCCGGACTTGGCGCCTCTCGGAGGGATTCTTAAAACAGCACAAGCCAAACTTGGCTTCTATTTTCTGAAGCATCGCGTGTCAAAATAGCTCTCTGGTCGTTTATTTCGGGCAGGGGCTCAACTCGTCAGAGCTGCAGCCTGGGTGTGGAAGTGTGACCGGCGAGAAGGCTGTAGTGGTGTCTCCGCCGAGGGGACCGGACCTCCCCACGCGGCCCGCGGCCAGGGCGGCGCAGCCACATTACACTGTCCTCGCAAGGCTCCTTCACCCCGCGGGGACCCGCACACACGGACACAGACACACACACACACAGATGCACAGACACACAAGTACACAAGACGCACACATACTGAGCCAAATGAGTGCCTGCAAACACACACCGATACACAAATGTACACACACGTAGAAATACAGACCCAAATACATTCCTGCAAACACAGATACACAAATACACACACATATGCAAAATGTACAAATATACACACACATAGAAATAGAGACCCAATGCATGCATGCAAAAATATACACACAGATACACAAATACAAACACAGAGACCCAAATGCATGCCTGAAAACACACATATACGCAAATATATATACACAAATACACACACATAGAAAGAGACCCAAATGCATGCATGCAAAAATATATGCACAGATACACAAATATACAAGACAAACACAAATATAGACCCAAAGGCATGCCTGCAAACACACACATATACACGAATATATACACATAAATATACAAAAAGCACAAATATACACACACATAGAAATATAGACCCAAAGGCATGCCTGCAAACACACACATATACATGAATATATACACATAAATATACAAAATGCACAAATATACACACACATAGAAATACAGACCCAATGCATGCCTGCACACACACATATACACAAATATATACACATAAATATACAAAGTGCACAAATATACACACACACATAGAAATATAGACCCAATGCATGCATGCAAAAAGTATACACACAGATACACAAACACACACACACAAATATACAAAATGCACACTTGGCATGGTGGCACACGCTTTTAATCCCTCCGCTTAGGAGGCGGAGACAGGAGGATCGCGCAGATTCGAAGCCAGCCGCGCTGGCTTAAATAAAAAATAAAAATAAAAAGTATAAAATAGGTCTGGAAGTGTAGCCCGGAGGTAGTAGGGTTCCATCCCCAGTACCACCAAAAAACAAAACAAAACAAAACAAAAAAATATATATACACAAAATGCACAAATGTATACACACATAGAAATATAGACTCAAATGCATTCCTGCAAACACATACACAGATACACAAATATACACAAACACAAATACACAAGACACATATAATACATGTGGACGCAAATATAGACATAAATGCATGCATGCAAAAACATACACACAATCCCAGACACACAAATATACACAAACTCAACACAAAACACACAGAATACACACACATACAAATAGCTACACAAATACAGACCCATGCACAAACACACAGGCAACAAAATACACGTGCTCACAAAATATATGTGCATATGTAAATATACACACATACACATATACATGCACACAAATACACATAAACATAGATGCTGTATATGTAAATATACACACATACAAACAGACCGTGTAGCCGGGCATAGTGGCGCACACTTGTAATCCCAGCATTTGGGAGGCTGAGACCTGAGGATCGCGGTTCGTGGACAGCCTCAGCTACTTAGTGAGGCCCTCTGCAACTCAGTGAGACCCTGTTTCAAAATAAAGACTAAAAAATAGGGCTGGGGGAGTGGCTCGGAGGTAGAATGCCCCTGGGTTCCATCCTAGGGCAAAATCAAACAAACAAACAAACAAACAAACCAGCCCTGCCTGGAAGGAGCTGACATCCAGTAAGGCAATTAGGGAAAAATGCTTAGGAAGCCCTTTGGGGAGGATAATCAAATGGAAAGGGTTGATAACACGGGTGTTTGTTGGTAAATTTAGAGGCAGAACAGCTCTAGGTCAGTCCCTAGTCCACACACACACACACACACACACACACACACACACACACAGGCCAGCATGGGAGTGCGCGTCCGGATTCTAGAGAAACGCGGGACAGCGGTGCCTCAGCAACAGATAGAGCCAGGCCCGGTCCCGGCTCCAGGCACTCAGAAGCTGTGCAGCCTCAGGAAAGTTGCGCCCCGTCTCTGAGCCTCAGTCATGGGGAGTCACGGCAGCTGAGCACTGGACGTGGCTAGGAGCAAGTGCTCAGGAAGTGACTAACGTTCCCGATGCTCGTAAGTTAGAGGAATCCTCTCTCTGGCTTCGAAGCCAGCGGAGCCACAAGGGGCTTTGAGCAAGCAGGGTGGTGGTGAGGAGATAGAAAGTAGGCAGACTTAATTTCCTGAGGGGCGAGGAATACTAATTAACTTCCAAGGCTCTTAAAAGAGACCAGCTCTTCCAAGGTTCAGAGATAAGAAGGACCAAAGCTTCACAAAACCATCTGTTTACTAATCAACAAACCCAGGAGACATCCCTGGAGCAAGTCTGACACTCCAACTGAAAGCAGACCCCTAAAAGGATATGCAAATACCCTATGAGGTCATGTTAGCTTTGAGAGAAGGTGGGGTGCAATTGAAGGCACTTGGCCCGGGCTACACTCGGGTAGTGACCTGAAGGCAGCTGCTGGACATCAAAAGTTCCGACAGCCCTTAGGGGTGTTCGGACACTTTTCCCTATTCCCTGCTGCTTCCAATAAACCTTTTACCCCCCCTTCCTGACGTCTGCAGGATTCATTCTTCGCTCACCACAGACAAGAATCCGGTAAGGAAACGCCGGGTTTCTTCTCAAGAAACCCCATTTCAATAGGATTCTTGGTACGGCCGCCCGGGTGGGGGGACGCTCCTTAGAGAGGTCCACAGATTTATAGGAACCGGCAGAACCGTCGCTTCTAGAAAGCAAGGCAAACACTGCTCATTCCCAGGAGGGCACATGCGGGCAAAGACGGGAGCCGGGCAAGAAGCAACCCAGGTGATGCCTCGCCAGCACCACCACCCGGCGCTCTGCCCGGCCCCCAGGCCAAATCCCAGGCTGGCGAGGCGCCAGGCATCCCTCAGTGCGGGCTGGATAAAGTCTGGTGCCTTGGCCGGCACTCAAAGCCCCTGGATGCACCTCAGGTTACATCCCCCCCTCTTTTTTTTTTTTTTCCAGTACTGGGGATTTACCCAGAGGCCTTCTACTTCTGAGCTACACCCTCAGGCCCATTACTTATTTATTTATTTATTTAATTTGTTTGTTTGTTATTAGTGGTACTGGGGATGGAACCCAGGCGCATTTGACCTCCAAGCTACATACACCCCCTGCCCTATTTTTTATTCTTTATTTTGAAACCAGGTCTCACTGAGTTGCAGAGGGCCTCACTAAGCAGCTGAGGCTGTCTGTGAACTGCCATCTTCCAGTCTCAGCCTCCCGAATGCTGGGATTACAAGCGTGCGCCACCACGCCTGGCTTTAGTCTTTTTATTTTTGAAACCAGGTCTGAGTTACAAAGGGCCTCACTGAGTAGCTGAGGCTGTCCGTGAACCGCCATCCTCCTGTCTCAGCCTCCCAAGTACTGGGATGACAAGCGTGCGCTGCTACCCCCGGCTAGGCCGTCCCCTCTTGCACCTATCCTTCGACAGCGTCCTGTGCACGTGCCCGCAACACGCCAGGGTGGTTCCCGGCTGCGACCCTACAACACCTTCAGGGCAGGGAACATCTGTCCCGCTCCTGCTCCTCCAGGGCACCCAGGTCTCTAGGAAAGGGCCGGGGCCCTGAAGCAGTCAGCCCCTTCCCAGGGCCAAGGCACAGCGGGCAGTGAAGGTGGAAGGAGGGAGCAGAGGAGAGAAGGAAGTTACGGGAGGAAGAGGAGAGGAAGGGAGGAGAAGAAAGGGGCCAAGCACAGGGTGCACACCTGGAATCCCAGTCCCTGGGAGGCTGAGACAGGAGGAGCGCAAGTTCAAGGCCAGCCTCAGCAATTCAGCAAGGCCCTCAGCAACTTAGTGAGACCATGTTTCAAACATAAAAATAAAATAGGAGCTGGGCACGGTGGTTCATAGCTGTAACCCCAGTACTTGGGAGGCTGAGACAGGAGGATAGCAGGTTCGAGGCCACTCTGAGCGACTGTGGCCTCACGAGTGGGGAGCCCAAGTGTCAAGGTCAGACCCATGGGCTGGCACAGCTGGGCTCAGGCCTGGCTCCGCTGCCCGCTGTGTGGCCTGGAGCAACTTGCTTTACCTCTCTGGGCCCGTATACCCCGTCCAGGACGAGAATGTCTGTCATTACTATTGACACCAGTATTATTGAATCTTAGAAAACACCCACGGAAGACCTTCCAGCCAGCGGGTACAGGAGCGTGCGCGCGCGCACACACACACACACACACACACACACACACACACACACACACACACGCTGCTGCAGAAGTGTCTCGGGCTTCCCACCACCTGCCGGGAGCTGTCTGGGATCTTGTTTCAGGGTGGGAGCAGCAGCTGAGCAGGTGACAGGCTGTGGTGACCACTGTGTTCAAAGGGACACCGGAGGCCGCGTCCACACCTCCCCGCAGAGAAAACGAAGTGGGGCGTGTTCTCCAGGAACCACCGTTCTCCACCCTGGGGGCGCAGGGCTGGTCCCCACAGGCCTGGGGCAGGTCCTCGGAGCGTCCAGGGGACCCTCAGGGCCGCTCAGCACAGAGATGCTGCTATTTTGAATGCTGTTTGTTTATTTTTTTTTAATTTTTCCCCCACCGGGGAAGAGCGACCAGATAGTTGCTGGAGACCACGTGCTCCGTGCTGTTAGGCCTGGGCCAGCTCGGGACCTGCGGTGTCCTCTGCAATCTGGCTTACGGCCAAGAAGAGCATGGACGGGCTCAGGTTCTGGAACCTGGGGACAGATTTGGGCTCAAGACTGATTTTCCCGTCCCGAGTCATTGAAGAGCTGTGTGGTCCCAGTGGGTAAGGCATCCCGACAAATTAGAGCATCCGCTGCTATGGATTTCCCATTGCTAGGCAACCGGAAGCTGCTAAAGAGCAGGAGCCCCGCCCCCAGGACCTAAGTACCCCGATGCTGGCTGCTGCTGCGGATGCCAAGGTAAAGGTCTGCCTCGGGAAACGCGTGGCTCCTTAGTTCTTGTTCTTAAACGAATAAGCAGGTTTGCGGCGTCTCGGGGCTTTTGAGATGCCTCCCCGTGACCTGGCCACCCCGCTCCCTCCAACACATAAGGCTGTATGTTTGGAAAATGTCTTAGAGAGAGGACAGGGCTTGCCGTGGACCAGGTACCAGATCATGCCTGTGGAGCCCCAAACTTTGGAAGACGTCAGATGTACCCGTGGACTTGAATCTCTATCACTTCAGGAGGCAGGAAAATGAAAATCCAGTTTGAAGGTCCGCCTCTTCAAATAAAATAAATGCAAGATGTTCAGCCCCTAACTGTTCCAACAGGGTTGGGGGAGGCATTTTTAAAAAGTAGGTATGTCACCCTCAAGACCCCGAGGTTTTTGTCTGTTTTGTTTTGCTTTCTTAATTTCTCAACGCTAGGGATAGAACCCAGGGTCCCAGGCGCACCAGGCAAATGCTGTGATACTGTGCTTTGTCTCCCCCAACCCAGTTCTTTTTTCCTCCTTGATTTTTAGAAGTTACACATTTTTCCCCTGTCAAATATAAATATAGATCTAGATACACCGATACACATATTAACACCAAAAAGTTATAAAGAAGAAAATTCAAATCACCCACAATCCCGCCATGGGAGAGGATGGTGGCTCGGGCGTGGGTAAATTTACTCCCTGCCAGTTTCTCTGGCTTAATCAAGCAATGTCCACGCTGAGATCGCCCCCCACCCCGTGCTGGAATATGGCAGGCAGCCCGCAGGCTGGGGCCTCGGTCTTCCATTCCGAGGAACCGAATTCTGCCCACGTCCCAAGTGGACTTGGAGAGCTAAGGGGTGCTGGACCCCTGACCATAAAACCCAGGAGTTGATCAATTATGAGTGTCGTTTAAGCCACGGAGGGTGGGGACGTTTGTTACTCAGCAACGGGTTGAGTGCCGACTGCTACACTTCTCAGCCAGGAAAACGCCATGAGCTTTCTGGAGCAGACCATGCACAGGCTGCTCCTGCCAGGGCCTTCTTATTGGCTTTACCCCGTTCTGGAATGTTTTCTTTCCCCAGACATTTTTGGGGCTCACCCCTTCCTTCCTTCCCTCTTCTCTTCTTTCATTCTTTTCTTCAGGTCTCTCTTCCGATACTGACCCCAAAAGAGGGCTTTTCTCACCTCCGGTATAAAATACTGTACCCGCCTACCCGTGCGTCTCGGTCCCCCATCTGGCATTTTTTTTCCTTTTCTTTCTTTCTTTTTATTTTTGCAATACTGGGGATGGAACCCAGGGACATTCTACCTCTGAGCTACATCCCTAGCCCTTTTTTTTTTTACTGTTTATTTTGCAACAGGGTCTCACTAAATTGCAGAGGGCCTCACTAAGTAGCCGAGGCTATTCTCAATCCCGGATCCTTCTGTCTCAGCCTCCCAAATCCTGGGTTTACAAACATGCGTCACCACGCCCGGGCTTGGCTTTTGTTTTTCTTCAGAGCGTGCTTAGGGCCACCTGACATGTGGTGGCTTTTGTTGTTTATTTAATCTCTGTCCCCACCCCCCAACAAGAAAACAAACCGGCTTATTCTCTCATAGAGCTCCAGCACATAGTAGGCCCACAACAAGCATCTGTTGTACAGATAGATGGTCTCACCAAAACACTTTCAATACCACCGAGGACCCCACAGTGTAAACATGGCTCTTCCAGAAGGGGAGGAGCTCGGCTCAGAGACCCGCTGTGATCTGCTCCAGACCACACAGGCAGTGGGCGGCAGGATTCAAGGCTGCATCTGTGGGACCCCCACGATCACACCAGGCACCCTCCCCTCATCCCTTGGGGCCTCACCCGGATCGATCAGGGAGGCCTGCTTCCGACAGGGCAGCGTGCCAAGCCTCCGCCTTCCGCCCCCCCCCCAGCTCCCTCCCAACCCTGCCATTGCCTCTCTGAGAACCCCAGGCAATAAGCGCTCCGTTTATAAATATCTTCCGAGCAGCAGCCCCAGAATTCCCGGCTGAGAGGCGCTGAGCGCAGATGCTCTGGGGACCCCTTTCCTGCTTCTCCATCGGGGCGGGAGCTGCTGCTTCTCTCTGCTGAGCCCCAGAACCTGCTTTCCCTCTAGGAAAGACCAGGCAGGATGGGGGGGATGGAATTCCCAAGGCCCCAAAGACCAGACTCCTCCTGAAGGTCTCTGGAGCCCTTCTGGAGCAGCAGTGGTGCAGCAAACACTCAGATTCCATGGGGGGAACATCTGGGTGCACACCCCACAGCTCACACGCAGCCCACCTGGACAGACGCAGACCCCAGGGCAGATCTACCCACATGGAAAGATTCCAGCCTCAAGGTCTTTAAGGAACCCAGCATTTCCTTAGAGCATCCCAAAATTTGTTGTTTTTTGTTTGTTTGTTTAACCTTTGCAGCCTCCTCTAGGATGATCCACAGATGATAAAATAAAGGAAAATGTTGAAATTGTAGGCTGGATTGAGCTCTATCATGGGTGTGTACGTTTAACCTGGCTCTCCTCCATAAACGCAAGAAACAAGGGTGGTGTTAATTCACAAGGGTGGCTCTGCTATGGGAAAGGGCAAAAAAAAAAAAAAAAAATGGACCTGTTCAGACCGATTCCTGCAAATGAGTCCTTAGAGATCAGGCTGCGACTGGCAGAGAGATCTCATCGCCAGGCACACTGGTTCACTGCCTCTGGGTGCAGGCTTCTATATATACCGCTTGGGTGTGGTCATGTGACTTGCCCTGGCCAATGAAATGTGAGTAGAAGTGATGTCACTCATTTCCAGGCAGAAACTTTAGGAGCCAGTGTGCATGGTTGGCCAGACAATTTGGTCAGCCACGTGGCTGTCATTTTTCCCAGGTGACCGACTCCAGCAACCTGGGCCCTGGAATAAAGATGATGTGGACAGCAATATAATCAGTGTCAGTGGACATGCAGAGAATGGTCAGGAAAGGAGCGTATTTCTGTTTTGAGAGGTTGATGTTTTGGGGGTTGTTTGTTACTGCGGCATAGCCTCGCCCAGCCTGACTAATACAGAGGCAAGCAATCTTTGGAGACAGATACAAGAGAAAATGAGCCTTGGTGTACTGAGGCTGTGCTAGGGGGACAGCCATCCCCTGGGCATATTTAAGAGCTGGAGCTTTGAAGGCAAACATGGCCCAGTTTATTCCCAGGTATAGCTTTTTAGTGCAGTGGCTCTAGGCACAAAATCACTTGACCGCTCTGGGTCTGAGGCTCCCCCTCTGCTGCTGGGACAGTTTGCAGCAAACTTTCCTGGGAGGCACTGAGCAACTTTCATTGTGGTTTTATTGTTTGTTTGTTTGTTTGTCTCTACCTCCAAGCTACACCTCTTGCCCAGTTTTTTGCTTTGAAACAGTCTTGCTAGGTTTCTGAGAGTCTCACTACATTGCTGAGGCTGTTCTTGAACCTATAATCCTTCTGTCTCAGCCTCCCGAGTACTGGGATCACAGGCGTGCATCACTAGGTCCAGCCCGCTGAGTCTGGAGGGACCTGAGGGTTAACAGGGGTAAGTGGGCAGAAAGAGAAAAACTCATTTATAGACGTTAGTAAACGACACCTGGCTTGATTTCCCAGCTCGGAGTCAACTCACCCACCAGCCAGAACCAGCTCTGAACAGTGGGCAGGGGCACAAAACTGCCCCCTTAGGCAACAGGAGATGACCGTGTACGTGCGTGCGTGTGTGTGTGTGTGTGTGTGTGTGTGTGGTATTGGGGATGGAACCCAGGGGCATTCTACCTCTGAGCTACACCTCCAGCCCTATTTTTTATTCTTTATTTGGAAACCGGGTCTTACTGAGTTGCAGAGGGCCTCACTAAGTAGCTGAGGCTGGCCACGAACCTGAGACCCTCCTGTCTCAGCCTCCCGAATGCTGGGATGACAAGTGTGCACTGCCACGCCGGGCGGGCGGCGGTTTTCATTTTAATGCCATCTAAAAGGCCTATTTCCCCAATTAAGAGGCGTTAATGAGTCACACGTCTGGCTCCTCGTCCTTCAGACTCCAGAGTGGGAAGGAAGATTAAAAACTGTGAACGCGGAGGAGAAGACAGGCGGCCACTGCTAGGAGGAGCGCGGACCACACCGAGACCCAGGCAGCAGGAGACAGCCCCAGGCACGGCCAAGCGCTAGCCAGCCTGCACATTCTGTGTGTGCGTGTGGAGGGGGACTGGGAATTGAACCCAAGGGCACTCCCCCCAGGGCTACACCTACACCCCAACGTTATTTATTTTAAAATAGGGTCTCGCCAAAACCAGTTTAAAGCTGGTTTTGAGCAGGCCATCCTCTGGTTTCAGCCTCCCAAGTAGTGGGATTATGGGTGTGTGTCGCCACGCCCAGCTCAGATTTTTAAAATCTTTGTTAAACACAGTATGTAAAGATGTCTTCTGTCAAGAAGGATCCTAAACCAGGCGTGGTGGTGGAGCACACTTGTCATCCCAGCATTTGGGAGGCTGAGACAGGAGGATCGCGGTTCGCGGACAGCCTCAGCTACTTAGTGAGGCCCTCTGCAACTCAGTGAGATCCTGTTTCAAAATAAAGAATCAAAAATAGGGCTGGGGGTGTAGCTCAGAGGTAGAATGTCCCTGGGTCCTATCCCCAGTACCACACACACACACAACACACACACGCACACACACACACACAAAAGGAAGGATACTGTGTATCACAATAGTCCCATACAATGACAGACGGCACCTCGTGGCGTTATAGATGTCCAAGTCTGGGTGAGTACACCCCAGGGTGTCTCCGCACGTAAAACAGGCATTTCTCAGAAAGCACATGTTAATTTTGACAGGTGACTGTATAAAGAAATCGGGGTGGAGGGGGCTGGGGATGGTCACAAACACATGTCTAACTGGGAGCCCGGCGAGCCCGGCACAGCGACGCACACTTGTAATCCCAGTACTCGGGAGGCTGAGACGGGAGGTTCCCGGTTCGCGGCCAGCCTCAGCTACTCAGTGAGACCCTGCGTCAAAATAAAGAAGAAGCCGGGCGCGGTGGGCACGCTTGTAATCCCCTCGCCAGGAGGATCGCGCAGGTTCGAAGCCAGCCGCTCTGGCTTAAGAGATCCTGTTTCCAAATAAAAATATAAAATAGGTCTGGGAGTGTAGCCCGGAGGTGGAAGGGTTTCCAGGAACTCCAGTACCACCAAAAGTAAATAAATAAATAAATAAATAAATAAATAAATAAATAGAAAGAAAGAAAGAATAAAAATAGGGCTGGGAGTATGGCTTGCAGGTAGAATGCCCCTGGGTCTCATCCCCAGTATGGCAAGAATAACAATAATAATAATAATAACAACAACAACAACAACAACAACAACAACAACAACTGGAAGAGCGCGGAAGCCCCTGGCAAGCCCAGGGCTCAGGAGGAAGCTGTCTGTCCCTCCTACACCTGGAATGTGTTGGAAACGAGCAGGGTAATTGCTGGTTTACACTGCTCTGCCCTCCCACGGCTTCCGTCCCCCGCATCTGCACAGAACGCCTGGATTCATGTTCCCATCCCGTCTGTCTCACCTGAGAAGAAACCGAGACCCAGAAAAGCAAGGGCACCTGCCCAGGTCACGGAGCCGGGAGCGCCCGATCCGGGATGTGGACTCGGGTCTAGCCCGCGCCCGGCTCTCGGCCCACGGTTGGTGGCTGCGCTGTGTGTGACGCGCTGGCGCTGAGCCGCCCTCCCTGGCCACTTGCCCTCTCTGATTCCACACCCCAGGCCACCTGGGCTTGGGCTGCAGCCCCGGTTCTGGGAGCCGGCCAGTGAAGCTTCTTGCGTTTAGGTCTGCCCTCAGTAATGGCCGAGACACTTAGCTGCTGCTTTAAGGCTGGGGTGATTTCTTGGGCAAATTGGCAAAGAATGCTAAAAACACAGAGCTCGAATTTTTATAGAGAATAAAAAAATCAAAGCGTATGCAGTCACAGGGCTGGAAAGGGGGTGGGGCGGAGATTCCAGGGGTGCTATGCAATTCCAGCGGGCTGGGCGGAGGGAGGCGGCCCCACACTGCTCAGGGCTCTCCCTGAACCTCCTGCCAGCCAAGCCCTTGTCAACACAGGGGTCCAGCTGCCAAGGCCTGGGGCACAGTCGTTAATTAAACTCCACAGATCTGCTCTTCCCAGAAACCTTAGTAACTGCAGGCCAGCTCGGCTGGGCTGAAACTCAGCGGCTGCCACAGGGAGCCGCAAGCGGGGTCTGGGACAAGCTCCCTCCGGATTCCGGCTGCTCCAAAGGGACGCGGCCTCGGCTGAGCCCAGACCCGCTGGGGAGCTTGTCTCCCTGAGCCTCAGGAAGCCCCTTTGCCCCTCAACATCTGTGCGTGGACCTTCTCTGCCCGAGGAGAGAATGGTCTAGTGTTTACCTTATAAAGACAGTTTGCAGAAATGGCTTTATTATTTTTCCATGCTGGTACTGGGGATTGAACCTAGGGTGTTCTACTTCTGAGCTACACCCTCAGCTTTATTTTTCGATTCTTTTCTTTTCTTTGAAACAGGGTCTCACGAAGTTACCATGCCCTGCTGGCTTCGAACCTGCAACTCTGCTCTCTCAGCCCCCCAAATCCTGGGATTACTGGTGTGTGCCACCGCACCTGGCTCCAAATAGTCTTTTGATGGAAGACTGTCTGATTCTAAAGAGGTGGATATGATCGGTGTCTTTTCTTTTTTTCTTTTTTGTGGTCCAGGGGATGGAACCCAGGTGCATTCGACCTCCAAGCTACACGCCAGCCCTATTTTTGATTCTTTATTTTGAAACAGGGTCTCACTGAGTTGCAGAGGGCCTCACTAAGTAGCTGAGGCTGTCCGCGAATCGCGATCCTCCTGTCTCAACCTCCCGAATGCTAGGATTACAAGCGTGCGCCACCACACCCGGCTGATCATGCCTTTTCTAATAGGTGTTAGGCGAGATGCCCACCCCACGGAGCGCTTAGTGAATTCTACAGTCAGCACACCACCAAATTCTTCCATCTGGGGGCCCATGTTCCCCTGCCCCCGCACCAGATTTAGCATTTGTGATGGCAACATCTTACTACAGTGAGACATCCACACCCCTGTCCGTGAGCGACCCTATGGCGCCTGAACAGTGACCGAAGAAACACAGGAAGCTGGGGGCCATCTCTGGAGGTTCCTAATGTATATCTGCATAATTAAAGGCTCTGAAAAGTCCTGCATTAATAACTGTTTAACCGAGTAACTCCTAAATGGACTGCCTATGTAGCCAACTGCTCTAGTCAAGAATTGTGGGAAACTTCCAGACTAGAAAAACAAAAGAAAAAACTGTCCTGGGGACCTCGGTAAGGACCACAAAGGATTTATGGGTGTCCGTGGTCCCTTCCTGCCCCTGACACCTGGGGCCAGCTCTATATGATGCCAGGAGCGCGTTGAGGTCACTGGGGCAAGGGGTGGCGGGGCTCTGACCCTGGTGTGTCTCCCTGTGGGTCTGCGTTCTTTCTGTCTGCAGTGTGGATCTCAGGGTGCTCAGCCCTGATGCTCGTGGCCGCCACCCCAGGCTCATAACCTCCGGCACCTGCGTGCGTGTGTCTCTGACCAGCAGAGCCAGAGCCTCAAGAGGCGGGGCCTGCACGCCCGCGTTTCTGAGAGCGAGGCTCTCCACGGCCGTTCGCAAATGGAGAGGGGGCGGGCTCCACCTGGCCAAACCTCAGTTTCCACACTGCAGCTGTCTGTGGGTCAGTCACCCTGGTTTAACAAGTGGTACCCCAAGAGGGAGTGAACCTGTCGTGTGTTTGTTTGTGTGTGTGTGTATGTGTGTGTTACTAGGGATTGAATTCAGGGGTGTTCTACCTCTAAACTAGACTCCTAGCCATAAACGTGTGTGTGTGTGTGTGTGTGTGTGTGTGTGTGTGTGTGTGTGTATTTGGAAACAGGGCCTCCCTAGGTTTATAAGAGTCTCACTACTTGCTGAGGCTGTCCTCGAACCTACGATCCTCCTGTCTCAGCCTGCCGAGTCCTGGGATCACGGGCCTGCTTATCTTTGAGAAGCCTGACGCCTGAGGCTCTGGGGACAATGCAAACAGCATTCCCAGCCATCTCCTGTACAGTGACAGTAAAGGCCACCTCTGTCACGGTCAGTGTGGGGACCACGGCCAACGCCGTTCCTGGGGCTGGCGCTCACAGGTTCACAGGCGTGGCCCCTCCCACCACGGCCCCATAAGGCCACGCTTCTAACCCCTCCGGGGAGGAAGGTGCAGAGGGACAGAGGGATCTGCCCATGGCCACCGGAGGAGACAGAGCTGGACCCGGGAACCCGCCTCTCAACCTAAGAGGAACAGCTGGGAGACGGGGCCATGTCTCCATCACAGGGTCCCCTGAGCCCGCCCCATAGGACCAAGAAAACAGGTGACCTTCAGGAGGGCGCCTCCTCCCCACCACAGCATGCCTCCCAGGGTGAATGGCGAGTCCGTGCAGAGGGCCCTCACCTAAGTGTCCGCAGGGTGAGTCAGGGGGTGACTTTAGTTGCCCTGTGCCAGCCGGCAGGCCTCGAAGAGAGGACCTGAGCCAGAATCCTCGGACCCTTCAGAGGCCGAGAACCTGCCGGGTCCAGAGGAAGGGCGCTACCTGTGGGCTGATGGCCGCTGGGGTCATGCTGGGCACCTCGTTTAAATCCCAAGCCAGAGCGACTCTGGGTCTGCGGGGGATGTCACAGCACGGACATACGGGGCAGGTGCAGGAAAACGCCCGCCCCGTGCCCTCCTGTGCCCCACACAGCAACTGCCACAGGGAGGTCCCCTAGGACGAGCCAGCTCAGAGGGTGGGGGAGAGGGACCCCAGCCTCGGATGAGAAGGAGGGCACGGGGCGGGCAGGGCCAGAGCTCGGTGCCAAGACTGACCGACGCCGGGAGGCCGGTGCAGTGGGTCCTGTGTCTGTGACTCCTCGGCCCGATGCTGACGGCCTCCTCCACCCCAGGGACGGCGCCTCTCCCTCAGCAAGTGGCCCTGCTGGAAGCTTTCTTAGTGAAGCGTTCGTGGCACGGTAGCTCTCTCTCGGTACTCACGCCTCACCAACACGTTTATGTAAGAGCGGACTGAGTTGCTGAACGAGGATGATGCTGAGCCAGAGACTCGGGGTTCGTTCGTTCATTCATTCATTCATTCGGGCAAAGTCTTGAATGCCAGATAAGAGAGAGGAACTGGAAGCGGGCTGAGGGGGCTTTCTGGGAGCGTTAAGAATGTTTTGGTCTTAACAGAAATGTGGGCTCGCAGGTGTGTGCATCCGCCAAAGCTGAAAGGCTGTCCACCTTCCATTATGTAAGTCATACCTGCCAAACACTTATGTCTATTTTTTTGAGTGTGGTACTAGGGATGTAATCCTCCCTCCGGGCTACACTCCCAGACCTATTTTCTATTTTTTTTTGGAAACAGGGTCTCACTAAGTTGCTGAGAGCCTCACTAAGTAGCCGAGGCTGGCTTCGAACCTGTGCGATCCTCCCGTCTCAGCCTCCCAAGCGCGGGGATTACAAGTGTGCCCGTGCCCGGCTGCATTTATGTCCATTGTGCTTACTTTGGATAGCCTAGTCGCACAGCGATGAACTCTAACACTGACACGGGCGACGAGCTTTGTGGGGCCGGCCGTGTGCCGGGCGCAGTTGGAGAGGCTCAGGGTGTCAGCGAGCGCTTCCTCCACAGTGACCCTATGAAATACCAGGATCTTCCCACTTTAGGAACAGGGAAATTGAGGCACGAGTGTGAAGTCGCACCTGAAGCTACACTGCTCGCAGGCTGCGAAGCTGGGGTCGGTGCTCAGCCACTGGTTGGCTTTTTTTGACTCCAGGGAACAGAAAGGCGCCCTGTCCTTACACCTGCAGAGGTGCGGGGCGAGGGCGTAACAATGCAGCTGAGCGCCCCAGCCCAAAAAGGCGCGGGTCTGGGGCAGCAGCTCAGTGACTAAGTATATGTCCGCAAGCACAAGGTCCTGGGCCCGATCTCAACAAACACACACCACACACACACATAAAAGAAAAAGAAGCAACATGGGCACCCAAGGGAACCAGCCACTAAGCATGTCCGTCTCCTCCTTTTCCATCTCAGAAAGCCCGTGGGGGTCGAGCAGTGTCCAGTGGCCAGCGTGAGCACCTAGTTCTGTGCCTGGCGCACCACGGGCCCTAAGCAGGTGCCAGAATCCATGTCAGCTACCAAAGCCCGAGGAGGCCGTCCTTGGGCAGCGCTGCCACCGAGAAAGGTTTCCGGTTTGCTACGGGGCGGCAGAGGCAAAGATCTGAGACCTGCAAGGCCACGAGAGTTGTGGGGCCCCTGGACGGCACGTAGTGGTGCGTGGAGAGGGGCTGGGGCAGCCACAGAGACCCGAGGGCCTCGAGGGCACTGGGGGAGAGAGAACGGAAGAGGAGCATGTCTGGGGTTGCGGCGAGGACTGGCTGTCCGGCTTCAGGGCTGAGTGATCTGCCGTCCTCAGGGTGGGCGGCCTTGATGTCGGTACAGGTGGCTTTTGAACAGAACTCAGAGACGCCATCTCAGATGTCTCCAGACCCTTTCTAGCAAGAAAGCCCAGGTCTGCTGTGCACGGCCCTCTGCCCAGTACTTACAGCTGGCTGCCACCTGGGAGCTGAGTCTGTCAATCCATCCATCCATCCATCCATCCGTCTGTCCATCTATCCATCAATCTGCCCATCAATCCATCCATTCATCCATCTGTCCGTCCATCTGTCCATCAATCCGTCCGTCTTTATTTTGAAACAGGGCTCACTGAGTTGCAAAGGGCCTAAGTCGTAGCTGAGGCTGTCCATGAACTGCGATCCTCCCCTCTGTCTTGAACCATGATCCTCCTGTCTCAGTCTCCCAAATCCAGTCCTATATTTTATTCTTTATTTTGAAACAGGGTCTCGCTGAGTTGCAGAGGGCCTCACTAAGTAGCCTAGGCTGTCCAAGAACCGCGATCCTCCAGTCTCAGCCTCCCAAGTACAGGGATTATAAGAAGTGAGCGCCAGCATTTCTGGCAGCGAGGGCTCTTCTTTGGTGAACTAGGACTTGGAGCAGGGCTGAGGCCTGCCAAAGTTGGAGATAAATCACAGTGTCGGCCCCTCTGGACCCAAGGACACGGTGACTCAGAACTGGCCGAGGCCACAGTCCCAGCTATAGAAGTGGGGTGCCAGGATTGGGGGCCAGGCCCATCCGTACCCCCTGCACAGTTCCCTCCCACGGCACCCACCCTGAGAGCCCGATATCACTGAACCTGCGCGGCCGCGCCACCACATCGGCGCAGAAACCTGGAAGGGTTTCAGTGTTTATCCCATGGGTTGCTGGAAAGCCACAGCTCTGAGATGCAGGAAAATATCGGGAGAGTCGTTAGGCCGGGCTCCAAGGACTTCTAATCCCTTCCCACCTCGCTCCAAATGGGTTCGGTTCCTTTACACAGAGGAAAGAAAAAGACCCGGCATGGGGCCTGGGAGGTGGGCTGTGCCCCTTCCTGTCCCACAGGGCCTCTTATCTGCCCCGCATGGGCCCTTCCTTCCCAATAACTCTGGCAGTTAATGAACGACCGTCCCAGTATGCTCTGGTCATCAAGTAGCAACTTCGGGGTGAGTGAGTGGGAGGCTGGCAAGGGAGGCTCACCAGGCAGGAGGGAGGCCAAGCAGGAGGAGGCCAGGGGTGTGCCAGAGAGGCCGCTGTCTGCCAGGCCCCTGCATCCTCCCTCCTCCCACCCCTGGCACCAAAGCAGCCTGGGTGGGGCCCTCCTGGTGATAAAACAGCTGGGTATCACAATTCCCCTTGCAGATGAAGAAGGTAAGGCCTGCTGAAGGCCAGGGAGTCGGGGTCTGCATCTGACTCACTCCGAAGGCTCTGATAGGTCACCCCAGATCCTCCGTCTACAGACGGAGAAACTGAGGTCCAAGCCAGTGCAGTAGAGGCGGAGTGGGCTCAAGTCTGCGCAGCTGGGAAGAGCCTCGGACCGCTTTCCTGAAAGATTCACAAAGGCGAGATCTGTGTCTCATGGTCTCTGCCGCCTCCCGCAGCTGACCGCAGGGTTCTGCGAATAGCAGGAGCTCAGTAAAGGTCTGGCGGTCAACTCTGAGAATCACCTCTGATTGGCCCAAACTTGAGTTTAGACACCCGAGCTCCAGGGTCGGTTCTGTTACTGACTTGCCGTGTGACTGTGGGTCGGCTGCTCTCCTCCTCTGGGCCTCTCCCCAGTGGTGACACAGAAAGGGTGGGCTGGAATGACCTAGAAGTTCTGGAATGAAGGCTTAGGAATTCCTCTGGGAAGAATCTCGCGCCAACCTCCTGCCCCCCTGCAACCCGTTCACACCGGCTCCTGGGTCTCACTTAGAAACCTTTAGGGATAACGGAGCTTTGTTTATTCATCATCCACCAGGGTCTGTTCTTCAAACCCAGTGCCAAAGGCTCCAGAACCTTCCAGGCTCTTCAAGAGGCAGGCTGAAGACGGGGAGGGAGCTGCCTGGACATGACCCTCGCGTCCACCCATGGCCCTCCCAAAGCAGAAGGAAAATACCAAGAAGAATGGGCTCCCGGCTACTAATTGAGGAAATGCAGAAGTTAGATTATAGGTGTGCCTGGGGCAGGGCCGGTTCTAGAAACCCAGCCGTTGAATGCTGGGAACGATGCTGGGAACGCGAGTTGCCGGAGACATTCTGGCTTTGGCAGAAAGTAAATATTTGGATATGGAGCCTGGCGACCCGGGCCTGGGGGTTCAACAGACCTTGGAAAGTATTTCCAAGCGTGGACCAGCGCGTGCCCCCTTGGACTTCCCGTCGGACGCGGTTACGGAGCACTGCGGTAGGACATCGTGTGCCCCGTTTTGTAGCTGAAGAGATTTGTTTTTCCAGAGCAGAAAGATGTGCCCCCGAATGACCCCATGAATCAAAGATTATTTTACTGAAAAGTCAGGATATTCCAAAGTCCTGCTGCCAGTGCAGTGGCCCTGCTCCGGGCCCGTTGGCAGAAGCCACGTGTCACCCGGTGAAGACCAGAGTTCGCACTTCTGGGCACTGGACTCTCCCGGTCCACACCTGAGACTCTCAACAAGGGTGACTTTGCTGCCCAAAACTTGGCAGTGTCTGGTAACACTTCTGGCTGTCCAAATTGGGAATGGGGAGGGGGGCTGCTGCCTTGGTATGGGGGGATCAGGAATGCAGCTGGACCTCATGCAGACCACAGGACAGAGCCCCACGACCCAGGACCACCCGGCCCTGAGTGTCGGTGTGGCCCAGGTGTGCAGCCCTGACCTAGGCCCCAGGCCCCAGCGGAGGCACCACCCAGATCCCCGAGTCCACTGCCCTTGTGTGGTGGAGGGGCAAGGAACGAGGTGTTAGGATGGAGTCCAGGCTCGGCCGACTGACCACGAACCAGGTAACTCTGAGCCCCTCCTCTCTGGGCCCAATTTTTGTCTTTTGTAAAACAGGGACAAGGAAAGTAATTCCTTGGGCCTTCTTCTCGTCATGTGTAAACAAGACAATAGCCTTGGCCTGGGAGGCACCCGCCAGATTCTCTCCTCTGACCCTATTACACAGAAGCCAGGCTTCCCCGAAGGCTGAGCTCTAAGATGCAAACATCTTGGAGAGGTGACTGCCACGGAGAGCCGCCAGGCCAGGAGGAAGAAAACTCTCTTGAACAAGAAACGCACGCTTGGAGCCGGGCGTGGTGGCGCACGCTTGTAATCCCCACGCTTGTAATCCCCACGCTTGGGAGGCGGAGACAGGAGGATCGCACAGGTTCGAAGCCAGTTGCGCTGGCTTAGGAGACCCTGTTTCCAAAAAAATTTTTAAAAAGTATAAAATAGGTCTGGGAGTGTAGCCTGGGGAGGCTTCCAGGAACCCCAGTACCACAAGAAAGAAAAGAAAAGAAAAGAAAAGAAAAGAAAAGAAAAGAAAAGAAAAGAAAAGAAAAGAAAGA
The DNA here is from genome assembly GCF_963383645.1 of Muscardinus avellanarius. NCBI lineage: Eukaryota > Metazoa > Chordata > Mammalia > Rodentia > Gliridae > Muscardinus > Muscardinus avellanarius. Next base: position 21,337,469 of record NC_137807.1, read on the forward strand.
AAGGCAGGCAGGCACACTTGGCACTGAGCGCTACCCATCGGTGGTTTGCTTGTTACTGCGGCATTCCATACCTGAACCTGACTAACGTGTCAAGGTTAGGCAGAAAACAAAGCAGTGAACATCTATTATGTGCTTTCTACGTTCTGGGTGCTGTTGCTAAGTGCATCACCAGGGCCCTGGGGCTCAGTGTCACCCATCCGAGATCACAGAGCTGATCCGTGGCAAAGCTGGGGCTCCAACTCACAATGTATTCAGCTGATTCCACTTGACCCCCTTGTTCTCCCAGCCCAGGAAGGACAGCGGAAGATGCCGGATCTATGTTTAAAATGCAATGGCAAAGCTTGCTCACAAACGCTGCCAGCTTTCATTTTTGGTACTACCTAAGGTTCGGGACCCTCCTTTGGAGGGAGCAGGCCACCTGACGGGAGTCTCTGGCCTAGAAGCTGAAGCGGAGTCGGGCCTCTCCTGCACGCCAGGCTCGCGCACCCAAGTGATGCTGGTTAATGGCCCTGAGCTAGGGCGGATGTTTGAGCCAATGGAATGGGGAGCACTGCGACCCAAGGAATGGCGGTGTCCTCCCCCATGAGAGAGCAGGCTAACTCCTAGGAGGGTAAGCGGAGCAGCCTGCTTCACGAGCAACAGCCCAGGGGGCAGGAAGGCACCCCAGGAATGCCAATGAGCCCTGGGGGATCACCAGAGCCCTTACCACCTTCATTAATTCCTCTACAAGAAGAGGGGGTGGAATAATACTCCTCAGCCATCCTCAGACCACTGTAGGTGTAAATAAGCAGAAACCTGTACTCGCTACCTACTACCACGTAACAAGTAGCCCCACAGCTCGGTGGCCTGAAACAACAAGTGTTCTTTATCTCACGGTGTACAGAGTCAGAAACCTAGCGGGGCGTTCCTGAGGGCCCCTCTCTCATGAGGCTGGAATCCAGCTGTTGGCCAGAGGTTCGGTCTCACCTACAGCCTGGATCTGTTCCCAGGCTCACTTCCATGGTCTCAGGCACATTCCAGATCCTGCTGACCCAAAGGTGTCTCCTCTCTATCGGGTTGCTCCAGTGTCCTCGAGATAAGACAGCGGGCTCCTCCCGAATGCAGGGAGGACACGACGTGCAAGACGCTACATCTCGGAATGTACAGACCAACCCGGCGCAGTAGACACAGGACCCTCATGGGCGCAGCTACCAGAAGGCGAGGATGCCGGGGCCATTCTGGAGCTGCTGCCACCGTGCACCATGCCAAAACTGAGGGGCCAAAGAAACAGCAATGGTGATGCTGGCAGCAACCCTCTGCTGAGGGCCTACTGTGCGCCAGAACTGCGCCCCAGGTCCCCCACGCACACACACAAGACCATCAGACCACAGCCGCAGAGGGACTCATGGTCCTCTTTTATAGAAGAGGAAGGGAGGCATACAGAAACCAAGGAACACCCCCACCCCATCGCACAGCGAGTGAGAGGCAGAGCTGGGATTCAAACTCCCCGCTCTTGGGTGGACGACTCCCCCGTGTCAAGAGTGCCGTGTACGGGCTGGCCAGTCACCGCCCCAGCCACCCCCAAGAGATGGCTACGAGATGTTCACAAACCAGTTGTGAACTGGTTTAGACACAGCCAGAACTAAAAATTACATTATACAAATTTGCAGTTGGGTCAGTCTTATTATATGCAAAGCAAAGCTGGTAAGTATCCAGACCTGGCCCCTTCTTCATGACCCTTATGGTGACTAAGGGCTTGAGGTCACATTCATGTCGTGTCTGTAGGATTAAAATACTGTAGGATGGCCGGGCGTGGTGGCGCACAGATTGTAATCCACACGCTTGGGAGGCAGAGACAGGAGGATCACACTGGTTCGAAGCCAGCTGTGCTTAGCTTAAGAGACCCTGTTTCCAAATAAAAATATATATAAAAAAAAATAGGCCCGGGAGTGTAACCCGGAGGTAGAAGGGTTTCCAGGAACTCCAGTACCACCAAAATAAATAAATAAATAAAATAAATAAAAAAACCTGTAGGACGAGCTGGGCATGGCGACGCACGCTTGTCATCCCAGGACTTGGGAGGCTGAGGCGGGAGGACTGAAGGTTCCTGGCCAGCCGCAGCTACTTGGTGAGACTCTGTTTGGAAATAAAGATCTGTGGGTAGAGCTCAGAGATCGAATGCCCCTGGGTTCAATCCCTAGTACCTCGAAAGAAAAAAAAATACTGTAGAACTTGGACCTGTGACCATCCCAGGCCTGTGCTTGTGACAGCTTGTGGGTAACTTGCATTTGGTAAGTTGGGAGAATCTGCTCCAGGGAACGGGCAGATGCCGCCAGCCAAGGCCTCGCCAGCCAGCCTCCACTGCAACCAAACCGGTGTCTGGTTTCTCTTCTGAGGAATTCCCGTGACAGCTTCCTGCTAAAGACCCCATTCTTCACAAAATCCCCGGAAACAGCGTTCCCTGTGATACGCATCACACCAGATTTCCTTCCTGGAGTTTCTGACTCCCTGCTGAGGAAGCGAGGGGGCATTTGTCTGAACAAAACATCTGAGATTGGAAAATGCTGAGAGAGAGAGAGAGGAGAGAGAGAGGGGGGGGGGGAGGAAGGGAGAGAGAAAGCTGGAATCACAAAGGGGTCCCCGGGGTCGCAAAGAGGGAAATGAGCGCATTTAAACCTGCTGGGGCCTCAGGAATCCAAACAAAGGCGGCCCGGACCCCACCCCTGCAGGGCTGCTCCTGATAGCCCGCCACGGAAGTGACCCAAATGTCCAGCCTGATGGGCTAATAAATTACGGAGCTCATGAGGATGGGCCTGCTGCACGCTCCCCGGGCATTAAGAGTGTTTACTAAACACATGTAAGACTGCTACGTCCTCTTACAGGCCAGAAGACAACAGCAGACTGGCCATTTTGTTTGGGAAGAGAGAGGAGGGGAAAAAAAAGACAGGAAGCAACCGCATTCAGACTCCCAGGGTGGATTTCATGGCGCTAGAAGAATGGGTGGATTTTTTTTCCTCTTTTTCCTTTATCTTCCAAATAGAAAATGAACACACCCCACTTTTTCAGTTGGACAGAGGGAGCAGGAGACCGCCTTTCTGGAACACAAGCAGTGCCCCTGGGGACGGCCGAACCCTTTGCCCGCGGGCCGTGGCACTCCAGGTCTCTCCCAGAGGCACCTGCGCTGGGCCCCTGCTGGATCCACAAAGCGACCATTGTTCCCTGGTCAGTGACATCATCCGGCTGGCAGGACCGGGTGAAAAGGAGACCTGAAAGTGGGTGAGGTCACCCCCAAAGAGAGAGGCCTCTCCTGCCCGGCCACTGGGCACCGCAGAGGAGGGCCGCTGCTCTCTGGGGGCTGGGGCCAGCCTAACGCCCCAGTCCCACACCCCAAGGTACGACACAGGCACGCATGCCTGGCGCCCCGGGCTCTGGATGGCCAGAGGACGGCTACGGCCAGCGCAGGTGGCGGGAGATGGTGGAGGGACCGGGCACCTGCCTCAGCTGCTCTAAGCCCCCGCATCTGGGAGAAACGCAACGGCCCCTGCCTGGCATCCAGGAGCAGCTGCTCAAAGCATAGACGCGCGGTCCCTACTCTGCCCCTCGTTTCCAAAATCCCAGATGCTGCTGCTGACTTATCATCTGCCATCCTTCCCAGAGCTCCCCAGGCCTCCCTCTCTCTGGAGTCCTGCTCCCCAGGCCACCCTACCACAGGGCCTTTGCAAAGCCCTTACTGTTCTCTCTTCAAATCCCCAAAGGTCACAGTCTCTGCTGCCCTGTCCCCTGCAGAGGGCACGTCCCTGACCCTCCTCCCAGACACCCCCTGTCCCCTGCACGGAGGGTGCCGATGACCACCTGGGACCTCACAAGCAGCTACTTTGAGGTCTCTGTTCTCAAGAGCCCTTCAGGGTCAGAGACCTGGTCACCTTGTCCTCCGCTGGCATGGCACCTGGCAGACACCTGGTAAAAGGTTCTTGGGGGACGAATACGTGGTCTTTATGGTCATTACAGCTCAGATTCCTCCTGTATAAGGACAGAACCCAGCCAGCCCTGGGCTGGAGTCCTGGGGTCAACTCTTAGAAAGCCTGCTCCAGCCGGGCGTGGTGGCGCAGGCCTGTCATCCCAGCATTTGGGAGGCGGAGACTGGAGGATCAAGGTTTGCAGCCAGACCCGGCCACTTGGTGAGGCCCTTCACAAATCAGTGAGATCCTGTTTCAAAATAAAAAAGACTAAAAATATAGGGTTGGGGTGTAGCTCAAAGGTAGAATGTCCCTGGGTTCCATCCCCAGTACCACAAGGAAAAGAAAGGAAGGAAGGAAGGAAGGAAGGAAGGAAGGAAGGAAGGAAGGAAGAAAGGGCACTCCAGGAACAATTCACTGAGCCTCAGTTTACCCCCGGAACAGGGCTGAGGTTGGGAGGGAAGCCTGGGCTAAGCCAAGGGCCAGACAGGAGCCCGCACCCCTGCGTTTACTGGATGGAGAGGGGTCTAGGCCGGGAGGAGACGGCACCCTTGAGGATGACCGGGCGGACATGTCTACAACCGCTGGGCGTACGGTGTCCGTGCCTGCACCCTCTATGGCCACCAAGAGCCGCCGGGCCCGGGATGTCCACAGTGCCCAGGCTGAGAGCTGACGCACACCTGTGTCAGAGGGGGATGGGGCACTGAGTCAGTGCCCCCATACCGAGTGCGTACACCCCACGCTCACGCTACCCTGTCTGTGTCTGACCACCTGCCCCTCCCGACAGCTAGGGCTGCCCTGGGCACACACAGTTAATACCCAGGAAAAGAGCCCAGTGTGTGCAGACAGGCCAACCACAGGGGCGGCGCTCAGCACACAGTAGGTGCTCACGGAATGCAGCAGTCTGGCCAGGCTGGCCTTCTACTGAGTCTGAGCCCCCAAAAGCCATGAGGTGTGGGTACTTATTGAGCGCCTCCTGCATACCAGGCCCACGGAATCGCCCACCAGCCAGTCCCGGCGGAACCCACTTCTGATGGCAGACGCTGAGGTGGGTGTTGTAACAGGCAGGGCCCTGGCCAGTGGCCCCTGGGGCTGGAACTTGGGGCCAGGATCTGATTGTAGAGGCCGGATTCCTGCAGCAGAGGCCAGCTTCCCAGAGACCCCACCCCCACTCCCTGCTTCACTGGAGGTCCGCCATTATTTAGAAGCCAACAGACTGACTCCTCTTCCTGCCCTCAGGCTCAGGACACAGCTAGGGACACAGCTGGGCTTTCCTCCTTCCCCCTCTTTTATCCCCAGATACAGGAGGCAGCTGCAGGCTGTTAGCAAATGATGAGGGAGGAGGCCCGCTGGAGACCCCCCCTGCAAGCCCTCCAGGAATTCAGCAAGCTGGGCCTACTCCCTAGGAGACAAAGTGCAGGTCCAGGAAGGAGGAGGAGCCTTAGATAGACCTCAGACTTTCACCAGGTGGAGTCTGAAACCTGATACCACCACCCCCACCCTTAGTGGTCTGGCACAAAGTTCCCTCCCATAAAGCAAACATATATTTTTTGCAGGTCTGGAGATGGAACCCAGGGGCATTCTACCTCCGAGCTCCACCCCCAGCCCTGCTTGTTATTCTTTATTTTGCAACAGGGATTCACTGAGTTGCCCAGGGCCTCACTAAGTAGCTGAGGCTGTCTGCGAACCGCGATCCTCCTGTCTCAGCCTCCAGAAAGCTGGGATTACAAGGGTGTGCCACCACTTCCGCCCGGCACCATAAAGCAAATATTTAAGTGACTGCTTACTGGTGCGCAGGGCCCTGTGTGGACTTTCCAGTTCTTTGGGGATCTCTGAAATGTTGGAGAGAATGGGATCCACTGTCATTAGAACTAACTTTTAAGCGCACAGGCCGCCTCCTAAGCACAGACACACCCGCTCCTCAATGCAGGTACCAGGGCCCTTGTGCACACAGGAGGAAACCGGGGCACAGACGGGCCAGAGCCCGGCCCACGGAACACGGCTGGGAGGTGGCTGAGCTGAGTCCCTCCCCTCCTGAGACCCCTGCCTTCTCTGCAGCGGCTCCTGTCCCACTGGGCCCTTACGCTGCTGACACCCAGCAGAGACAAGGACTTCTGGATGCAGGCCTACCATGTGCCTGGCACTGTGCCACGCGTTATAGTTCACAGCAAGCCCACAGTACCCTCATTTCACAGAGAAGGAGAAGGCTTAAGGACAGGGAGAGAGCAGGGCGTGCTGATACACTCCTGTCATCCCAGTACTTGGGAGGCTGAGACAGGAGAATTCCAGGTTCGAGGCCAGCCTCAGCAACTTAGAAAGGCCCTCTGCAACTTGGCGAGACCCTGTTTCAAAATAAAAACTAAAAAGGGCTGGGGGTGTAGCTTAGAAGTAGAATGCACCTGGGTTCAATCTCCAGTACTATTAAAAAAAAAAATCCAGACATGGTGGCGCATGCTTATAATCCCGATATTTGGGAGAGTAAGACAGGAAGATCACAGGTTTGTAGCCAGCCTCGGCTAGTGAGGGCTCCCAACTTAGTGAGACCCTATTTCAGAATTTTAAAAAATTAAATTTTTTTTTATTTTTCATTTTTTGCGGTACTGAGGATGAAACCCTGGTAGCATTCTACCTCCGACCTACACCCCTAGCTCTTTTTTTATTCTTTATTTTGAAACAGGGTCTCACTGAGTTCAAAGGGCCTCAGTAAGTAGCTGAGGCTGTCTGCGAACCACCATCCTCTGGTCTCAGCCTCCCGAATGCTGGGATTGCAAGCGTGCATCATCATGCCCACTTCAAAAAAATAATTTTTTAAATTAAAACAATTACATTTTAAATAAAACTTTAATAAGAATTAAATTGGGGACGTAGCTGGAAGGTAGAATGTCCCTGGGTTCAACCCCCAGAACTGACAAAAACAATAACCCGGGTCCGGCACCAGGAGTCCATCCAAGCACCGGGAGCCCAGGCGCCATGCGGGAAGGAATCTGCGCCTGCGCACTGTGGAAGGGCCCGCGGTGCTGCGGGCCTGCCGCACAACCCAGCGTCCTGACGTCAGCAGTCACGCACTACACCCGGAGGCCCGCCCGGCCATGCTACGGCGGTACCAGGAGGCCCAGCCCAGCACCCGAGGGTGGCGGCAGGCGGAGGCGCCCGCAGCCCCCACGTCACCCATCCCAGGCCTTAGCCACAGGGTCTTTTTTTTTGGGGGGGGGGTACTGGGGTTCCTGGAAGCCCTTCTACCTCCGGGCTACACTCCCAGACCTATTTTTACATTTTTATTTGGAAACAGGGTCTCCTAAGCCAGCGCAGCTGGCTTCGAACCTGCGCGATCCTCCCGTCTCCGCCTCCCAAGCGCGCGGGGATTACAAGAGTGAGCCGCCACGCCCGGCTCATTTCATGATTTTATAAGTCAATTACTTTGTTGTTTTTTTTTAAGCACTGAGAATTGGTAGGGGAATTCGACCTCCCAGCTACACCCCCAGCCCTATTTTTATTCTTTATTTGGAAACAGGGTCTCACTGAGTTGCGGAGGGCCTCACTAAGGAGCTGAGGCTGGCTTCGCACCTGAGCGATCCTCCTGTCTCTGCCTCCCAAGCGGGGGGATTACAAGAGTGCACCACCACGCCCGGCAGCCACAGGGTCTTAAGAGAGGAGGAGAGTGGCGAGGAGACAGAGACTCAAGCCACAGAGAAAAAGAGACAGAGACAGAAAGAAGAAACTAGCCGGGTGTGGTGGCGCGCGCCTGTAATCCCAGAACTTGGGAAGCCGAGACAAGGAGGAGCAAAATGGAGACCAGCCTTGGCAACTTAGCAAGACCGTCAACAACTTGGAGACACCCTGATTCAATGTAAAATATAAATGCGCACAATCCCAGCACTTGGGAGGCTGAGACAGGAGGATCGCAATTCCAGGACAGCCTCAGCTACTCAGGGAGGCCCTTTGCAACGTAGTGAGACCTTGTTTCAAAATAAAGAATAAAAAATAGGGTTTGGGGTGTAGCTCGGAGGTAGAAAGCCCCTGGGTTCCATCCCTAATACGCGAAAAGAAAATGGGGCCAGGGTTGTAGCTTGGAGGTACAACACCCCTTGGTTCAATCCCCAGTACCGTCCCTAACACACACACAAAATACTGAGAGTTCTTTGCCTGGGCTGAGCCACCCCTTCCGGAGAGCGGCCGAGGCTCCGGCTCCCCAGTTCAAGCCACTGACTTGCTGTCCAGAGCCACAGAGCAGCCCAGACCCCCAAGAGGAGGTGCCCGCTAGCCAGACGCCGGCGGCACTAGGTACTCGCTACTGGCTTCGGTTTGCTGGCGTCTGCACCTGTTGCTGTGTGACTCGGGGTGAGTCTCCGCACCTCTCTGAACCAGCAGAGGGGATGCAGACTGGCCGCACCTGCCAGGGCCGCTGCCATCTCCCAGTGACCTTGGGGTGCAGAGGGCAGCTCGGGGCTCCTCTGGACGCTGGGTCCCTCATGCCCGTTGGTGCTCGTGGTAGGGATACATCCAGAGAAGGAGCCGGCCTTGAGAACTGGGTGATGTCAGTGGGGCAGAGGCTCCAGGTGGGGACACCGGCCCTCTCATGAGGTTCAGTCCTGGGGGTGATGGTGGTGGTTGGTCGGGTGTCCCTGGGGTCTGGGCAGAGCTGGGCTGGGGAGAGCCCTAAAGGGGGAGGCTGGAGCCAGGGGTCCCGGCCATGTCTGCCACCCACTCTCTTGCGTCCCCCGCAGGAGACTTCCTCCTTCTCAGTGTCCTGGACACCATGGCTGCACCAGCCCCTGCAGGACGCAGGACATGGCCCAGCGTGGGACCATCAGCCAGCGTGCCACCCTGGCCTCCCGGCCTGCTCGTGAAACATTCAGAAAGAACCAGGAGCCCCAGGCTGAGGGGCGGCAGCAATGGCCCCATCAGGAGAGACCTCGCACCTGCTCAACAGGAAGGCCACCAGCCGGGCGTGGTGGCGCACGCTTGTAACCCCTATTTGGGAGGCTGAGACAGGAGGATCGCACAGGTTCAAAGCCAGCCTCAGCTACTGAGTGAGGCTCTCGGCACCTTAGTGAGACTCTGTTTCCAAATAAAGTATAAAATAGGTCTGGGGAGTATAGACCAGAGGTAGAAAAGCTCCTGGGTTCCACCCCCAGTACCACTAAAAAAATAAAATAAAATAAGCCGACCAAAGCCCCAGCTCTGCCACACGCTCCCGGTGCGGACACTTGGTCACCCGGGGACAGAGCAGGTGCCAACTAATCCGCCCTAAAAATAGGGGTGACCGGCATCTCCGTCAGGGGCAGGAGCGTCCACGTTTACATCAGCTGGAAGCAAGCCCCGCTCACATGCAGACCCATTGCCCCAAACCTCCATCACACAGAGGTATTTCCTGACCAAGTTGGGGCGCGCGAGGAACCGGCTGCCAGGGGAGCCCCAGGGGCTCCGCTCGGGGCACAGAGAGCGGCGGGGAGTGCTCACTAGGGGCTCCGACCTGCCATTATCCTGGCCCGCTGGTGACTTCCCTGTTTGATGGACAGGACCCCTCCCCAGTGGGGGGCCAGGGGGAGGAGTTTTCACCTCTGTTTGATATTTTTAAAAAGCCTTAGGTGTCTTACTATGTCGGGCGGCTCCGAGTCGGTCTGCCTCTTCCTGAGAGAGGAGAATCGGTGCTGGCTGCGGGCAGAGAAGCGGCGGAAGGACTCCCGGCTGCGGGAGGCCAGGTGGCGGAGGGACGCCGTGCGCTTGAAGGGCGTGCGGGCGCCGGGCTCGCCGCTCGTGCGCTCGGGGCCCACGGCTGAGCTCACCAGGTTGAGAGCCTCCTGGAAGGACCTCCGCACCGTGCCCACCCACTGCGCCATGTGGGTCTGGGCCACCGACAGCTTGTCTCCCAGGTAATCCATGGGGCCGGCCGGGAGGAGGAGGCACCGCAGGAAGAGGGGCAATTCAGAGGCCAGGCGGAGTCAGGTCAGGTCCCTCCCACGTGGAGTTCTGGGGCGCTGGGGCAGCAAAGCCAGCTGCCCTCTTCAGCGGGACCCCGGGACGGTAAACATCGCCGGCGGGTGGCGGGCCGGGGTGGAGAGGGGGCTCTGGGTTGAGGGAGTGCCCCCCCCTGAGGGCCACTTCCCACTTCTGAGCGCTGGCTCACTGGGCTGGATCCGCAGAGCCCGGCAGGCGCGACAGTCCCCAAGAGTGAGGGGCCCGGCTGCAGGCACCCGTTCCTCCCTTTCCTCGGAGCTGGCAGCCCCTCCGGTGCGCACGCTGGGAGGTCCCGCTGGCCAGGCTCCCGCCGGCCGCCGCTGCCCGCTCACCTGACCCATGCAGGACCCGGGCTGGACACTCCGAACCTGCCAGCCAGCGCAGTGGGCAGCCAGCTCATTTCAGGAGGCAGCCACCAGGGTCCCGGGTCCCTGGGCTGAGCAGCCCCGATGACATCAGCCCCGCCTGCCTGGGCTGAGCCCGGGCTTCCCGGCCCAGGAATGCAGGAGGGGCCTCCCGGGGAGCAGCCCCCGCCAGGGAGCTGACGTCCGCCCCCGTCTGTCTCTGCCTTCCTGAAGTCCCAACTCGCTCACTGTCCCCGGGGCAGGCGGTGACTTCACGTGCCTGACAGCCTACCCGGCCCGCGCCCTCAGCACCGCGGCGGGTGTGCCTGTGCGTGCGTGTGTGGGCACGCACATCGCCGGGCAGCCCGGGAGGCTAGGAGTGCCAGAAAGGCTCAGCCTCCCTCCCGGGTTCCAGGCAGAGCTGGGGCTGCGCCGGCGCCGTCTCCCTCTCATGTGTCTCTTCCTCTCCCTCTCTCTCCTCCCTCGCCCAGTGGCTCAGTTTCCACGGGCGGGCTGGTCTCTCTTCCCCACTCTCCCGCCGTGGCGGGGACCTCCGCCACCCTCCGTGGCAGGCAACGGGACGCTGAGCAGGTGAGATGGCCCCTGACGCCCCTCAAGGAAGGATCAGGGGTGGCCGAGTCTGGGTACAGGTGGGGTTGCCGTGGCAACCCGGGGGCATAGCATCTGCCCCTTCCTGGGCTGGCTCTGCCGGGAGCAGCGGGGATGACTCACGGTGTACTAGAGCTTGCTGGGTTTTAACCCTTCCGGAGCCGGAGCTTGGGATGGGGGTCAGGACAACAAGAGAACAGAACTTGAAAAGCTGCAGGTCAGGGGCTGAAGGATCCGGGTCCTCCTTCAGAGGTGAGAAAATGCACAGAGAGGTGGGTCCCTGGGCCCAAGCTCACACAGCAAGGACCTCGGGGAGCCCTGCTCTGCGGGATCCGCAGGGCTCCCGTGGCGCCTGGCACACAGTAGGGGCTCAGTGGGTACCAACTGGTAGAGTACCAAGTCCCAGACTGAAGTCCAGGTCGGGGCGGCTGCCCGGCCTGCTCTCTCCAGCACCCCCGCACCCCGGTTCTGAACAAATATTTGGTCCCCAGACTCTGGTCAAAGGGCCTTGCTGGGAAGTCCATCGGGAAGGGCTCTGACCGCGCGGCCACAGCGCCTCCTCCTCTGGACTCTGGGTCCTGGGGCTGCCCATCTTCTATTTGTTATTAAACGCATATCCGGAGCACACGCCTGGCCAGGCACTGGACGGGCGCTAAGAATGCTTCTCGTGCCTGGTATTTATTGGCATCATAGCTGAGAGCCGATGCCGTCCCAAGCATTCGTTTACCTAACATTAATGCATGAATTAATCCACCCAGCAGAAGAGGGGACCAAGCCAGAGAAGCGCGGTCCTGCACCCTGGCGGGTGGCCTCCGAGCCGCCTCAGGGGACCTGGCCGGCTGGTAACATTCTCTGTCATGGCCCCTCCCGTGATGAATCCAGGCTGGTTGGTATGTCGGCCCTGGTGATCCCCTGAGCTTGCGGTTTGTGGCTCTTTCTCTGGCTGAGGCTGGGGAGCTGGCAGCCATATTGTGAGGACGCTCAAGCAGCCCTGGCTGCTGGAGAAACCCACGTGGAGGGACAGAGGACCCCTTTCCTGGTCACCCAGGAAATTGTGGCCCTGGCCAAAATCTCAGCTGCCCCCTCCAGCTGGTCGCTCCCGACCCCCCACCCACACAATTCATGGGAGATCTACAGAAAGGGCAGCATTTGGCCTGCGGGGACACTCAAGGTGAGAGAACTGAGGGGGGGGCGCTTTACACGGGGAGGGGCCTCTTCCTTGTTAGGAAGCATAGCCTGCCCCGCAGCTACTGAGCAAGAAACACAGGGCCAGACAGCCAGACACCAGCCCCACCCCAGACGGCCTTCCCTCCAGCCAGACACCAGCCCCACCCCAGACTCTGGCCAGGGCTTCTGACCTCCAGCCCCTGCTCACCTTCCTGCTGCGGAGGCCACAGGAGGCCCCTGCGGCAGCCACTTCCCATCCCGCTCCCTCCCCAGGGGCAGCGGGACTTCCTGGGTTCAGAGAACACAGAGCTGCGTGCCCAGCGCAGGAAAGCAACAGCAAAGGCACCTGGGGAGCTGGAAAGACCCAGCTGTGTGACATCTGGACACAGAGGGGGTCCTGGGAACAATCCCAGGCTCCACAAAGGCGGGGTCCCAAGCCTTTCAAATGGTCACACAGCGCAAACCCATGAACTTGGTGGCCGGCTGGGGAGGCTGAGGACGGCTCCTGGGAGGCCACCCAGGCTCAACCTAAACTCAGAAGGGCTGGGAGTGTTGCTGGGTGATCCACCGCCCCCCTCTGCGTCTCCAGTAAGATAAAACATAAACAAATAAAGACCACACCCTGTGTCTGCAGCACTCAGGTGAAGAAAACCACAGCAGAGAAAAATGAAACTCAGTATCTACTTTCCAGAGGAAATTTCACACCCTCTATTACAAGTCTAAACAATCCCACCCTGCCAGTTAATGAGAGCCCCCCCCCCCTCCAGCCAGGCTGAAGTGCACTGATATCTATCATTTATCTCGACAAGCGGTTTTAAAATGCCCCAGGAGGCTTGGGGTGGGGGATGGCTCACCCCTGTAATCCCAGTACTTGGGAGGCTGAGACAGGAGGGTCACAGGTTCAAAGTCAGCCTCAGCACCCTAGTGAGACACTCAACAACCTAGTGAGACCCGGTTTCAATAAACAACAACAAATAAGAAAAATAAATTTAAAAAGGCCGATGGGCGGATGACTTGAGGCTCACAGCAAATACAGCAAAGTTTTAGCCCCGTAGGATCTAGCTGGGGGCACACATGTGTTCCTTGGACGATTTTCCTGTATATTGATAATTTTTGTACTAAAAGGTTGGGGAGGGGTTGTGCGTGACTTTGGACCCTGTGGTTAAAGGTCCGATTCCACACACAGGAATCCCACTTGGGGAACAAGGGGAGATGCCCTCACGGGCTCTGCCTCAGACACGGCCGTCACAGTCATGCTCACGATAAGGGATGATTAGTAAGAGCCTAATGTCCAACACATGGGGCCTGCTCAGAGCCGTGCCAAGCCACAGCGGAGCCAGAGAGAGAGAAAAACACCGTCCTATCGGCCCTGTCTTTCCAGCATCGATTTTCTGTCCATCACGGATTTTTGCATTAATTTTTCTTTTTAACAAGCACTGAATGGAAATGCTTTTTGCCTTGCTGCCTGGGCACCCGGCACCACAGCGGCTTTACATGACGCGACATCGTGACTGGGTTTGGGGACCTGTTGCAGGCTCCCGAGCTGTGGGATCTCCAGCAAGTTGCTCGGCCTTCCTGGTTTTTCAGGGATGAAATCACCGAAGTCGTTGCTGTCAGGAATGCAGAGAGCCCACATCTTTGCCTTTAGCTAGAGGATCGCTTTTGCTCATCTCGACCGGTTGGTGCGGAAGGAAACCCACGTCTCTGGCCTCGGGGCAGGACTGGGTCGCAGGCAGCGCACACGCCAGGGCTCCTGCGGCTGACCTCAGCCCCATCCCCGTCCCCTGTCCTCACCCGGCAGGCTTCTCCTGGGAGCGTCCCGTCCAACATCACGACATAGGGGTCCCCGTGCCCCAGCAACATCCTCGCTGCCATGATCCAAATCAACTGCCCGTGCAACTTAGATCTCGGAGGGAAGAGTTACTTGCTCACAGGTTTTTAGGAGATTCCAGAGTTCAGTCCACGTTAGGCTGGGTCGGCGGCACTCAGGGCACCACGGCCAGACAGGGAGGGAGCAAGGGCCGTGCTCTCTTATCATGGAGACGGGAAGCAGAGGAAAGGAAAGGCGCGGTCACCATGGCCACACCCCCGGGACCCACGTCCTCCAGCCCCAGCCCGCCTGCCCAGGTGACCAGCTGTAACTCCATGACACTGGACCTATCCACTGATGAGGCTACGACGCTCGGGACTTAATGACATCAACTCTGAACGTTCACACGTGAGCTCTCCAGGGGATGTTCTATATTGACCCGTGACACCCAGCCCAGCCTCTGCTTCCAGAGAACCTAAGACCACACCCAGGGCCAGCACCGGCTGAGCACCTGCTGTGTGCAGATGTAATTCTGCAGCTTGGTGCATTCTATTACATCACCCCCTCCCATCAGCGCAACAGGCTTTGACTGTGATCCGCACCCTTTTACAGATGGAGAAACTGAGGCAGGGAGAGGCTAAGAGGCCCAAGACCGCAGAGCTAGCAAGCGATGTGTGTGCTACCCCCTCCTCAGACCTCTGACAAGGCTGAGGGTGTCCTGGGCTGGCCCAGTCAGCCAGGATGGGGGAGCTGCCATGCTCCCTGCATCCAGGTGGCGGGAAGGGGAGCAGAAGCGAGCGGAGGGCCAGCTGCCCGTGCTCCTGCCCGGCTTCCTCCAGGGACACTGCGGTCTGAACGTGGGACTATAAAAAGCGTCGCTCCCTAAAAACTGGGGCAGCACAGGCGCCCCCCCCCCCCAGCACCACCACCAGGAGTCTTGTTCTGCAGACTCCTCTGTTCTCTCCAGGAAACTCTTGGGAGGTTGCTGGGCATCAGAAAAGAAAGCCAGCCCTCTCTTTCTTATATAATTAATCCAAAAAGTGCTGGAGATGCTGGCGAGGTCCAGGATCCAGACGGAACTTGAACCGCTGTGTGGGGCGGGGCACAGAGATCACTGTTTCTAGGCTGTATGCTCTCACGGAACTCAGAACATGTTGGTCATTTGCTCATTCGACAGACAGTCTCTGGACAGGTATTGGGGGCGAGCTCTGTGCTGACTCTGGGGCACCTACAATCCTTGAAGAGCTCAGGCAACTCAGTGAAACCCTGTTTCTAAATAAAGAATAAAGAAACAGGGCTGAGGAGCCAGGCATGGGGGCGCGCGCTTGTCATCCCAGCATTTGGGAAGCTGAGGCCGGAGGATCGTGGTTCGAGGACAGTTTCAGCTACTTAGTGAGGCCCTCTGCAAGTCAATGAGACCCTGTTTCAAGATAAAGAATAAAAAATAGGGCTGGGGTGTAGCTCAGAGGTAGAATGCCCCTGGGTCCCATCCCCAGTACCACCAAAAAAAAAAAAAAAAAAAAATTCAATAAATGGTAGGCACAAGGCATGATAGTGGGTGATGATTCATATCGTCTGATTGTTTAAACAAGTCAGAAGAATGCAGATGGCCGGTGGAGGGCGGTCTAGAGTGGAGTGTCCGCTGGGATGGACCTGGGCTCACGTCCTGTTCTGACCATGGATGCAGGAGGCAGGCACGGCTGTGCAGAGGCCCTGAGGTGCCTCTGCTCTCACAGAGGAGGAGGAGTGATGGGCACCTGGACCTCCTGTGTGTGTCAGGCCCCGCCTGTCCGTCCTCCACCCCCACCTCCACGCACCCCACAAGCTGGGCGAGTTCCCGCCACGGGACGCGCCACGCCATCTCCTGCTTAGATGTTTGTGCAATAACACTGTTCCAGCCCCTTTCTACCTGGACAGGCCCAGCGTTCCCTGGGCCTCGGCATGGACGGACCCTCCCTACAGAAGCTGCCTGACCCCTCGGGCATGGGGTCTACCTGTGGTCCTCACCCAGTCGCTGGGTATGCTGGGCTGTGACTTAGTTTCCCCAGGAGTCTCCCCACTCCAGGCCAAGCCTGTGGGTGGCGGGGACGCTCGGCACGGCCACCGCGTGAGACCAGGGATGCTGCGGCCCGGACCCGAGTCCCAGAGCTGCCGCCTCCTCTCCCGAGGCCTGTTGCCAAGGCAACAGGGAAAGAATTCTGATAAGGAGGAAGGAAATAGAAATGGCGTGATCTTAACCAGTCAAGCCCAGATTATTTATAAACCGAGCCCGGGACCACTGCCTCGGGCTGGTTCCGCGTCTTGGGGACCTAACGAGCCTCTAGGTAACCTTGGAGAAGAGAAGATTGTTGTTCAGAAAAGAAGTGTTTCTAGAAACAGCCAGAAACTCGTGGCCCTTCAGCAGGCCCCGCCCAGGGCGAGCTGATGGCGTGGAGAGCCTGTCTTCACGTCGCAGAGGTCCCGGGGGGGCGGGCGGAGGCGACGCGTCCTCCAGCCCCCGCATCTCAGGCCCACGTGTGTTTGGACGTCTTTCTCAGGAAAGAACACAAGATGTTCTTGGGGACAACTAAACAGAACTGGGTCGGGGGATGCACTATGTTCCCTAAGGGATTTATTTATTTCGGAGTGGGGAGGTTGCTCAACTCGGCTGAGCTGCCTCTGAGAACCCAAGGTTCCCCAGGAGGAGGAGAGCCAAAGATTAGAAACGCGGGAGGCTGGGGCAGGAGGGCTGCAGGTTCGAGGCCGGCATCGGCAACTTTGCAAAGCTCTGTCTCAAAATAAATAGCGAGCCGGGCGCGGTGGCGCACACTTGTCATCCCAGCATTTGGGAGGCTGACACAGGAGGCTCACAGTTGGAGGACAGCCTCAGCTACATAGTGAGGCCCTCGGAAACTCAGTGAGACCCTGTTTCAAAATAAAACACAGGGCTGGAGGTGTAGCTCAGAGGTAGCATGCCCCTGGGTTCCATCCACAGTACTGCAAAAAAAAAATAATAATAAATAAAAATAAACTTTGTAACTCAGTGAGACCCTGCTTTAGAATAAAAAGACTACAAGAAAAATAGGGCTGGGGTGTAGCTCGGAAGTACAATGCCCCTGGGTTTAATCCCCAGTACCAACAACAGAAATCGCCTGGTCCTCAGTACCCCGTTACAGCAGCACAGAACATTCCAGGCCAGCCACGGAGCCGTGACGCCCTTGTTCAGGGGAGGAAATTAAGGCTGTGTTTGAACAGAGGGAAATTGTAGCCCTGGGGACACACCCAGGACCCACCTCTCTCTGTGGCACAGAGGAGGAGGACGCACAAGGGCTGGAGCCCCAGCAGCCGCCTCCTCCCAGGAGGTAGCCGTTGCCGGCCACACAAGTCCCATTAAAACGTAGAGCGGAGCCGGGCGCGTGGTGGCGCACGCTTGTCATCCCAGTACGTGGTAGGCTGAGACAGGAGGATCGCAGGTTCACAGCCAGCCTCGGCAATTTAGTGAGGCCCTCTACAACTTAAATGAGACCCTGTTTCATATATTAAGAATTTAAATATATATATATAGGGCTGGGAGTGTGGCTAGGACGTTGAATGCCCCTGGGTTCCATTCCCAGTACCACATACACCCACAAAGAAAAAGTAGAACAGAGCGGGGCATTGTGGCGCACGCTTGTAATCTCAGTACTTGGGAGGCTGAGACCGGAAGATTGCAGGTTTGTGGCCAGCCTCAGCAACTTAGTGAGGCTCTCCACAAATGAACGAGACCCTGTTTCAAAAATTAAGAATTAAAAAAAAAAGGTCTGGGGGTGTAGGTCGGAGATGGAATGCTCTTGGGTTCAACCCCCAGCAAAAATAAATAAATAAATAAATAAAAGTCCAGCGTGCTCACCTGCTGAGCCAGAACAGCTCGGCATTGTCAGGATCCAATTTCACCCTTGCCCAACTGGGGGCAGGTGACGTGCTGAGCGCCCTGAACTTTGATCCCAAGTGCCCAGGCTTTTTCAGAAAGAAAAGAGGCCAGGACGGGCGGGGGAGGTGGACGGGAGGCCCGGCTCTGGAGGGCTGCGAGCTGGCCCCTGCCCTCCCGCTGATGCCCCCGCCTGTCCCCAACCCCTGGACCACCCGAGGCCCCGGGGCCTGGCGCGCCCTCTCGCTCAGCACGGTGGTCCTGCGGGCGCCCACGGTGCCCCACCGGCGCCCAGGCCCAGTACCTCCATCCCTGGCCGTGTGGGTGCAACGGGAAGGGTCCTGCTCAGATTGGCCAGGACGGCTCCTTTATCAAGATGTGACCACACTAAGTAACGGAGGCTGGCTGCGAACCTGCGATCCTCCTGTCTCAGCCTCCCAAGTACGAGGGTGACAAGCATGAGTCCCCACGCCTGAACCTCTGAGCGGTTTGGGAGGAGGCAGAGGCCCAGAAGCCAGTGCCAGGTCCAAAGGAAGAAGAGGAGGAGTGTGTGTGTGTGTGTGTGTGTGTGTGTGTGTGTGTGTGTGTGTGTCAGTCAGTGTTTGAGTTGGGGGCAGGGAGGACTCCAGACCCTCCTTATTCCTCCACGAGTAATGTTCAGAGCATAATAATAGCTGCCTCAGCCGGGCGCGGTGGCGCACGCTTGTCATCCCAGCATTTGGGAGGCCGAGACAGGAGGATGGTGGTTCGCGGCCAGCCTCAGCAACTTAGTGAGGCCCTTTGCAACTCAGTGAGACCCTGTTTCAAAATAAGGAATAAAAAATGGGTCTGGGGGTATCGCTTGGAGGTGGAATGCCCCTGGATTCCATCCCCAGTACTGCAAAAAAAATTTTTTTTAAACGTGGGGCTGGGGATGTAACTTAGAGATAGAATGCCTCTGTGTTCAATCCCCAGTATTAATAATAATAATAATAATAATAATAATTAATAATAATAATAACTGCCTCCACTCCACGGGCCCAGCAACTGGGCAGGGCAGAAGCCCGCACAGTCACCTGGGGTTTCAGGTCAGGAAGGCGTGGCCGTCCCTCTGGCTCCTCCCGGCACCTCGAGCGCCGCCAGGCAGGTGCCACCGCCGTCTCTGATTTCAGTGACGTGGGCGCCACGCACAGCCCTCCAAGATACAGTCTCGTCGTCTTGAAAGGCTGGGAATCGAGGCCTGGGGTTGGTGTCCGGGCTGGAAGCAGGGCGGGCAGCACGGCCTCAAACCCCAAACCCGGCCCCGCCGGAGGCCAACGAGCCCTGGGAGCTCAGCCAAGTCCTGGGGGCTTTCTGACCCTCGGTCTTCCCATCTGGGGACAGGGATGACCATGCTGGCTGCTTTGTAGGGCTCTGGGAGGAAGGAGACTCGGCCTGGTGATGGATAAGCGGACACAGGAACCTCGGCACCACCCACATGCCGGCCGGATTCGAAGCCGGAACCTCTCTGCTTCCGGCGCTTGGCAAATTCTCTCCGTGAACCCGCGACTCCCCCATCCACACCCGGCTGGAGACCGAGGCCCGGCTTCCCCGGACCCACACCTGGGGGCTCACCTGCCTCCCTTGGCCGCGGAGGGCCCACACCACCCCTCACGCTCCCCTCTCACCAACTCAAGGGCATCAACGCTGCCATCTTTTCTTTTTCGTTTTCTTTTTGGTGGTGTGGGATTGAACCCAGGGATAGTCTAGCCCCAGCACTTTACCTATACATATATATATGGTTATTTATATATGTAATCATTAAATATTATATTTGATATATTAAATATATATTTATGTTAACTTTGTTATATGTTTTACATATATTTATATATAAATATATACAGTTGTATGTATTTTTTTGTTTTGTTATTTATTTTTTGTGGTCCTGGGGATGGAACCCAGGGACATTGTATCTCCGAGCTACACCCCCAGCCCTATTTCTTATTCTTTATTTTGTACCAGGGTCTCACTGAGTTGCAGAGGGCCTCACTAAGTAGCTGAGGTTGGCCGCAAACTGCGATCCTCCTGTCTCAGCCTCCTGATGCTGGGATGCCAAGCGTGCGCCCCCACGCCCGGCTTAGGAAAGGCATTTAAAAGCCGCAGGCCTGGGACTGCAGCCGGCGCCGCCGCAGCTGAAGGTCTGGGGGAGAGCGCTGCACGTGTCTGGACCGGAGTGGCTGTGCTACCCGGTAACCATGGCAACTGCCATCCTCAAGTGCGATCCTGTCTTGCTTTAACTTTCTACGCAGAATTTCCGGGAGGGAACATTCGGGTTCCTTTCTCCAGTGACAATCTTCTAGGAGGGGCCTCCTTGTTCGGCTCCCAGAAGAAAAATGCCAAATGTCAGGCTCCTACAAGGTGAACCGCTTCACAAAGGAAGGAGAGGGGGTTTTGCTGTGTGGGGGATTTTTGTTTTGTTTTTCCGGTACTGAGGATTGAATTCAGGGTGTTTTACCTCCAGCCACACCTCTGCCAACCAGCGGACAGTGGCTGCCCAGCAGATCCCCTCCACTGGCCTTGGCCCATCCCTGGGAGCTGGGGCTCCGGAGGCCATGACCCACCCAGGGCTTCTCTTCCCCCGCACTCTGGAAACAGACTAAACACCAGCCCGCCGCTCCCCGTGGGCCTGTGCAGCTCTCTGGACTGACTACACCACTGCCAGGTGAACCACACCCTGGACTCTGCAGGGGGAGGCCCTGCCTGAGACGCTGTGCCCCAAACCAGCCGTGGTCATAGTTTTAAACCCAGGTGCTAGAACCACCAGAATCCTATCTTTGGACTCCCTGGGAGCCGGGCATGGTGGTGCACGCTTGTAATCCTAGTATTTGGGAGGCTGAGACAGGAGGATTGCAGGTTTGGGGTCAGCCCTTTGCAACTTAGAGAGACCCTGTTTCAAAATAAAGAATAAGCCGAGCATGGTAGCACGTGCTTGGAATTCCAGCATCTGGGAGGCTGAGACCCGAGGATCCGTAGTTCGCGCACAGCCTCAGCTACTTAGTGAGGCCCTCTGCAACTCAGTGAGACCCTGTTTCAAAGTAAAAAATAAAACAAATAGGGCTGAGGGTGTAGCTTGGAAGTACAATGCCCCTGGGTTCCATCCCCAGTACCACACACACAAAAACAAAACAAAACAAGACAAAAAGTAGGGCTGAGATGTAGCTCAGAAGTACAATGCCCCTGGGTTCGATCCCTATTACCACCACCAAGATTTTTTTTTTTAAATAAAAAATAAAAAGCATGCCGGGCAGCCCAGGTCAGGGGCCAGGATCCTGAGCCAAGAAAAGAAAGGCTTATGATCCCGTTTACAGATGCGGAAACAGAGGCTCGGCTGCGCCGTCAAGTCGCCACTGTTTTAAGTGTAAATCGGAGCGCTAGACGTATAACTCGCTCTGCAGACCCCCAATGCCTGTCTCTGGGTCCCCGGGATTGGCAGGCAGCCTGCAGCGCTTGGTGACTCCGGGCCGGCGGCTCTAAATTTAGAAGCGCTGTGTGCTCAGGAAAAGGGGTCCCGGGGTCTGCGGTCCAGGGCCTGGCGTGGCGCCTCCGTCCCACCCCCACGCAGGCCTCCCGGGCTTCCCGTCCACCTGCGCGGACCGGAAGGCCAGGAAAAGTCTGCAGAAGGACGGGCGAGGCCGCGGCCGCTTCCTCCCCATCCACCCGGGATCGATCGCCGACCCCAGCAAAGGCCGGGATGGCGCGGGGCGCACTTGCTAAGCACCTGCTGTATGCCCGGCCCCACGCGAGGACCGGAGGGAAAAGATGGACAGGTGCGGGCCCTCGAGGAGTTCCCTCACCCGCTCAGTCCAAGGCGCAGCTATTGGGCGCCTACTGTGTGCCGAGCCCCGTTCATCTCCTGGGAACAAACAAGCAAGGAATATCCCTGCCTCCAAGAGAGTTAACTTTTGATTCCTTCACTCAAACCTTTATTGAGCACCTACTGTGTGTAAGAGCTCGTGCCAGGGAACAGACGGACAGAAATGAATACGAGGGAGCCCTGGCGGGAGGAGCTGCACCCTGTACTCCTTCTTTACGCCCTTAAGGTTGGGTCTGTAAGCAATTATTGAGTGCCTGCTGTGTACCCAGCCCTCTGCTAAGCCCTGTGGATGGGACACAGCTGCCTTGGGGACAGAGATGACTTCAGAGGCCCATTCGCTCCCCCCACACACGCTCACTGGTGGAAACCCTGAGGCGGCCAGCAGCGCGCTCGTGACAAGGACAGAGATGGCCGCCCCGCCGCACCCCCCATTCACTCCCAAGTCCGTCCAGAGTGATGAACATTATTGCATGCTGACTGGGGGGAGGGGACACAGATGTGACCAGAGACTCCCCATCGATCCATCCAGCTCATCAAACATGCATGAGGCGCCTACTGAATGCCCGGCACTTGGACAGCAGACGCAGAAGCCCCGTAGGTGGACCGCAGGGACCCAGTGCTCCCACGGTGGTGTGCGAGCCCCGCCTCCGGCCCCCACCCCGGGGAGCCCCAGGGCACGGGGCGGGAGCAGCTGCTCAGAATAGACGCCACGGGAGAGACTGGTGCACAAGCCGTGACTCAGACATCTGCGAGGCTGAGAGAACTCAAGGAATATTCCGCGTTTAGCGGAAGGGAAGTCGGCCCACGCGCTCCGGCGCAGCGCGGGTGGCTCTGCCTGGCGCCTTCAGGGAAATAACCGGCCTGGAATCCGCCACCGGGGCTGAGGGGGGCCGTGCGCAGCACCCAGGAGGCCCGTGCACGCCGTGTGCTCACCCAGGGCCCTGGCAGAGATTCACCTGTTTCTGGGTGCGGGGGAGGGAAGGTTGAGCGGCTGCCATGCCCCGGGGAGAGGTGGGGCCAGGCCACCTACACTAGCTGCCTCGACTAGCAGAGAACGGCAGCTGTGGCCCGCTGAGACTTCGGGGCACCCTCTCCACGAAGCCTGGCCACCAGGAGCCACCTCCAGGGCGCCCCGGCCAGGGGCTGCTCACCTCCTGTCCTGCTCTGGGGGCGAAGCACCGTGTTGGTGGGCATGGCTGGTTTGGCAGGACAGCACTGTGACCTGGCCACAGCCCCGCAGACCCAGAAGGGAGCGGACGGCAAGATTGTAAACTGTAAAGTACTGTACGGCCAGGGCCAGGGCTCTGTGGCCCCCGGCGGCTCCAGACTCAGCAGACGGCACCAGGGCCAGCGCTCTGCCGGAGCCTGCAGGCCGAGGGGCGACCTGGGCCAATGTGCCAGGCCCGCTTTGCTTGCAGATGAGAGGTGGACCCCCTCCCCTGCTGGAGCACGAGCTGGAGGACAAAGGCCTCTTTCACCGGGCCAGGGCGCTCGCTCCCTGCTCCCTCGAAGCCAGCACGGGCGTCCAGCCCGGCACGGCTCTGGGAAGGTGGCCAGGAGGCCGGGCGGGGCCCAGGCAGGCCAGGGCAGCACCAAGGCCTGGCACGGTGCCTGCTGCCCTCCAGGAGGAGAGGCTCTGAGGAAATGTTTGGAAAAATCGGTACTGTGGAAGATTTTTAAAAGTGCCCCCAATTAGCCAGGCATGCTTGTAATCCCAGCATTCGAGAGGCTGAGACAGGAGGATCGCAGTTCACGGACAGCCTCAATGACTTAGTGAGGCCCTTTGCAACTCAGTGAGACCCTGTTTCAAAATAAAGAATAGCCAGGCGTGGTGGCGCAGGCTTGTAATCCCTGCGCTTGGGAGGCAGAGACAGGAGGATGGCACAGGTTCGCTGGCTTAGGAGACACTGTTTCCAAATAAAAATGTAAAAATAGGTCTGGGAGTATAGCCTGGAGGTAGAAGGGCTTCCAGGAACCCCAGTACCACCAAAAAAATAAAAAATAAAAAAAAGAATAAAAATAGGGCTGGGGGTGTAGCTCGAGGGTAGAATGCCCCTGGATTTCATCCCCAGAGCACCCCGTGGACACAAGCCAGGGATGATAGCCTTTCAGAGAAGATGCCAGCCCAGAGAGGGGCACGCCACCAGGCCCAGCCCCGGGGAGTCTGGCTCTGCTCCACACAAAAGCCCCCCCATCTGAGGGACGCCCCCTTCAGCTCTGGGGCGTCCCTCTGCCTGCCAGGGACAGTGGTGGCTAAGCAGGCGCGCCCTGCATGGGGACTTTGAGAGACGCCCCAGTAGGCCTGGCATGGCGTCTTCCCCAGCAGCCCCCGCCTAGCACCCCCAAAGCTCCTTCCTGTGCCCCACTACACAGTGATCCCTGCAGGGGACAGTCCCAGAACCCTTGGAAACACCAGACAGTGCTGATACTCAGTCCCTCAGGTGAAGTGGGCGGATTCTGCATCCACCCCCCTGGCCCCCAGGCCCTCCATTACGGTTTAAATCCTCTCTGGGTTGCTGTCCACACCTGATACATTGTAACCGCTATCAAGTACTTGTTTGAGGAAAAGGAAAAGAAAAAGAAATCTGCACTTGTTCAGTACAGAGGCAAGAGTGTTGCTATTTAGGGTCCACAAACCTCCAGGGAGTGAGCCCCTGCCGGCCTGAGGCAGGTGCAACAGGTGCGAATCGGCTTGGCAAGCAGCTGGGGCGACTTGTGAGGCCAGGGCGCCCTCTGGTGTCCACACCTGGAACCAGCCTGCCTGCCAGGCTGCCTGGCTTCCGGAAGGGCTCGGACCTTTAGAAGAAAGTGCAGACAGCAGCTCCCGGCTATTAAGCGCCTACTGCGTGCCCGCCTGGTCTCCAGGATGAGACACTGGCAAAATCTCCACTTGAAAAAGAGAGACCTCCAGTTCCAGAGAAGAAAACCAAGCTCAAAGCCATAAAGCCGCTTACCCGAGGCCACGGGGCAGGGATCGCTGCATTCGAGTCCAGGTTTGTTGGGCTACGCCTTACCAGACCCCGCAACTCGGTGACGGGCCACGGGAATTAAGGAGAACCCGGATCGACCCTTCATTGTTCAACGATGAAATGAAGGTCCAGAGAGGGCAAGCCACCGCTCGGGGTCACACAGCAACGCCACCGAGAGCCCCGCTCCCCAAGCCCCCCACATGCCCACCCTCCTAACAACCCTCCTATGGTCACAAGATTGTCACGGCCATTCTGACAGCTCCAGGCTTGCACTGAGATCTGGCATGGCGGCTTCGGGGCCTGGAAGACCGTGGCCTGAGAGTCAGCACCAGCTGGGGAGGGCAGCTGAGGCCCCCACGAGGCCAGTGCTGGTGGGCCTGTCCCTGTGTCTACAAGAAGAGCAATGCATGTTGACGGCTGAGGGACCCAGGATGTGGGGCGAGGCCCTGTGGTCATGCGAGGAAAAAAAGACTGAATGCATGGAATGAGGGGTGGGGCACACTGTCCAGCTGAATCCTCACGTGGTTCCTGATGGGTTCCAAGTGGAGCCAGAGCCCCCCCACATACACACACACAGGGGATCCTCGCCAGCCGCCCCCGTCTGGCTCTGCCCGGCTTGAGGGATCCGCTCAAAGCCCGGGTTGGGCGACGTCTCTCCTACTCTGTGGCCCCAGGACCTCTGCACCACCGCTCCCTCCCCCGCAGGCTCCCCTGGCCTATTTCTTCTGCTTTTCTGCGTCTGTCACCTTCTTAGAGATGCCCCTCCGCCCCCACCAGCCTTCCAGCCGCTGACTTCCTCCCGCCCACAGCATTCACCCCGACACACCGTGGCCTCCTTACACACCATACTCCCGTCCATAGCCTGAGCACCCCACAAAAATTCCAGGCCCTGGGGGGTCTGCACTGTCTGTTCACTGATGGACCCCAAACAGGACAGGGCCTGGGCCACGCGAGTGAACCAAAATGAAGGTCCATTAGATGTCAAGCCTTCGCGTCGGCTGCTAACACTTGTTCAGCACCGACTGTATACCTTGACCCTGCCTCACGGAGTCCCTGGGATGCGCCAGGAGGAGGTGTCTCCTCATCTCTGACAGGTGAGTTTTTTGAGGCCCCACGCGCTGTTAGGAAGGAGCCCCGTGGGGGTTAGAAGCCAGGGGGCCATGGCTCGGAGGCCTCGCCTCTGTGCACCCCACAGCTTGAGCCAGACCACAGCTGCGCATGGCGCCCCGTCCCGTGGCCCAAACCAAACAGCACAAAAACAGCCATGTCTTCTCTGATAACCCAGGAGCTACAGTTACAGCAGTGGCCCCCGCGTGCAGGCGCGGCCTTCCACACGCAGGGGCTCGGGACCCAGTGTCTCCTGGGCACCTACTATGCATCCCGCCCTGGGCACTCATCCAGAACATGCGAGTGGCCTTCCTGACTGGCGGAGACTCAGCCAGGGACCAAGCTAGCTTCGCATGAATCAGCACACTCCCCGAGTTCAAATCCCAGCTCGACTACCTGGGCAAGGTGTGATCCTGGTGACATGGGAGGCTGAGGCCAGAGGATCACACGTTTTGAGGCCAGCCTCAGCACCTTCGCAAGACCTTGTCTCAGAAAAAATAAAAATAAGCCGGGCGTGGTGGCGCATGCTTGTAATCCCTGCGCTTGGGAGGCTGAGACAGGAGGATCGCGGTTCGCGGACAGCCTCAGCTACTTAGTGAGGCCCTTTGCAACTCAGTGAGACCCTGTTTCAAAATAAAGAATAAAAAGTAGGGCAGGGGGTGTAGCTAGGAGGTCGAATGCCCCTGAGTTCCATCCCCAGACCCGCAAAAATAAAATGAAATACAATAAAATTAAAATAAAAAGGGCCGGGGGTGTGGCTCAGTGGCAGAAAACCCCGGGCGATGATCCCCAATACTGCAGAAAGAAAAAAAGACCGTGACTCAAACCCCAGCGCAGCGCCCTCCCAGCTGGTGGCGCTCTCCTCAGAATGTCTCCTTTTGGTGTGGTCGCGAGGACTGATCGAGATACCACATGTGGCAAAACTCGGGGTTTAAGGACCCAGGGGGCTGCCCCCAGGGGGTTCTGGGCCGGCACAGGACAGGCCCAAGCAAAGAAATGTCAGGAAGATGGCGGTGGGGAGGCTAACACACCAAGGCCCCGTTTCCAGCGGTCCTGGAGTCGCATGCGGAGACACAGCTCAGTGACCACAGGGAGGCCCAGTGGTTTGACCTGGCCACCCAGCCGCAGAGGTAGCAGTGAGGGGCGGGGACCCCGGCCATGGGCGGAGAGGCGCCCTTCCCCCCGGACTCGGGGTCACACAGTTTCTTCCTGAAACAGCATCCAGGACGCCCGCCGCATGGACCACCAGATGCTTCTGTGAGCTGGGCATCATGGTGCACACTTGTAATCCCCTAGCACCTGGGAGGCTGAGACAGGAGGATCCCAGGCTTGAGTCCAGTCTCAGCAACTTAGCGAGGCCCTGTTTCAAAATCAAAAGTAAAACCGGACTCAGCTACCCTTCACCTAGTTAAGTATGGCCCTCGGGACTGGCCAGGCACCCGATCCCTGTGGGCCTCAGTTTCCCCACTGAGAACCCAGAAGTTCAGACTCTGTGAGATAATTAAAATGACAGAGGGCGACCTGGGTTCGAATCCACGCTCTGACGCTTCCTTGCGTGGGGGGCACCTAAGCCTTCCGGACCTCGGTTTCCCAACCTGCAAAATGGGCCCCTTCCCGGGCTTGGCAGACGCACAGGAGGATGGCGCAGGAGCCGTCACGCCTCCCGGTGACAGCCACGGGCAGCCAGCTCGGGTGCCAGCCGCGCCCTCCCGGCCCCTGGCTGGGTTAGCTCATCACGGAGGGCGCGCAGTAACGCAAACGGCCGGCGCGGGTGGTGGCGGCTCCGGTTACTAATGATTTGAAACAGAAACTCAATACCCCCACTTCCCAGCTGGTGCGGCGCCAGCCCAGGGGCTTCCCCCAGGACAGCTCTGCGGAGCCCAGGAAGCTGCCGGCGATCCGTGTGCACACCCAGGACCCGTGTGCACACCCACGACTCCTGTGTACACCCAGGACCCATGTGCACGCCCAGGACCCACGTGCATACCCATGTGCACAACCGAGACCTGTGTGCAGACCCAGAACCCGTGTGCACACCCAAGACCTGTGTGCAGACCCAGGACCCGTGTGCACAACTGAGACCTGTGTGCAGACCCAGGACCCATGTGCACACCCAAGACCTGTGTGCAGACCCAGGACCCGTGTGCACAACCGAGACCCGTGTGCAGACCCAGGACCCATGTGCACACCCAGGACCCGTGTGCACAACCAAGACCTCTATTTATACCCCAGGACCTATGTGCACACCCACGACTCCTGTGTATACTCAGGACC
The DNA here is from genome assembly GCF_963383645.1 of Muscardinus avellanarius. Lineage (NCBI taxonomy): Eukaryota > Metazoa > Chordata > Mammalia > Rodentia > Gliridae > Muscardinus > Muscardinus avellanarius. Next base: position 21,365,363 of record NC_137807.1, read on the forward strand.
TATGTGCATAAGCAAGACCTGTGTGCAGACCCAGGACCCATGTGTGCAACCGAGATCTGTGTGCAGACCCAGGACCCATGTGCACACCCGGGACCTGTGTGCACACCCGGGACCCGTTCATTCACTTGGCAGGCAATTGTGAGCTGTGTTCTCGACAAAAAATGACAGGGATCTCGGGTCTGATTCGGAAGCGGAGACAGAACCCTGACGGAGAAGCCCCACCAGCGCTAGACAGAGCGGCTTCTCCACTCCAGCCGCCGACACCGTGGCCTGGGTAATTCCTGGTGGCCTTGTAGCCAAGATATGGAAACAATCTAAATGCCCAGCGATGAATGAATGCACAGACACCGTGGGACGGCCAGGCGCGGTGCACACACCTGTGATCCCAGTACCTGGGAGGCTGAGACAAGAGGATTGCAAGTTTGGGGCCAGCCTCAGCAACTTAGCAAGATTATAAGCCACCTAGCCAGATCCTGTCTCAAAAACAAATAAGTCAGTAAGTAAATAAATAAATAAATATGGGCCGGGCGTGGTGGCACACGCTTGTAATCCCCGCGCTTGGGAGGTGGAGACAGGAGGATTGCGCAGGTTCGAAGCCAGCAGCGCTCTTAAAGACCCTGTTTCCAAATAAAAAGTATAAAAAAAAAATAGATCTGGGAGTGTAGCCCGTGGGATTGTAGCCCGGAGGTAGAAGGGTTTCCAGGAACCCCAGTACCACCAAAATAATAATAATAATAATAATAATAATAATAGTAATAATATAATAATAATAAATATGGCTGGAGATGTAGCTCAGAAGTAGAATGTGCCTAGATTCGATCCCCAGTTTTTTGGTTAAAAAAAAAAAAAAAAAAACACAAGCCAGGCATGGTGGCACACACCCGTAATTCCAATACTTGGGAGGCTGAGACAGGAGGATTGCAGGTTCAAGGACAGGCTCAGCAAGTAGTGAGACTCTCAGCGACCTAGCAAGACCCTTTTTCACAATAAAAATAAAATATAGAACAAACTTTTAAAATTTATTTTTATTTTTTATTTTTTTCTTTATTTTCTTTTTTTTTTTTTTTGTGGTACTGGGGTTCCTGGAAGCCCTTCTATATCTGGGCTACACTCCCAGACCTATTTTTTTTATTTTTGGAAACAGGGTCTCTTAAGCCAGCACGTGCGGCTGGCTTCGAACCTGAGCGACCCTCCTGTCTCAGCCTCCCAGACGCGGGGATTACGAGCGTGCGCCATCATGCCCGGCTTAATATAGAACAAACTTAAAAGCTGCAGTACCATAGATACACACACACGATGGAATAACATACAGCCTTTAAAAAGAAGGAAATTTTCCCACACACGTGAACCAGGGGAAATAAGCCAAACTCAGAAACCCAAGTCTGGTGTGACCTCGCTGCCGGGTGAAGTCAAGAAAAGCCAAACACAGAGCCGCAGGGCAGGCTGGTCCCCAGAGGAGACATGGGGCCAGAGGGCCAGAACTCGCTAGCTGTGTGGGACGAATGGCGGTCTAGACGCCTATCCACAGCAGGCTGGCTGAACAGCGGTCAGCGTGGTCCCCGGGATTTGGGGGCATCCTGGACGAGAGGCACAGAATGCATTTGGGGGAGATCTTACCCCGCCCCCCGCATACACACACGTGGGACTGTGAGGACGCAGGCGTGCTAACTGGCCACGCAGCCATTTCCCCCTGTGGATGTGTATTTCAAACCACCACGCCACACACCTTGAAAATCTAGTGTTCCGTTTTGTTTAGAAGCCAGCTGGGCGTGGCGGCGCACACTTGGAATCCCAGTACTTGGGAGGCTGAGGTAGGAGGATCTGGGTTCGCCGCCAGCCTCAGCTACTTAGTGAGGCCCTCTGTAACTTAGTGAGACCTGTTTCAACGTAAAGAATAAAAAAGAAGAAGGGCGTGGTGGCGCACGCTTCTAATCCCAGAGCTTGGGAGGCTGAGACCGGAGGATCGCGGTTCGCGGACATCCTCAGCTACTTAGTGAGGCCCTCTGCAACTCAGTGAGACCCGGTTTCAAAATAAAGAATAAAACAATCAGGCTGGGGGTGTAGTTTGGATGTAGACTGCCCCTGAGTTCCATTCCCAGGGCTGCAAAGAAAAAAAATTGAAATCAGGGTCCCTGGGGTCCTGGGGGGAGCAGGCTGTTGGGCAGGGGTCAGGGCGGAGCTCCGGGGCGGGCAGCGGGAGTTCTCAACCACACGGAGCCGCGGGGGCGCGCGCTCTCACCTCCCTGGTCCTGTGCGGCCTGTGGTCGCCAAGTCCCTCTGCCCCCGACGGTGGCTTCCTGGAGACAAGGAAGTGCTGGTATCACAGTGACCACAGGAGGTGCTGTGTGCTAAGTCCCCTACATTCCCAGGGAGAGGAAGTGGCTGACCCTGGCCCCGCGGCACGCATTCCGGGGATGTTCCCAAGCTTCCTGGGGGGCCCAGCGGCAAATATGAGCCCCCTGGCCTTGGGGCACCTGGGCTGGCTGACCTCTGACCTCGTGGCTCGGAGGCACAGAGGAATTGGGGGTGCCTCTCACAGGCGGCGGGAGCCCCCCGAGCACGGGCCTCCTGTGCAAAGCTCTCCCAGTCACTTCCCGGAGCAACTCCTGACACTTCCCCCACCTCTTCATGGTGCAATTGGGGAAACTGAGGCCCAGGGAGCAGCTCTGTGGAGATGGAGGCAGAGCCCGGAGGGGGTGAGAGTCCTCGTTCCCCCAAACCCGGTCAGTCCCCCACAGGCTGCGCCCTCTGGCTGCACCCTGGGGTTCAGCTCCCTGGTGGGGGGGCGCTCCTGGTCCCCGCCCACGAGACCACGCACCCTCTGCCCCCACACACGAGGCCTCCCTCCCACCCCGGCCAAGCTCCAGTCCCACAAGGCTGGGGGACGGGTCTGTCACGCGCAAACTGGTATTCACAGTATCCAACCTGCGTTCCAAACTGCTGCCCGGCGTTTGTTGAGTGAAGATGTGATCACAGGTATTTGTTGGTGTGCCTGCTGCCACACCCAGCCCGCTGAGTTCCTGGGAGGGTGGACGGGTTAGTCACCTTTGTGTCCCCTGCACTGAGCCCGGAGCCTCTGGCCTGGAGCCACAGGCTTCACACATAAAGGAGCCGGGCGTGGTGGGGCATGCTTGTAATCACAGTATTTGGGAGGCTGAGACAGGAGGATCACAGGTTCAAGGCTAGCCTCAGCCACTTAGTGAGACCCTGTTTCCAAATAAGAAATAAAATTGGGCTGGGGTATATATCGCTTGGAGTTAGAATGCCTCTGGGTTCAATCCCTGGTACCAAAATAGAAAATAATAATAATAATAAACATATAAATGATTGTGAGTCATTTATTTTCTTTTTGGGCTCTTTGGACCCTTCCAAGTTTTCTATCTTGTCCCTATGTCATTTTTATAATAATAATAATAATAAAAAGGATGATAACACACACTTGCAATCCCAGCCTTGGAAGACTGAGACAGAAGGACCACAGATTCAAGACCAGCCTCAGTAACTTGGTGAGGCCTTCAGCGACTTAGTGAGACCCTGTTTAAAACAAAAAAATAAAATAAGGGCTGCAGGTATAACCCAGAGGCAGAATGCTCCTGGGTTCAATTCCCCACACCCCCCCCAAAAAAAAGAAAAAAAAAAACCTCCCCCAAAAAAGGGAATCAATTATTGCTTACATTTATTGTGAGGCCCTCCCTGGATCCGGGCGCGAGGGGATGGCGTGGTGTCCTGTTTCTGAGCCGCTTCAGGAGGGCACCTGAAGGGGAGCGCTGGGGAGGGGCGGCTGGGGGACAATGTGGCCTAAAGTTGTATTTTTAGGAGCTCTGGAAAATTCTCTGGGTAAGAAAGCATCCCAAGTATTTGCAAACATTTAGAAGGAGAGGGAAAAAAAAATATTTCCCCCGACTTTCCTTTCTGGGCATTCTGAGATCAGTGGTCAATGTTTTGGAAAAGTCGGAGACCGGCCCGTGACGGTGGCCCCACAGACCTCCTGTTCACAGAGCCCCGGTGGGCACCGCAGAGCCGGCTAGAACCGCGCCGACCCTGTAGACAGGAGAAGCCCAGAGAGGGCCGGCCACCTGCCCGGGGACACAGGGCAGGGCAGTCTCTCTGCATCTAAACAACCTGAAAAACACAGTCTCCCCCACGGGGAGCTTCCCCGCGGCTTCCTGGCTTTGGGATTCCACCAGGAAGAGTTCTCAGATCTTTTTCTCTGTTCTAGAGAGGAAAGTATGCAACCAGGGAGGGGAGGAGGCTTTTTACTTTTAACCAAAATTATTAGTTGCATCCCGTAAAAGATGGGCCAAGTCTCTACCCCCACAAAGGCGACGAGGCCTGATTTCAGAATAAAGAATCTTTCAAACGCAAGAAACCCGCTTTTGAGCAGCTATTAGCAGGGCTCTCCTTGTTCTCTCCTTCTGAGGACAGAGTCCGTGAACGCCGGCTCCCCGGGACCCCATTCACATCCAGTTCAGGCCCCCCATCCCTTCCAAGCTGCTGGACCCCAACAGAGAGCCCTGCGCCCTTTCCCCGGGCTCCCTCCTCTATTGCAAACACCGCCACATCTCGGGAAACAGAGCCGCTGCTAAGCAGACAGAGCCGCCGGGAAGCCAAGTTGGCAGGAGACGGAGGAGGAGATGATCCCGCGCCCCGGAGGAAGAGGACCACTCACCCAGAGGGACCGCAGGAGCTTCAGCAAGCCGGGGCAGTAGTAGTACTCCATGGCGGGCGGGCGCGGGGCTTGTGCGGGCCAGCTCGGAGCGCCCAGCTTCCCCGCGGAGGGGGCGGCCCTTCCCGCTCAGCATGTCGCGGGAGTCAAGTTCTAGGTGGCATGAATCATTCAGAAGCCGCTGGCGGCCGGGGCACTGGCCAGGGAGCCCTCAGGGCGGCCACAAGCACTTCTGGGGTGCGGGGGGCGGATCCTAGGGGCTAAGTGTGTGCGAGTGGATCCCCGGTAAGACTGGGCTTTAGTTGAGCGTGTGCTTGTGTGTATGTGTGTGTGTGTGTGTGTGTGTGTGTGTGTGTGTGTGTGTGCGTGCTGCTATGTGTGGGTGCACGCCGTGTGTGGTGTGGGCGTGAACATGTGTGGGCAGGTGGGAAGGGAAGTCACAGCTTGACCACACAGGTCAGCGCCCCCCCTATGGCGCCCATCCTCCGGCCTCTGCTGAGCCTCTGGGAGGCCCTGGAAGGAGGGCGCGCTGTCCCCCACTCACAGCACAGGAACCCAGGCCCAGAGAGGCGAGGGACCTGGCCGGGGTCACACAGTAGTTGGGAACTGAGCACGGGGGCCCAAGCCTCCCAACCACAGGCTCTGTCTGCCCCTGTGGGGGCCTGGCCCGCCCAGGCGGGGCGCAGAGGGGGCAGGGACCAGGTCCAGAGGTTAAGAAATAAGTACCACACCTGAAGCGATGGCCAGAGGGAGGAAGATGAGGAGGGCAGATGGGGCAGAGGCCAGAGGGCAGGAAGAGGCCACGGGGCAGGGGGAGGTGGAGGGAGGGGCAGAGAGGGTCGGGTGGGAGCGCCGTGCGGCAGCCAAGGAATGTACCCCCAAAAGGCCCGGAAACCAGTAGTCACAGATGGTCCAGGAGGCAGCCAGGGACAGAGAGAACAGGCGCAGCTGGGAGGGTGCGGGCCAGGCGGGCGGGGGCGGAGACCCAGCACGCTGATGCCAAGGAGCGAGCATGGGGCCAGAACCCCAGCAGGCGGCCTGGCAGGGGGTGGAGGCCAGGGCCGGCCCAGAATGCCCAGGGTCCCTGGAACAACCCAGAAGCCACTGCAGCCACAAGGTCCCTGCCCCCAGGAGCAAGGCCTGGGTGACCAGGACCCTGTGCCCAGGAGGAAGGCCTGGGGTGACCAGGACCCTGTGCCCAGGAGCAAAGCCTGGGGTGACCAGGACCCTGTGCCCAAGAGGAAGGCCTGGGTGACCAGGACCCTGTGCCCAAGAGGAAGGCCTGGGGTGACCGGGGCCCTGTGCCCAGGAGCGGGGCCTGGGGGTCAGTGACCGAGTGCACAGTACCTATCCCTCTGTCCCCTCCCCGTGGGAACCTTCTCCACCGCAGGGCTCCACTCTCCTGCAAATACAAACATCTCCTGGGTCGCCCTCCACACTGCCCCCGCTCAAGCCCTACCCGCTCCTCAGCACAGCCCAGAGCCACCTGGGAGCAGGCGCCTTCCCTGAGTGGGGAGATAAAGGCGTAGCAGGCCCCAGGGAGCGCTGGCTGCCTTCCCCTGGAGGACATCACAGGGCACCCCTGCCCGGGGCGCCCCGCCGCACACCCAACCTGCGGCCCTTGACCCGGACCACGTGTAGAACTCAGGAAGCACAGGCCTGTTTCCGCAGTGAGCCGCCCCAGGTGTTCTGCTTGAGAAGCTGCAGGGACCCAGACACCAGCTGGGCTGATGCCCATGACAGCGCCTCAGGGGGGACAGGGAGGAGAGGCCAACACGGAGGAGCCACCAGGCAGAGACGGGGATGCGGTCCTGAGCCAAGGAAGGCCGGGGCCATCGCAGGTGGGGACGATGGGGCCTTTGGAGGAGCCGGCCCTGCGCCTGCGCACCTCAATTCTAGGTTCCAGCCTCCGGCATTGAGAGAAGGCATGTCTACAAGCTGCTTGGTGTGCGGGACTCTTGGGGTGGGTGTCGCTAAGACACAAGGCGCGGGGCTCCTCCTACCTGGTTCTCCTCACCTGGCTGACTGCTGCCCCGCGGCGGCGGGGAGGATTCTGCCAGGAGCTGGTGGCCCAGCCCACCACAGGGCGCCTCCGGGCCTCAGCGCCCCGTCCTGGTCCACCCACTCCTAGCCTCCTAGCAGGCCAGGCCTCGCCGCACCTCTGCAGCCACACCTGGCCACAGCAGGTCCTCTGGGAGGTCAGACTGCGCGCACAGGGAGCCCTGTGGAGCCGCTGGGGGCTTGCTCTTTTAGCAGAGATCTCCCGCCTTAAAGAAAGGCAAGTGCAGCCGGGCGTGGGGGCGCACGCTTGTAATCCCAGCGTTTGGGAGGCTGAGACAGGAGGATCATGGTTCACAGACAGCCTCAGCTACTTAGTGAGGCCCTCCGCAACTCAGTGAGACTCTGTTTCAAAAATAAAAGAATAAAAAATAGGGCAGGGGGTGTAGCTTTAAGGTCGGATGCCCCTGGGTTCCATCCCCAGGCCCACAAAAATAAAAATAAAAATAAAAATAAAATAATAATAATAATAAATAAAGAATAAAAAAGAGGGCTGAGGGTGTAACTCGGAGGTACAATGCCCCTGGGTTCCATCCCAGTACTGCGCGCGTGCGTGTACACACACACACACACACACACACACATTAAGTTAGACACTTAAAGAGTAAACTTTATGTTTGTCTCAATAGACTACTAAAGACGGCACAAGGGGAGGAGGAGAAGGAGGAGGAGGAGGAGGAGGAGGAGGAGCCAGCCATGCACAGGCAAGGGAGGCCCAGTGCCCAGGTGTCCCCGGGAGCCTGGGCCCCTTGGCTGGAGTGCGCTCTCCCTGCAGGCGGCCTCTGCTGGCCCTGGCGCGGGCGCCCTGCCTTGGGAACAGGGATTGCACTGGGGTGGGCCTGGGTTCCTATCCCTGCTGGGCCTGCCCCAGAGCATCACCCCGCACAACCCGTTCCTCTCTTGGGTGCCTGGGCTCTCTCGAATGCCATTGGGGGCTGATAACAAGGGTGGCGGCGCAGCGTGGGAAGAGTCCCCGCCCCCACGGGGCCACAGATGTGACAGGTGAGACATCAGTAAAGCCCAGAGGGGAGCCAGGGCCGCGCCCAGGGAGCCGGGATGAGCCTCCGGTGACTGCTCTTTGAAGGTCCCTGGGCCCCAGGGACAAGCGCTTGGGAGCAGATTATAGCAAGGGGGCTAAGGGACTTGGCATGCAGAGTTTGCAGGAAAGGCTGTAAGCTGGGAGGGCTTCTTGAAGGAGGCGGCCTGGCGCTGAGGCTGCGAATGTGACAGAATGTTCTTCCTCTCAAGAGACACTTGTTTAAGTCCAAGATAAGTGTCTGTCGCTGGAGACACAGCGGCTTAGGTCACAAACGCCATCTCTCCATCCAAGGTTCCAGACTGGGCTTTCCATACTCCAGACACCACCCCCCCCACACACACACACACACCCGGGCTTTCCATACTCCAGACACCACACACACACACACACACACACACACACACACACACACACACCTTTTAGAAGCAAAGTACAAGCCGGGTGTGGTGGCACACACTTGAATTCGAGAGGCTGAGACAGGAGGATCGCAGTTCGTGGACCGTCTCAGCTACTTAATGAGGCCCTTTGCAAATCAGTGAGACCCTGTTTTAAAACTTAAAAAGAGGGGACTTCCGGGAAGATGGCAATGGAGCAAAACGGGGCTTACGAGCCGCTAACAACCAATCTCTATTACCACAAAATCAGCGCCTTTCACAGCCAGAAAACACCATCAGCGGAGAAACAAAAAATGTAATTTTAAAGGACAGAGAAAAAGAGGGCTGGAAAAACGAGACACCAGAAACCAGACCGCAGTGCTGCAGCCGGAGCCGCGGTGTGAAGCGGCGGGCGCCATTTTGCCTTGCAGCACCAGGCTCCAGAGAGGAAGGGAACTCATAACGGAGTTCAGAAACCAGAGAGGAGATACGCCGGCCTCATGCCCGAGATCGCGGCAACAGCGCCTTACTGCTGGCGGCAGCGGTGAGTTCACCGGATGGCACCAGACCAACGCACTCAACAGCCCACCAAGCTCCAGAGAGGAGCGGCGGACAGCGAGCCGAGGTGAGCCGCTGCGGAACAGCCGGGCAGGATTCGGCAGATTTCTCGGCACAGGGAACAGCTAAAGCTCCCAGGGGCTGGGCTCAGTGCACCCTGCAGGGACTCAGAGCAGAGCTCAAAAACAGAAAAGAAATACGCCAGCCTCACGGCCGAGGGCGTGACAGCGGCGCCATATTGCTACCGGTGGTGGCGGCAGCAAATTCACCAAGTCCACGACAGCTCCATCTGCGCACTCAACAGTGAGTCAAATTGCGGCCCCTAGAGGAGAAATCCCAGTACTGTACTCCCAGGGACTTGACCCAGTGGGGGAGTGGTGGTGGCAGAGATATTAAACCATAGGAGAATGCCCAACCTGGCACCCCCCATGGTCTAAAGCAGCCTCGATTGACTCCCTGGGTCTGAGACTCTGTGATACAACCCAGTAAAGGAGTAGTGGTGACTGAGATACCACAGACTCGAGATCCAGAGCACCTTAAGTGAAGTCGTAGTGACCCAAGGGAAGAACCCAGAGAAGGCACAAACTTCTGAAATCATGGGAAAGAGGAATAACAATGGCGCAGTGAATGCCCACAACCCCACAACATCAGAACCTGATAAAACAGAAATTCAGAGGTTTATAGAAGATCAAATCAGGAAAATAACTGTAGAAATAATAGAGGTGTTTCGAAAAGAATTCAGAGAGAGCCAAAGAGAGATAAAGGATGCAATTAATGAAGTAAAGGCCTCAATTCAAAGTACAAACAACCACATGGAGAATAGAATCTCGCTCCTAGAAGATGATCATTCAAAAAATGAACGCATAGTTTCTAATTTAGAAAAAAAAAATTCGACAGCAGGAATCTGACAGTGAAGAAATATGGGCCCATTTTAAGAGAGCTAACCTAAGAATAATTGGAATAGAGGAGGGGAAAGAAGGTGAAACTAAAGGGATCAACAATCTCTTCAAGGAAGTAATAGCAGAAAATTTTCCAAACATAGAGCAAGAGGTCGATACACAGGTCCAGGAAACTTATAGAACTCCCTTTAGACAGGATCGGAGAAGAGGATCCCCACGCCACATAATTGTCAAAATGACCAATGTGGAAGCCAAGCAGAGAATCTTAAAGGCAACAAAAACAAAGGGCCAAGTGACATTCAGAGGCAAGCCAATTAGAATCACTCCAGACTTCCCAAACCAAGTCATGAGAGCCAGAAGGGCTTGGAGTCACATATTCCAAACTCTGAAAGAAAACAACTTCCAGCCAAAAATTTCCTACCCAGCAAAACTTTCTATCAAATTAGATGGAAAAATAAGAAGCTTCCATGACAAACAGAAACTGAAGGAATTTATGTCTTCAAAACCAGCGCTAGAGAAAATACTCAAAGAGATTAACTACAAAGAAGAAATAGGTAACACTCACCAGAACCAGAGAAACAAGATTTTCCATCCAACAGACAACTAAGATTGGTTATCTTTGGAGATTCATTATTTATGTTAGTCTTTTACCTATCTCTAAATTGTATTGTTTGCTTTTATTGTTGCTAATTTTTAGGATTTCTAGCTGGAATATTAATATACCTTCAGATATAGCATTTAGAAATATTTTATCCCATTCTATCAGTAACTTTTAACTCTGTTTACATTGTCTTTGGATATACAATATTTTTTATTTTTTAGGGAGTTTTTATACTCTTCTGTTGCCTGTGCCATTGAAATCATATCCAAGAAATCACTGCCAATTTCAATGTTGTGAGGTTTTATGACCCAGATTTTCTTCTAAAAGTTTATAGTATTAAGATTTATACTTAGGTCTTTTATCTATTTTGAGTTAATATTTGTAAATATGTTAGGTAAGGGTCGAATTTTATTCTTTTTCATGTAATTATTATTTTTCAACAATATTTAGTTAAAAGATTATTATTTCCTCCACCAAATGTTTGTGGAAACCTTGTCAAAAATAACTTGACAATATATGGAAGAATTTATCTCTAGGCTTTTATTTAACTCCAAAGGTTTATATATCTGCCTTTAGAACAGTACTACACTGTTTCAATTATTGTAGCTTTATATGGTTTGAAATCAGAAAATATACATCTTCTAGCTATGTCCTTCTTCGAGATTGTTTTGGGTATCTAGAGTCCATATTCCATATCAAGATAGATTTTTTTCTAAAAAATAAATGTATAATAGTTTCACCTTAAAAAAAGAAAAAAATATCCTCTGGTAAGAAAGAAAACAAAAAGAAATATTGAACTGTTATCTTTTAGTCATCAAAAGCTTGGTATCAGACAAATGAAACTGTTTTGTGAGATTATCATCGTTAATATTGGATAAATTGCTATAAAACTAGATGTCAACCACTAAGCCAAGCATGGGAAGGAGGGATGGGGAGGGAGCGGGGTGGGGATCGGGTAGGGGCTAACTGGGCGATATGTGCATGTATGTCTACAAAAGTATTTTCTTTATACCATTATGATGTATTGCACCAATAAAAAAAAAAACTTAAAAAGAATAAAAAATAGGGCTGGGGGTATAGCTCAGAGGTAGAATGTCCCTGGGTTCCAGCCTTAGTAGCGCAGAAAGAAAGAAAGAAAGGAAGGAAGGAAGGAAGAAAGAAAAGAAGGAAGGAAGGAAGGAAGGAAGGAAGGAAGGAAGGAAGGAAGGAAGGAAGACCGGCCACAATTTTCTCCCAGAAAACAATTTGCTAGAAATAAAGAGAAAACACATGTGGCTGGGCTGTGAGGACTTTGGCGGACAGATAATCCAAGCGGGCCTGGGGAAGTCGGGGTTTTCCGGTTTGGAGGGACGCTGTAACACAGAATGGGTTAAACTGTAATTCTAAAAAACCACGTGTTGAAACCAGATCGCCTCCGCCCTGCCCCCTGGTGGTCATCTCTGAATACTGCAGGAGAAACAGGTGCCACAGAGCAGCCAGGTCAGCCCTGGCCCCACAGAAGCCGGGGTCTCCAAGGAGCCTGGAGTCACAGAAGCCGGGGCCTCCAAGGAGCCTGGCAGCCGGGCTGAGCCCCACGATGTACCACGGCTGCCCCCAGTCTCAGCTCCCCCGCCACCTCCTACCAGAGGCGCGGAAGGACTCCAGGAAGCCCTCTGTTGGAACAAGACCCCTGAACAGACAGAACAATAAAAGCGCAAATCTGTGGCTCCCTGGAACAAGACGGGTCTCACAAGCATCACGCTGGTCACAGGACAGGCAAAATGGATGCTGGGTGGGGCAGTGGGCACGCTTGTCATCCCAGCATTCAGGAGGCTGAGACAGGAGGATTGTGGTTCGCAGACAGCCTCAGCTACTTAGTGAGGCCCTCTGCAACTCAGTGAGACCCCGTTTCAAAATAAAGAATAAAAAATAGGGCTGGGGGTGTAGCTTGGAGGTAGAATGCCCCTGGGTTCCATCCCCAGACCTGCAAGAAAATAATAATAATTATGCCTGAAAGAACACTTATCAAGAGAGTAAAAGACAGCCCACAGAGTGGGAGGTAATATTTGCAAATCATATATCTGATCAGATTCATGTCTGGAGTAAATATAACACATAAATATATGGATCTCAACAACAAACAGTCTGACTCCCCCACAACCGGAGCAGGTTTTAAATGCTTTCCAGGTGACCTCTGCCTTCCTCCCGTGGCACACACAGAGGCCCAAGGAGGATGGGTGAGCCCAGGGCGGCCGCACACACACCTCTGGAGGTCCCAGCACCTCCCAGCCGACGCCCCGGCCTGTGAGGGGACCCTGTCACCCTGCTGTGGCCGTCCTGCCACACACCTGCTTCACCCCACTGCGCAGAGCAGGAAACTGAGGCCTGGGAGGGGGAAGTTTCTTGCCCATGGTCGAAGGCCGGAAGAGACGGACAGACCCAGGACTCAAATGCAGGCTGCGATGCCTCCAGCCACGGCCCAGGCCCTGATCTAATGCGAACACAGACCGCACAACCAAGACAAGACCTAGGAGCGGAGCTGCTGGGACCCCGCCCAGGGCAGCCTTCGCACACAAGGGAGCAAACATCACAAACCAAAAAGCTCATCAGGACAACAGCAGCAATGATACCTATGGTACCAGTAGCACTTATTAAGTGCTTGTTGTATGCTCAGGACGGTCCCAGGCACTTCCTGCATAATCTCCTTGGTCTTGTGAAGGAGATCTCATTATGGCTTCCATTTTGCAGAGGGGACAGCGAGGCCAGAGGTGCGGGTGAGGTCACCCATGGACTTGTCCAGGTCCAGAACCTGGGCCTGCACAAGATCGCACTAAAACACATCCGATCCGTGGTTGGAGCCTGGGTGCACTGGCCCAGGAGCCCACTTTCTATCACAGATGCCAGCGCCTGGGCGCATTACCAAGAGCCGGCCCTACGCACGGTCCACTCCATCCTCACACCGAGCTGAAGAAAAAGGGTCCTGTTTTTCAGCCAAAGTAAATAAGCAGAGCATTCAAAATCTCAAAGAGGCTGGGATTCAAAGCCAAGAATCTGGCCCCCAGAGCCTGTCCTCCTGGCCAGTCCGTGCCCGGTGGCTGGAGTTACTACTCCACTGTTCAAAACCCAGGAGCAAGAAGGCTCTCCCCAACAGAGCCACCAAACACCTCTGCGCGGGGGCCCAGACCCCAGCCGCGATACCAGATTCCCAGACAGCCACTGGAACATCCTCCACCACGCTGGCCCTGGACCGGCCGTGACCCTCCACGGCGCGCGTGTCTACATGGGCGATGCCCGCGGGCTCCACTCCAGCCACGCATGCCACTCACCATTAAAGGCCCGCTCCTCTTCTCCTTGCAAAAGCTGTGGCTCCTCCAGGGGCCCGAGGCCACGGGTGATGCCTGCCGGAGGGGCTGCTCACTATCCTGGGGCGCGTCCCCCTGCACCGCGGCCTGAAACGCAGAACAAAGGCAGGGACTTTACGGGGCACTCTGCCATTTACGGGGAAGATACATCGTGCTTTGAGTCCACTGTGGCAAAAGAGAATATTAAACCACCAGAGATCCCCACCTTAATTCTTTTTTTTTTTTTTTTTTTTTGGTGGTACTGGGGTTCCTGGAAACCCTTCTCCCTCTGGGCTACACTCCCAGACTTTTTTTTTTTTTTTTTAATTTGGAAACAGGGTCTCTTAAGCCAGCGTGGCTGGCTTCGAACCTGCGTGATCCTCCTGTCCCCGCCTCCCAAACGCGGGGATCACAAGCGTGCGCCACCACGCCTGGCTCTGACCTTAATTCTCCAAGGTTACTTGTGGAAGCAGCTTGTCTGAGTTCCAGTGGCCCAGCCTCGGCCACCGTGTGACCCCTTGACCTCTCTGAGCCCCAGTCATCTGGTGAAGGGCACTGAATGGCCACCAGGGGGCAGATGTGCACAGGTCCTGGGCGCCCGGCTAGGCTCACCTGCTCCGGGCCTTCCCTGGCCTGTAAGGGCCCTCCAGAAATGTTAACCAGCCTGATTACTGCCCGTGGCGATTCCTGATCCTCTTTTAACACCCCCTCCCTGCATGCAAACATGTTTGTGCACGCAGAGATACACAGAGACGTGGGGCAGGATCAGCATGGTACCCCTGGTGCATCTAATCTGAATCCTGCCATTTTTCCCCCTACCCAGTTATATAATAGGGAAACAGCCAGGCTGGTAATACCAAATTCCAGAATTTGTGTTTTATACGCCTTGTGCTCTGCACAAAGGAAGACCCAGAGAGGGGAGGTGCCGGCTTCACGTCGCAAAGCACAGCCAAGAGTGAGGCTGGGTGCCTGATCCCTCCCTCACACCCTTTTTCCTTGATGCCCGGGAGACCCTCTGGTCCTGCTGCTGAGCTGGCCGCCCCTTCCCGGAGTTCCCTGTGTGTCCTGGGCCAGCCACGGAGCCTTCCCTGTGCTGCTGGGCCCTTCCCAGCGGGATGTCCCTTCACGCAGTAGCACAACTCACAATAGCCAAATTAGGGAACCGGCCTAGGTGTCCCAACAGATGAATGGATTTCAAGACCTTGGGATATGCACACAACGGGCTTCTGCTCAGCCATGAAGAAGAACGGAATGAGGTCATCTGCAGGGAGATGGACGGAACTAGCGGACATTATGCTAAGTTAAGTGAGATTCACCGGTCACAAGACACGAAGGCTCATATGTTTTCTCCCTTACGTGGCAGCCAGGGAAAAACTGGGACGCAGACAGGCCTCCAGACAGAGGAGAAGGCCTAGTGGCGCGATAGAGGGGTCCTACGGGAGGGAGACTCCACGAAGGAGATATTTTAATATTCAACGATGTATGTATGCAAAATTATCAAGCCGACCTCAGCGTCGTGCGCGTAGAGAGGGAGGGAGGGCTCACCGAGTGCTGCGTGCACGGAAGTCCTCAACACTCCGAACTCCATCACGATACGTGATTACAGTGCACCAATAAATATGTCCATCCACATCAAATTCTCAGGGCGCTGGGACTCTAGACTCACAAACCTCACGGTTCGTCAGCGTCCCCTCCGCAGCGCGGGATCCTCTCCGACCCACCCGCCTAGACCAGGCCTCCCATTCCTCCTCGCCCCGCCCCGCCCCGTGGTGTGCTGGGCCCTTGGGTGCTCCCGCGCGCTGCCCTTCTCCCTGCAGCACACCTGGCAAGCCTCACACCCCGCCCCAAGTCAAATCACAGCAGATAGAGGGCAAGATGGAGGAGATAAGTCTCCAGGACCTTGATGAGGGAACGGGTTTCTTAGGTCAACTAAAAGTGTAAGCAACCAAAGAAATGTAGATTAAATGGATGTCGTCAGGATTAAAAATGCTTGTGCCGCCGGATGTAGTGGCGCACGCTTATAACCCCCGCGCATGCTTGTAACCCCCACGCTTGGGAGGCAGAGACAGGAGGACCGCGCAGGTTTGAAGCCAGCTGCGCTGGCTTAAGAGACCCTGTTTCCAAATAAAAAAGTATAAAATAGGTCTAGGAGTGTAGCCCGGAGGGCTTCCAGGAACCCCAGTACCGCCAAAAAAAAAAAAAAAAAAAAAAAAAAAAAATGCTTGTGCCTCAAAGAACATTGAGAGTGAGAAGACAGCCCACAGAAAGGGAAAAGACTTCTGCAAACCATGTCTCACATCCACAGAATATACTTGCATCCAGAATATATAAAGAGCAACGACCACTCAATATAACAAGCAACCCAGTTTAAAGATGAACGGAAGACCTGGATAGGCATTTCCCCAAAGAATGTATGCAAAGGGCCAATAAGCGCATGAACACTTGTACATCAATAACTAAGGGAAACGCAGGTGGAAACCAGATGAAACCCCACCAGGATGGCTATCTTTAAAAACAGCGTTGGAGCCTGCCTGCCGGTGGCTCAGTCCTGGGATCCCAGGACTTGGGAGGCTGAGACAGGAGGGTCCCAGGAGGTAGCATTCTACTTCTGACGTATATCCTCAGCCCTTTTTATTTTTTATTTTGAAAACAGGGTCTTGCTAAATTGCTGAGGGCTTTGCTAAGTCACGGAGGCTGGCTTCGAACCTGCAACCCTCCCGTCTCAGCCTCCCAAGTAAAGGATGACAGGCTTGCACCGCTGCGCCTGGCTCCTGGTCCTTTTTATGTAGAGAAAGGGTCTTGCTGAGTTGCCCGGGCTGTCCTCGAATTTTCCAACCTCCTGCCTCAGCCTCCCAAATTGCTGGGGTTACAGCCACTGCCGCCACCATTGGTTTTTACTCTTTTTTTTTTTTTTTTTTTTTTTTTTTGCGGGTCTAGGGGTGGAACCCAGGGGCATTCGACCTCCGAGCTACACCTCCTGCTCTATTTTTTATTCTTTATATTGAAACCGGGTCTCACTGAGTTGCAGAGGGCCTCGCTAAGTAGCTGAGGCTGTCCGCAAACCGCGATCCTCCAGGTCTCAGCCTCCCGAATGCTGGGGTTACAAGCGTGCGCCACCACGCCCGGCTCACTTTTTTTTTTTTTTTTTTTTTTATAACCCTAGAGGGTTTGAATTTTCAACCACCCAACACTTTGTACTTCTGTACTGACGGTTGTTCTGTTTGGGGTTTTGGCTTGTGTTTTTTTTGTGTTTGTTTGTTTTTTATTTTTTGCTACTGGAGAATGCATTCAGGGCACTCTACCTCCAAGCTACACCCCCAGCCCTATTTTCCTTTTTATTTTGAAACGGGGTCTCGCTAAATTGCTGAAGCTGCCTCAAACCTGGGGCCCACCTGCCTCAGCTTCCCGAGTACAAGGGTTTTAGGTGTGTGCCACCAAGCCTGGGTTAAAAAAAAAAAAAAAAATCCAGAATCAAAGATCTTTGTGCAGGAGAGGGCAGAAGCGGGAAGCTGGCCCAAGGCCCGCGGGTCCCCTTGGTGAGAAAACAGATCCCCTGGCGCCCGCGAGCTCCGGCCGGGGTCCAAGGCCGGGCGGGGACGGCCGCTCCCTCTGCTGCAGGTCCCCGAGAGGCGCCGGCCACCGGTCAGGGTCTCATTTCCAAGCCCTCTCCCCTCTCCCGGGGTTCCCATAATAATAACAACCCGGGTTGGGGCAGGTGAGGCCCTCCACAGGTGGACCCCGGGCTGCTGGCGGGTCCGTGGTCATCGCAGGTCAACCCAGGTCCAGAGGCTGAGGATGCAGGAAGGGGAGAGTGCCTGCTTCCCACGCAGGGGGCGGGGCGGGATGGAGTTCAAAGGTCAAGGGTGGGGATGCTGCGCGTGCGCAGAGGAGGCTGGCCCGCGGGTCGTCTCCAGGGGGACCGCAGGTTCAAAGCCCAGCGCCACCACTTGGCCCTGCCTGCCTGGCTAGAGGGACTCTACACACATCAACCCTCCTGGGTCATGGCCACAGTGCCCTGTGCCAGGCTGGACCTCCGTTCTTCCTTACAGAGGACGCAGGGAACTCAGCTCAGGAGGAAAACATGGCTGCTTTTAATTTTTTTTCTTTATTTCATTTTTATTTGTTTGCTTATTTATTTATTTATTTGCTTATTTATATATTTATTTATTTACTTATTTATATATTTATTCTGGTACTGGCGATTGAACCCCCAGGTCACCCTATACATAAAACAGGGCTGAGCTACACCCTCAGCCCTATTTTATGTATTTATTTTTTTTTTTTTTAGTTTTGAGCCAGGGTCTCACTAAGTTGCAGAGGGCCTCCCTGAGTTGCTGAGGCTGGCCTCGGATCTGCGAGCCTCCTGTCTCAGCCTCCCAAGTACTGGGATTATCTGGCTGACCGAGGCTGCTGCTTTTAAGCACTCGGACTGCACGGCGGATAGATCGTATCCCCCGAGGTGCTAGTGCTGAAACTGAACCCCAGGGAGGGCGGCTGAGGTGGGACGGGCCCTGGCTGGCTGAACTCTCACACATGCTCAGTCAGCCCCCTCCCCTCCCCACCCCAGGCCAGGCCCTTTCCACCTCCAGCCTCCCGGCGTGCGAGGCCCCAGGGAAGGCCCTGACCTCCCATTCACACACAGTGGCGGTGGGACATGTGGCGTGCATACAGCAGGTGCTCCATTAAAGCTACACTGACACCTGTCATCAGCGTTCAGGGCTGGCGGTTTGGAGCTGGCAGCCCGCGGGCTGGATGGAGCCAGCGGCCGAGGTCTCTTTAGACCCAACAGCATTTTTTTATGTTTTTTTATTTTTTTTTTTTAGTAAGTGGCCCTCATTTCCAAATGGGGGGATTACTCATCAAAATTTAGGTTTCTAGATTCTCCTGCCAGCTGAGGTCTGGTGTCTCAGCACCACCGTTCCCCCGTATCAAGAACCAGCCACACCAGGCAGGGTGGCGCGGGCCTGTAATCCCGGCACTTGGGAGGCTGAGACGGGAGGATTGCAGACTCCAGGCCAGCCTCAGCCATTTTGGGAGACTTTCAGCAACTTAGTGAGACACTGTTTCAAAATAAAATTTAAAAAAAAAAATATATATATATATATATTTAGATGGCTGGAGACTTATTTCAGAAGTAGAATGCCTCTGGCTTCAAGCCGCAGTTCCACAAGGAAAGAGAGAAAAGCAGAAGCAGCCAGAACCAAGCGGCAGCTGCCCCGCTTCAGAGAACGTGAGCCCTCCCGTACCCCGGTCCCGACCACTCCCTCGCGCCCCACAGCTAACAATGGGCCTGTGCGGTCCACACGAACCTGAGCTTGAGACCCAGGGCCTAGACGCCTCACCCAGCTTCAACAAGATTGAAAGACAACTCACCTGGCAACTGTCTTGAATCCACGGCTCCCAGCGGATGGTCTCTGAACTCTCTGCGGGGAGGCTGAGCCTCCCTCTGGACAGCCTCCTCTGCCTGGCCTCCTGCATGACGAACAGGCCCTCCCGGATCTGGGCCGGGGGACCCTTCTCTGAGCACGCCCTCTTGATGTCCAGCGATGCCCTTCCACCGTTGCGCGGGGGGCCGCCCCACAGGCCCACACTCTCCTGCGCCGTGGGTTTCCCGGAGGCCCCTCTGGTGCGGTCCACGGGGGGCGACTCGGGGGACACTCTCGCCGCCGCCGTGGCCGGATCCTCCCGCCCTGCGGGTGTAGACGCCGCGGGGTGGTTCTGATACTTCGCACCGGGCTGTTTACCAGCAAAGGCCTTGTCTCCGTCTTCTGCGGCTCCAAGGACTCTCTTCACGGGAGCGAGGCCCGGGGAGGCCGAAGGCTGTTTTTCAAGGGGAGCAGGGTGTGGCAGGGCCCATAGGGGAGAGCCGGGCTTGCTGGCTGCAGCCGGCACAGGGGACTCCGCCGGCGGCTTGCCCGGGCCGGAGGTGGATGCCCAGGGGACTTCGGCCACGCTGGCCCGCTTCCAGAGACCCACTGCCTTGGGCTCGTCCCTGGGGCTCCGGCTTCCCGATACCGCCCTGCCCGGCTCGGCGCTGGGGCTGCCGGAGACTTTGGCCGACTGCTCCTTGTATTCGGCCATCAGGGCGTCGATGTCCAGGACGCTGGAGCGGTAGCCATCTCTCGTTTTCCCTGGGTAGGTCTCGCTGGCCACGTCCGTCTTCCTTCTGACCAGCAGGTGGCTGGCTTTCGGGCGAGCCTTCGGGGTGGGAGCGCGGCCGTCGGGGGTCAGCCTATCACCTCCATCCTTGCAGTCCTTAGGAAAATCCTCGCCGTCTCCTGACCCCCGATGGGTGCGTAAGGCGTCCACGTCGATGATCCTCTTGCCGGAAGGGTCCAGAATGCCGTCCCTAAAGGCGGGCTTTGGCGCTTTGGGAATGGCTCTCACCTTTTCGGGCTCTCTTTCCTGAGCCCAGCTTTTGCTGCCCACAGATGCCGGGACCTCTTCCTGGTTGGGAGAAACCAAAGCAGCCCGGAAAGAAGGAGGGGATGATGGCGGGTCCGTTTTTCTAGAATGTTCCGGCAAGTTCTCGGGCCCAGGCTTAACGATACTTTTTGCCTTTTGAATATCAGGTATCTGATAAGTCACCGCAAAAAACGTCGCCTTGGGTTCTGCGGGTGACTCCGGCTTCGCCACTGCGGGCGTCCGGCCCTGCGCAGCACCTGGGGTCACCTGCTGGGTGTCCCCCCGACTGTGGGGCGGTGGGGGTTTGGCTAACGCGCTGGCCGCGGGGGCTGCGGCGGTCGGGGACCCCGCCTGTCTCTGCTCGGCTTTTCCAGAGTTTTCCGTGAGAAGGAAGCTGAATGTGTCGAATTTCACGTCGTGGGGTAAAGTCCTCCGTCTCCACCTGTCCAATCTCACGTCGCCGGGGCTGGATTTCCGCATCCTGACTTCAGGCTCGGGCCTCGGGCCGCCCTGGCCGGCAGCCGTGAGGGGGCCTTTCTGCCCAGAGAGCCCTTCTGCGTGAGCCCAAGCTCGGGGGCTGGACAGTGCATCCTTGGCCCTGGTGGGGGGGTCCAGAGGGCACCCCCACGCAGGATCCCTTTCCGCCGCCGAAATGTAGACCCCGGCCTTGTTCCCGACGCCCTCGGGTCCCTGGCGCTGGGCCTCCCAGCCAGCAGTCCTGGCAGTGGCCTCGGGGGTCCCCGGCTCTTCCCTGCCCACCACGGTGGCTCTAAGCCTGCAGGCCACGGCCCCGTCCGTCCATCTCGGTGATGGGCAGCTGCCCCTGGCAGTGTCCTTCGGCTCTTGGGGGTCAATCTTGGGGCTGCCGGCCTCCTGCCCTCGAGCTTCCCAAATCAAGCTGGCCCTCTGGACGGACCCCGCCGGGCTCTCCGGGCTGCTCCCCAGCTCGGCGGCCGGGGCCTCCAGGGACAGCTGCCGCCCCTGCAGCGAGAACCGGGACCTGCGGAGCGTCATGGCCTTGGCCTCGGGCGCCGTGGAGACGGCCTCGCTGTGCGCACGCTCACCCACCGCCTGCACGATGTCGAACTTGGGCTGGACCCTCTGCACCCTGGGAGGATTCCCCGGCTGTTTCTGGACGGGGTCTTGGCTGTGTTTTTCACCGACAGGGTACTTTCCCGAGACGGGCGTGTGATGCTGTCTGGGCTCGTCGTCAGAAAGGGCAGCCCGTCCCAGTTTCCCTGGCTCGGGGTTTTCGGGGCGCCTGGGGCTCTCTTTCTGGAGGGTGGTCAGTTCCGGTGGCTCCTTTCCCAGCCACGAGCCCTTCTCGGGCCGGGGCCTGCGCTCCGAGTCGGCGGCTTCGGCCGCCTCGCGCGGGGGTGTGGTTGAGAGACAGCGTCCCGACTGCTCAGCCACCGTGTGCCTCTCCACGTGATGTTCGAAGACCGTGGCCCACACGGTCTGGAAGCTTCCGTCGTCGTCTGGAGTGACGTCGGAAGGGCTCGGGGTCCCCACCGAGCCGGACCTCCGACAGCCGCCGGCTTTGTGGTTGAAGCCGTCTTTGCACTCAGTCAGCCTGGGCTTCTGGGGTTTTATTCCAGGCTTCCAGGGGCTTCTTGGGGAAGTTGTTCCGTGCAGAACGTGCCCTATCTTTTGCTGAAAAAAAAAAAAAATAAGCAAAGAAGCCAATGTTGGAGGATTCAAAAATAGAAAGGAAGAGGCCGGGTGATGGAAAAGGCCGATTGAGCCGGGCGTGGCGGCGTACGCTTGTAATCCCAGCATTTGGGAGGCTGAGACGGGAGGATTGCGGTTCACGGACAGCCTCAGCTACTGAGTGAGGCCCTCTGCAACTCAGTGAGACCCTGTTGGAAAATAAAGAATAAACAATAGGGCAGAGGATATAGCTCAGAGGTCAAATGCCCCTGGGTTCCATCCCCAGACCCGCAAAAAAAAGAAAAGGCCAATTGAATCATTAAAACGCCAAGAGTATCCAGTGTCGAGGGGCATCTACCTCCGAGCTACATACACCCAGTTCTATTTTTTTCTTTCTTTTTTATTTTATTATTATATTTTTGTGGTACTAGGGATTGAACCCAAGAGTATTCTAACTCTGAGCTATATTCCCAGCCCTATTTTTTACTTTTTTTTTTTTTTTTTTTTTTTTTTTTTTGCAGTACTGGGGATAGAACCCGGGGCATTTTACCTTCAAGCTACACCCCCTGACCTATTTTTCTTCTTTATTTTTGTTATTTTTTTGTGTGTGTGGTACTGGGGTTCCTGGAAACCCTTCTACCCCCGGGCTACACTCCCAGACCTATTTTTATATTTTTATTTGGAAACAGGGTCTCTTAAGCCAGCGTGGCTAGCTTCGAACCAGCGCGATCCTCCTGTCTCCACCTCCCGAGCACGGGGATGACAAGCGTGCGCCACCACGCCCGGCTTCTTCTTTATTTTGAAACAGGTTCTCGCTGAGTTGCAGAGGGCCTCCCTAAGTAGCTGAGGCTGTCCGTGAACCGCGATCCCCCCATCCCAGCCTCCGAGTGCTGAGATTACAAGCGTCCAACGCCATGCCTGGTTCCGGTTCATTTTTAAAGGCTGGATATCTATGCGCATGTGTGTATAGATGTGTCTAAAGACAAACGATCTGAAGGGAAAAAACACGTCCAGCTGTAAACAAGACAAGGAGGATGGAAGGATGTGAACCAAGCACTGGGGATACTTTTTAAAAACTGCATAAGCTTCTCAAAACACACACACACACACACACACACACACACACACACACACGGTGAAGCGGTTCTACCCTGGCGATCTGCTCAAAAGCAAAAACCTTACAAGTCCCCACACATCCCTGCCCACGAACGCTCACGGCAGCTTCGTTTCCAAATGCCCCGCGGCAAAAGGCAAAGGGACACACGGTGGTCCACGCGTGAGACACACCCGGCGCTCGGCAAAAGAAGGGGCGAACCCCCGGCACACGCCGTGTCCGATAGCTGTGAGAAACAGCCGGAGCCACTGATACCAGAAAATGTAAACAAAGCTAGTGTCCCAAGAATGCAGATCGGCGGCCGCGGCCGGGAGGACGGTCCCAGAGAGGCAGGAGGACGGCCTGTGGGTGATACAGATGTGGGCCCCTGACCGCCTCACCTGTGCACACCTGGAGAAGCCCTCCGCGCCCGTGCTTAAATGTGTCCTTTATGTGTGTCTAGTGTACTCATTAAAGCTGTGTGTGTGTGTGTGTGTGTGTGTGTGTGTGTGTGTGTGTGTTAGTTACTGGGGATTGAATCCAGGGGCATGAGATCTCTGAACCACACCCGTGGTGCTATTTTATTTTGTCCTTGTACTTTGAAACAGTCTCACTAAGCTACAGAGGGCCTTGCTAAGTTGCTGAGGCTGGCCTTGAACCTGTGCGATCCTCCTGTCTCAGCCTCCCAAGCACAGGGATTAGAAGCATAGGCCAACACGCCATGCTTAAAGTACCCCCCCCCCAGTACTGGGGATTAAACTCAGCAGCATTCTACCTTTGAGCTATAACCCCCCAGCCCTATTTTTTTTTTTTAAATAGGGTATCACTAAGTTGCAGAGGGCCTCTCTAAGCTGCTGAAGCTGGCCTTGAACCAGTGATCCTCTTCTCCTGTCGCAGCCTCCCAAGTATAGGGATTATAAGTATGTGCCACTGCACCTGGCTTAAAGCTTTTTTTTTTTAAATATTAAAACTGGCTGGGCGTGGTGGCGCACGCTTGTAATCCCCGCGCTTGGGAGGCTGAGACAGGAGGATCGCACGGGTTCGAAGGCAGCCTCAGCTACTTAGTGAGGCTCTCAGCAACTTAGTGAGACCCTGTTTCCAAATAAAATAGAAAATAGGTCTGGGAGTGTAGCCCGGGGATAGAAAGCCCCTGGGTTCTACCCACTATACCACAAATTAATTAATTAATTAATTTAAAAAACCGCAGAAGGCATCAACTGCAAACCAGCTATACTCAGTAAGTTATTTTGCAAGCATTTTTCTTATTAAACAGATGAAATGAAAATACTTTTTAGGCACTGGATGCCTCTGCTTTTCTTATTTCTTTCTAATACTGCTGGGAGGTAAATCAGGGGAGTAAGAATGAGAACAAGGGAACTCGAGGAAGTTTTAATCAACATCTTAAACCTAAAGTTTTGGTCTCAATAAAGCAAGAACTCAAGCCGGGGTCAGTGGTGCACACCTGCAATCCCGGTACTTAGGGGAGCGGGGCTGAGACTGAAGGATCACAGGTTTGAGGCCAGCCTCAGCAACACAAGGAGATCCTATTTCAAAATAAAAAACAAGCCGGGTATGGTGGCGCACGCTTGTAATCCCAGTACTTGGGAGACTGAGACAGGAGGATCGCAGGTTTGTGGCCAGCCTCAGCAACTTATGAGGCCTTGTTTCACAACAAAGAAAAAAGCCAGCCAGGTGTGGTGGCACGCTTGTAATCCCCACGCGTGGGAGGTGGAGACAGGAGGATCATGCAGGTTCGAAGCCAGCCTTCTTGGCTTAAGAGACCCTGTTTCCAAATTTTAAAAAATATATAAAAATAGGTCTGGGATTGTAGCCTGGAGGTAGAAGGGTTCCATCCCCAGTACCACCAAAAAAATATAAAAAAAAAAAAAAAGAAGAAAGCTGGGCATGGTGGCGCATGCCAGTTATCCAGTACTTAGAAGGCTGAAAAAGGAGGATCGCAGTTTGCGGATAGCTTCAACTACGACTTAGTGAGACCCTTTGCAACTCAGTGAGACCCTGTTTCCAAATAAAGAATAAAAAATAGGGCTGGGGGTGTCGCTCAGAGGTAGACTGCCCC